>NC_134710.1:186066612-186386254 GCF_043290135.1 Rhipicephalus microplus | reverse complement strand
AAAGATTAGCCGCTTGAAGGAAAAACTTGAGGCTAAAATGTTTCCACCGTATTTTTTATAATCAAACAGAAATTGACAGTCGCACCTAGAACCATCCTATGTTTCAGCTAATCCTGACCACTCCAAGACAGTATACGCATTTAGTTGCTACACAAATAATTTTTCCAGGTCTTTTTTCCCACAAACTGTACGAGATTGGAACGTGTTACCGGAAAACTATGTTTCTATATATGATAATCATGATTTTTATTTGCAATTGTGTTTATAATAGTGTATAATTGTCCTAGTGCTTTTTATTTTTTTTAGCTTTCTGTTAATTTTGAACATGCTAATCTACCATTTACATTGATGGTGACTTTGTTGTAGAATGTCATGCCAAACATGTTTCCCCTGTGATAATGCCTTTGAGACAACGCAGGTATCCTGTAAATAAACAAATCTAAAACATGCGTAACTGCGTGCTGGTACTCGTTTACTGCTCACACAACTTGGAAGACGGAAGACAAAGGGCCAGTTAACAAACCTGAGGTTCAAAAATTGTAATGAAAAAAAATATGTGCACGTTTGCTATTTGAACATGTCACCACAAGAATTTTGCGAAAAAGTGCTGTAGTAAGGATGTTACAGGGGTTAGAACATTCGTTTCAGCTGGGTTCAAATTCTCGTATGGCCTTTCCACCCACCTCCGCTATAGGGAGGTGAAGGCGTAGCCGTCGTCGTGACTCTACCCACTTTGGAAACGTCACCAGACGTCAGGAATACGTCACTGATGCGCGACCAACGATCGAGCAGGACTTCCACCATGAACACGTGTCATAGCGGCATAGGGAGGAAGCGTGGTGCGAGGAGCATATTTCCCCTTGCGGTAAATTAGCAAGATGCCTCTTTATCTCGAAGGCTTTCGTTCTGGCAGTACCACTTCTCCTGCTAGGCTTGGGCTTTACAAAACAGCAGAGGGCAGCACAGGAGAATGAAACTGTGGAATGCGTGGTCAAAACTGCATCTAAGGTGCCATTTCGTAGAACATACGACCATTTGGTGAGCTCCTGGGTGACATGTCAAATTGCCCATAGGCAAGATTGCGTCACTGTGCGTATGAGAGGGATTGGTCAGGCAAAGGAAAGAGACGCTGGTATTGCTTTTTGAAATGAAGGGTCTGCATGGCGTGCAGCGGGAAAGTTCGATCAATTGCCGCAGTCTCCTATGCGAATTGCCAAGCTTGTTTGGGGGCTGTTAAAGGGCCTCTCACCAGGCCCCATACCGAATTTTAGTTAGACAGTGGAAGTTGTTGGGTGTTCGATGAGGAATGTATTGCGACAAAAATTTTTGGAATCGGTTCATTACGAGCGGAGAAGACAGGTCTTTTGAAGCTGCGTGAAACGAGGGTGAGAGGAGACGAGCTCGAAACCCTTGCCGCTCCTCCGCGTAGCCTTCGCAAGCCGAACCTCTTCCCCACACTCTCCGGCGCCCGACCAAGAGGTGACGTGTCCGAACAAGCCCAGCCCCCGTGCTCGCGAGCGGCGTTTCTTTGTTGACCAGCGTTATTTTGTGGTCTTCTGCCTGTTTCTACGGGATTGTTTGGAAACGCTGGCTTAGACGCGGTAGAATACATGAGCACAGAGAGTGCGCGAACGCGTAGGAGCGTTCCACGGCGGTCGTCTGCTCAATGCGCTGACTGAGGGAACCCGAATGCATGTGAAACGCTGGCACATTAGCCCCACATCTCGTAGCATTCCATGGGAAAAAAAAGTAAGAAAAACGTGCAAAATTTTTTATTGCGTCTCATTATTTATTTCAAGTTTTATTAATCTCTTAAAGCAACAAATACATAAACTACGCATGTTGGGTTAAATAATTTTTGCCATGTTACGTGGTATACTGTTGACAACGTCAGAGCAGAGTCGTCTACGTAGAGGACCAACGTGACCGCAGTGCTGTGTACGTAGGGCCATTCCTACGCCCACGTCATGCCCTCATTCTCTACGCGTGCGCCGGTAGAGGGGAGGGCGGGCAGCTTTCATCTTGAAATTAGACCCATTTCCGCGGCGCGTAGCGTTGCAAATTTTGGCAGACGTGACCATGAACGCCTCGTCTACGCATTGCGCTTGTCAGCTCAAAATTGTCAAACCTGGTGAGTGGCCCTTTAAAGGGGCGGGGGTCAGAGCCTGTTGACTGGTCCTGTAATGCACGAGTTTGTCCAGCGAGGTAACCACGAGTTCAAAGTCATCACCACTACAAAAATATCAAGTAATTGTTCACAGAGTGAAAAAGCTTAATAATATAATTATCTAAACCAACCTATAAACATTTGGCATTCTTGCTAAGGTATAAATTACTAAGAATCTAAGCAACCTTAGTACCAATGCAAATCCGTGATTGCCCATATTAACTTCCTTTCAACTTGCCAGTGTTTACTTTGAATACATGATAAGGAGTTTTAGAGAAGCTCCCGTAGGAACACCATTTTTCGATAAAAACTGTTACCTGTACTTGTTGAATAAATGCGTCACGAGCTCATTTTAACAATCATTTATGCTACGGGGATGCAGAACTGCTTAGTCTCATTAGGTTTTTCAGACCACTTTTATGTGGGTTATTGTCTGTCCTAATTCAGTTTCTCTCCGAGAACCCCTACAGCAGTGAAGCTTTTAGTGCAGATGTAGAAGACCTTTATTACTTCTTGCTGCATAAGGATTATTAAAATGTTTTAATGACTGTATTAATTAAGAACAAGTGCAAGAAACAGTTTTTACTGATAAATGTGGTGTTTTCATGGGGGCTTTTCTAGAAATCCTTTCCATGTATTTAAAGTTGACACTGGCGAGTTGAAAGGAAGGTGTTTATGTGCAGAAATCAGGAGTTCGCATTGGTTCTAAAAATGCTCCGACACCTTAGCAAGACTGACAGAATTTCAGATGGTGCCTTCTTTAATTCTATTAAAAATGTTTTTGATTACGTGTGAAATTATTTCATTTTTGTAGTGGTGAGGACTTTGAAGCCATTGGTTACTTCGGTGAGCAAAAAGTTTGAATTATATAAAGGAAGGTTGTACTTTACTTAAAAAAAAAAAGTTAGGATGACCTTAATTTTAGGTCTGGCAGTCCTATGCTGTCAATTTCCCACGGGGTGGGTGCCCTCCTGAGCGACTACAACTTTGGCACCAGGCTGGAAGTACACTTGTACCTATTTAACCGGTAGGTACCTGGCGGCCCCAATTCTTTGCCTCCCACAGCAGCGGCAGATGCTCAACTATTTCACCGAGGCTGGGGTGGGCTAAGGTACACCCAGGGGTCTTCACAAAACCTTATGGGGCTACCTTTAGAGATTAGTACCCAGAAACAACAGTGCCAGGTCGGTGTACTCTTCTACGAATTGGGAAAAACTTGTGGATTCTCGGTCGGCCCTGAGAATCGAACTTGGCGCCTCGTGCATTGGAAGCAAACACTCTAACCAAGTAGCCACCGCTGCATTGGGATGATGAAATGCAATTTCTAGACATTCCTTTAGCATTTCAGAAGAACCACGTATGGTGGCAATATTCTCCTAGGTCTTTAAACCACTGTGAAACTTCTTACCGAAGCAGTCTAAGGTTCTATAAAATGGTATGACCGTGCCATTCCTTAAGTATTGTTTCATCAGGTCCTGTGAGCACAAAATGAGTCCCAGCTTTAATGTGCAGGTTATGTGTCTTTGATATGTTTGTTATCCTCGTATTGCAGTGGCCGCTGTGGCCACTGTTGCTGAATATTCAAAGTTCTTTTAGTTAAAAAGGAAGCTGAAAAGGTTTTAGAATTTGTTAATACTTTGTGGTTAGCAAGGACTGACGTTATTCTAGACAATGTCGTAATTTTCTTTTTTCTTTTTGTGGTTGCAGCAGGAGCTTTATAATATACGAAAGAGAAGTTTGTTTTGCAATAGTAGACGCAAGCTCTGGCTGCATTGCACCCACTTAACAAGGTCGTGAAGTGCCTCGACGTGTGCGGGTGGCACGGGCATCAAGGCACCCTGCTGGTCACACTGCGTTGAATTTAGTGGCACCATCTTCAGGATCTTTGCAAAGCAGAACCTAGTCGCGGAGCAGGTAGTCCTTGCGATCACTCACCTAAAGTGTTTCTTGCACTGTGGTTGAGGCGCAGGAATGAAGGAGTGTGTCTCATGGTTAAAGGCACCGACAAGCAATTGTTATGGTGCCGGAGTTTTTTTTGCCACGGGAAGGTTATCATTCAGGGAGTCTAATCGTGAAATGGTAAAGTGTGAAACACTGCAAAACATTTGGGATTAGAATTGTTTCATCTCCGGTAGATGTGAAGTCGTATACTCGCATACTGCTTGCGATGTGCGTTTTTACTTGAAATGTTTGAAAAAACGTCGGAGGTGGTTTAGGGGCCCTTTAACAGTTCTTTCTTACGTAGACTGCTACATGGGCCGAATTTATAGGTATTGCCTTTCATGCCTGGGTATGCGCAGACACATTTTTTTGCCTTCTTTCTTTTCCGCCCTTGTGCTCCTTCACAGTTGTCAATGTCTGTTTGTGGTGTCGTATGTGTCTATGTTTTGCATCGCCTATCTTAACATGCTACCAGTTGCCCTTAAGAGTTGTCTCATTTCAGTAGCATCTAGAAGCATGGCCTTGAAGCTTCTTTGGCCGCGCGTCATTTTGAGCTCAAGGCATTCACTTTTGCAGAGAACACGCTTTTGATCTCAACTGCCATTTTCGAAAACGATGTAGAATGGTTTCACAAATTCTCAAAAGCAAACTTGGCAGACATTTTTTGTGACCTAGTTTGCTAATATTATGCTGTTTGCTAATATTATTAATAATATTAGTTTGCTAATATTTGCTAGTATTATGTTGTGTAAAATATTGCAAGTATCTGAGAACAAATTGCAATATGGGCTCTGCCTTTCGTGTGCCTTGCAGTTTGCAACCCTCAAACACTCCAGTAAATATTCTTTAATATATCAGAAATAGATTTTTTTCTGGTAAATAATAAACCAAAAACAAGGTAAATAATTGTTTCTACTAAGTGTGCTCTATATGGGTCACTGTGGTTTTCTCCTAGCAGCTGGGAGAATTCCTGAAGAGAATGTAAAGCGAAGTTACCAGTATCTGATAAAAATATTACTTATTGGTGAGCAGGCAAAAATCCTCCGTGCACGCAACCTTGTTTGCAATGAACACTTTCTCAAAGCATGGTTTTGAACACTCAGTAAGCAGTGTGCGATTATTCAGACTACCTAGTATGCACCTAGTAAAGGTAGCAGTCATAGGTGGTTTTGCCAGTGTTTGCCATTTTTTGACAACATTGTGCCTTCACCAGAAATGTACTATAAAAAACTTCTGGGTATGCTTGTATTCATGTGCAGCATTTCTGGTAGCCGCCGTTTCTTTTGCAATGATTTTTGTGGTTGAAAGGATTTTACCGTAGCACTTGATGCCCAGGCATTGCTGTGTAGTGGTTAGGATGCTCTATGCGGTAATTGCTTGTAGTGCGCTGGTGCGGATCACAAGAATTTCGTTGGCTAACTCAGCCAGAGATTCCAGTGAGGATGATGAAGACTTGGTCAGAATCATGTGCACCTTGTGGAAAGCACTGCAGGAAAATTTCTCAAAGTGCGTTGCGAGATCTGGCGCCAAGGTTTGCATGCAGCGCAATAAGACAGAAGGTTTACGATCACTGTTCCTCTAATGTAAGGAGTTCCTGCAGTCGATGTTGTTTGGTGTCGGTAGGGCACTTGATGAGCGTCTCCTTGAGATGATATAGAGTTGCGGCTGGAGGAGGGTGCAGGACTTCACGAACGACCGTAGCAGTATGAGGCAGGAGTACCCTAACAACATGGTTATGCATGGTCAACTGTGAAGGGAGATGATTACGATGGAACAATGACTCCACGATGATGAACCAAAGTTTCAAGTTCGATGACCAGCACTCTGGGAGCTTGAGAGCAGAAATTTCGTACTCCTGGGGTTGTGGCGATGATGACTATACCCGATGAAATGTCATGACTAGAGACCAGAATTTTAGGCACGAAAAAAGAATGTTTTAGATGTCTATAATAGGCCCTAAAACTGCCATTTAGGCATAAATAGGCATTAAAAGCTATCGTGTATGCATATATAGACACAATTCTTAATTGCTTCAGTAGCATGCTCAGGACAAATATTCAACTTCTAACACAGCAGGCAAATTTTATGCTCTAGGAAAGCTAAATTTATATTTTCTATGAAAAGGAATAGCAAGAAGCACAATCATTTGAATAGATTTAGATGAAAGTGGAGGTAATTTGACATTGTGGGAAAGGCTATGAAAACAGTGACAAACCAGTATCATCTCAAGGTTTTCAGCCCTGAGTTGTACTTGCTTTCAGTCAGTATTTGCTTTTATGTGAAAAAGAACGCTCAATGTCCACTGGGGTTAGTGGCGCGTACTTGTGGCCTAGCACTTTCAGTGCTTTAATTACATACAGAATACTTGAATCAGCACCACTCGAAACTTTAGACATTTGCTTTAGCACATACAATCTGCGATTTTTTTCCAAGGCAGATTCAAGCTTTGAGGCAACCCGGTCAGCGACGGGTCTATTGGGGACAAGGTGAACGTTTCCTGCACGTCCGAAAAAAAAAAAAAAATGGGTGTCCTTAAGCTTTCTCTTTAAGCGGTGAACGCGATATCGATCCTGTCCCTGATGCATACTTCCGCCACTTAGTGCATACCTTTATTGCATGATGATACTCGACAAGTTTAAATTGTGGACTACTATACAGTATAAACGATAAAGTTGAAAGTGGCTTGTGTCAGTGAAGCTTTCACATATGGCTGCATTCTGTGTA
Organism: Rhipicephalus microplus; assembly: GCF_043290135.1. Lineage (NCBI taxonomy): Eukaryota > Metazoa > Arthropoda > Arachnida > Ixodida > Ixodidae > Rhipicephalus > Rhipicephalus microplus. Next base: position 186,379,422 of record NC_134710.1, on the reverse strand, counting down.
ATAAGTGCATGCAAGTTCTGTGCATGGCAGTTCACAGATGTGGATATAAAAATAACAAAATGAATCTGTGTGCTCATGGAATGACCACAAAATACATGTTATTTGTGCAGATTCAGGTGTTATTTAAATAAATTGGCAGTTGCGTAACCAATTTTCGAAGCTTTATGCCTATGCGTGTTTCAGAGTGGGCTTCAAACTTAAAATATTGTTAACCTTTCCAATTTCTTCTCCTCAGCTTCTCGCATGAACCATTTCTCGATCGACGAAGTAGCGCTGTGATCTACTGGTCCATTGCCTGAGAAGGTCATTTTACGGTTTCTCTTTATTCCGCATTGCTCGGCACACTTCCAACAGCTGCCGTTATGAAAAACATAAATGCCTACAAAACTTATCTGTAGGCTGTAGTTGGCAGCATTAGGCTAGCTTAGTTTCGGCTGATTAGCGTACATTATAGATACACTGTACTCTAGCCTCCCAAACACAACCGTCGAGCTGCACTGCTCTCAAACATAGCGACGGGGATCTTCAAGGGGCAGTGGATACATTAGCGTTAGCCTCTCCTCGCTTCGCTACAGTACACTCTAGCCACGCTCACGCAACCATGCTGCACTACTCTCGAACCAAGCGACGGAAATTTTTTAGGGGGCCTACTAGTGCTATAGGGGCTAGCCTCGCTTTTCCTCGCTGGGGTACAAGCCCCGCTCACGTAAAAGCCCGTTTAAAGAGCGATGTTGTCGGAGTGCATTGGCAGAGTCTAGATATACGTTGGCTGTGGCAGTTCGTCGACTTATGATCTGATTTCGTCGATATAACACAGTGTATGCGTGCATTGACCCTACTTCAAACCATAATCGCACCTTACCAGTAGCTAAAAACATCAACGAAAAAAATAGCGCGCTATGCACGTGTTGTCGTTAATATGGCCAGGCCACACCAAGTGCTTCTTGTTTTCCTCTATATGAACAGCTCATTTAAAGCAAAATGTTTACTCGACAAACGTGAAAAGGCATTTATAGGCACTGAAAAGCTCATATAGGCACGAACCTCAGAATAGGCACTAATTGTCATAATAAATACGTGATCAAAATGTTTGCCATTCCTTAGTTAGGGTTTATGTATGAAATACGCTCGAAACGGACTCCAGGAAAAAAACAGGCATTTTGCCTAATGTTCCGTCCGGTCTTTAGTCGTGACCATCTGACTTTTAGGAAGGGCTACGAAGACTGCAGTGCTCGAGTTCCTGGCTGCTATAGGCCAAGTGAAGTGACTAAGGCAAGTGCAAATCAGGAAGCGAGAGCGATGTAGCGATGTCCAGGTCACCAATTTATGGAAACAGGCAAACTCGTATCAGGACTGTGAGACCAGAAATTTGATATTTCATCTGAAGCCATTTTAGTCAGACGTGAACCAAAACAGGCACAACTATCTCATGCTTGGTGCGTCGGCATCGTCTTCTCCTAGTTGGATTCTTGGGATCCGCACTAGCGTGCTATGTGCTCTTGCAAGCAGGAACATTCAATATTCCAAAAGAACAACTGGAATGCGGCTAATCAAAAGTGATAACTTGACTTGCATGAAAAACTTGTATGTTTTGTCCTCTTCATTCAAAGCAAGTAAAGTTAAAGGGACACTAAAGAGCAAAAGGATTTTTTTATGTTGTAGTAAAGTACAATCTCGTTATTCCGAAAATGCCACTCTCGGGATGACATGATGCTTGGTAAGTGAGGGAACATGCAATTAATATTGCAGATGGAGACGCCACCTTGAGATTACCGCACCAAACACAGTGACGTCATAGATTGCGAAGTTGTCTACTGGGTCCTGCGCAGCTTCTGGTCGATAAAAATGAAGTATACATTGTCTTGTCATCTGTGGGTGCCATAGACCTAGCATATGATGTTTCAGAAAATTTCATTGAGCCAATGTTGGAAAATACTAAATATGTTGTTTGAAATTTCTGAACTCACGGTGAGGTTTAGCACAAAATTAAAAAAAAAAAAGAAACTTCAACCTTGATTTTCTTCGCTAATAAGGAATTTATGATAGTAAATCATGTGGCATTAGAGTTCTCAGAGTTTAGTTTGTCAATCCAAAATACGTAATTGCTTCTATTTAGTGTCCCTTTAATCCCTACTCTAGTGGCACTGATGCTATGCTGAGGCATTAGTGAACCAATTGCAATCCAATTGCAAACAACAAATTTTCCTGCACCTATTCTGTGGAAGCCACTGTCATGTGCGCATGCCAGATCACAGCACTTTCTCGTATTTGGGAAAGCTGCCTGAGGCTGAAAATTAGTTTGAAACTGCTTTCTCCTCATGATTATAGACACTGTTTTCAATGTTCACTTTCTGAAGCAATGTTTGAGGAACATGCAAGGTTGCACTCATAATGTACCATCACGCAGTATATCTTGCTGTTATGGTGGTGCCCGCAGTTATTGTTTGTTATCGAGTAATTAAATTCAGTTACATTTCTTAACGATGAGAGCAGTGCTAACTAGATCATTTATATAAATGCATGTTTTCTGTAAATGCACATTTCCTGTATATGCATGTTTTCTGCAAAATCTGTGCCACCAGACACTGTGAGGATGTGCTAATCTTGCCATCAGCAGTCATGTTTGGTTTTTATCGAAGAGTGTAGGAGCACACAGATTACAATGAAATCTACATCCATCTAATGCATTCGCGATGTGCTCATGAGAGCGCAAGAGCAACCCAGTCGGCCTGGCAGCCTAACATAACGAGTATGCTATGCATTGTTCCTATCACACTGGATGCTTTAGATTGGGATCAAGGATAATTGTATTCAGTCACTATTGAAAGTGCCCAGGATACGACACTGGCACTATAATAAGTGGTTTATACGGATGTGGTGGGCTGGAACAACGCTGCTGAACATTTTATGCAAGTGCTTTGAGCTTACGTTCACTAAATGCAACTTGTACCATTGCTATACATTGTGCTAAACATGTGTAGGGGGTAGGGTGAAAGATAACGGAACAGTAGAAACTGCTGGACCCATTGAGCAAACAGTACTGGAAGCCCCTCACCACGTTTCCTGGGACATGCTGTTCAGCTGACACCATTTTCTTTGCTAACTGCAAGACTGTCTGTGCTGGTACTCTGGTACATGGGCAGGTTTGCGGGTTGGGGCTTGTTCCGCCTGTAAGGGTGTGTAGAATTGACGGTTTTGTATCCACCAGTTTTGCCAGTTTGTATCATCCAGTTTTGTATCCGAAACCCCCTGGCATGCTCAGCCCATGGAGGCCACAATCCCACTCTCCACCCTGGTTCTAATATTGAACACCCATCTATTCTTCAGGTGCGTGCAGATACTGTGCCACCCACTTTATTATATTCTTCCAGTGCTATTCTGAGGCCTCCTTTGTCAATTGCAAAATCCTCCCTGGAGAAATAGTTGTAAGAACATAATCTTGACTTTTGCAATCATATGCTCATCTTTCGAAATGCTCTGAAAATTGAAATGAAGAACAGTGCTTGGCAGAAAAATTAATTGCAAGCCACATGGAGGAAACATACATCAGGAAAGGCCCCGGCGGTACATTTTTCGAAATGGAAAGGGCAGCCATCTTCCTTTGCTTCTCTAATGAGCTTGCCTACGGCAGATGGACGCAAGGCTGGAATATTTAGCGTGACAATCCGCTGACAGTGAGCACTGCTGGGGCAGTTTAGGCAAGATCCATCAAACTTTAAAAAATGGCCATGAAACAAATGCGGCCCCGCTTCTTTTAATGGCCTGGTGAGCAAGATGGTGGTGAAGATTCATGCTTTGATTGCATGAGAAAGTGCATTTAATACTTGCTGGCATGCTGATGTTCACACTCACATCACAGATTCAGAACACAATTTAGAAGTCCACATACAGCGTGTAGACACACCTTGTGTTAAACAAGATGGCTCTTAGAAATGTTTGTTGCGAAATCCATTTTCTTATTTTCCAGAAGCCCAGAGCAACCAAAGATTCTTTGCACAGTTGCGAGAAGTGACCGTTTGGCCCAATAGTCCCAGTAATTCTTAGTGAAAAAGTAACAACTGCAATGCAGTGGGTTTAGCTTGTGGGGATGCTATCATCTCCTGTAATGTTTGCGCTGCGTGGTGCACACGTGTCTCGTGGATAGGCCGCGCTTAGGTTTAACAGCTACCGAGCGGTAGGTTGCATCATGCTCTCACGCAGGTTATGGCTAGCGCGGTAGCACAATCCAGCGGAGAGATTAGGCCGGCGGACGAAAAAAAAGGGGGGGGGGGGGGGGCGAGCCTTGGCGTCTGGCGGCTGGTGTGGACAGACACCTTCTGCAGTGAGTCCATGGGGACAGCATCGTGCGTTGTCACCCGTGGATTCCTCGTGGTAGGTTTACCGTCGGCGACTGCAGCCTATCTGTGAGATACACGTGCGCCACATGGCGCAGACGATTCTACATGGGGTGATAGCACCCCCACAGGCTAAGGCATCACCTAACCTTTCCTTCCTCAATGGCTTGCCAGGATGCAGTAAGAATTCCTGACAATTTGTCACGCCACTTCCAAAAACCAATCACTGACTGACTGGATAAGTTGTTTTGAAAAATTCTCCTGACTGCTGGGTGAATAGACGCACTCTGTTTTATGACTCTGTCGTAGTTGTGGTACAAAGCCCCAAATTCACGCCAATTTTTAGGTGATGTTACACCTGTGTTCTTGTAGACGAGGCATGGATCAACAGCTGGTTTCCTGAGCAACTCTATTCGTATAAATAGGTGAAATGTTATCTTACTACTGACCTTCAGAATTAAACCAGCACTTGCTTGTCATAGTTGGCAAATATAATGTGGCATGAGAAATAGTAAACACCACTATTCAATGCTTTGGTCCATCTTTGCGCACTTACAGTCACAGAGTTGGGAAGTGATTATCTGTTAAAGGGGCCCTGGGACACTTTTTCGTGTGCACTGGAGTTTGTGTAGTGCTGAATACTGAGATGAACACAAAAATATTATTGAAATTGGTGCACGCAATGAAAGTTATTAGCCTTAAAACTTCAAATACATCAGCAGACGACGAGAAAAAAACGTTCCCTTTCGCATTTCACTCTCCCGCTGACGTCAAAGGCCGTTTCCAATCACAGCCAGCCTCTTACAGAGATTTACCGGACAACTTCCCTCATGGTGGCTATTTCGCGTCACTCATAGCATAGTTTTGCAATTGTTTTCACATTTTTATATTTAAAAATGGAAATCCTTTGGTATCTAAGGAAGTATAAGGAGCACTTTTACGATTTTAAGTGCACAATAGTGTGGCCTGTCTGAGACTGTATGGACAGTATGTGTGAAGATTAATTGGTAATGATCAAATTTATAATGTAATCGTAACTGCTCACGCATTTATTATAATTTTCTTTGTGACTTGTTGCATCGAATCTCAATATGCACGGCCTAAGTTGTCACTGCCACATTGTGAAAGGTCACTTCTGATTACAAAAATTGCTGTTGCTTGTTGCCCTAGTTAATGATAACTTTATATAATGTTAAAATAATATTATAACAGCTATGTTTTAGGCATTTCCACTCATCCAACGATAACGGTGCATTTTACTGTTTGAGAGGAAGCCATAAAAACATACTTAATTTGTGTTGTAGGGCCTCTTTAATGCAATTTTTTCGAAAAGTGATGCACCTATGCATTCGTTCCCGGTTTGAAGAACGTGTCTGGCTGCAGCTCACATTGCTACACTTTATTGTTGCTAGTACGTCTGCCTCAGTTCATTGTTAGTGTTCTTAGTATGTGTTTATTACATGTGGCTGAAAATGCAGAATAAACTGGCAAATCTTCCGCTCAAGTGAGAGGTAAAATAGCACTGGATCATTATTTTCACATCATATTGTGGTTTTGAGATGTTAAACCACAGATATTATGCTCCTTTTCACAGGAAGGTTCAACATGGAACAGTATTTGAAATAACGCCAAAGCCAGCAAATGAGGACAAGGAAGAAGAAGAAAAGTCAACGTTTGAACCTGCTAAACTTATGAAAAATTTGCGCCTTGACTTGTTGGGTGGAGATGAAGAAGACCCAGACTCTGAAATAACCCTTCCATTTGAGAGGATAGCTTCATCTATGCAGCCCATCACAAAAGATAGAGGGGTGCTCAAGAAAGTAAGTTCATTGATATGTGATTAATTAGTGATGAAAAAAGTATTTTAAATTTATTTGAAGTAAATAAAACAAATTTGCTATGCATTGAACATGAGCAACAACAGGCTGCTTCGGCATTACTTCTAAGTGATTTGGCTACTTGACTTAGGTGTACATATCTGGTTGTCTGTAGGGCATACTCCACTGTGAGAATGCGTGTGTGTCAACTCGTTGGACTTCACAAATTTCATGAAAGTGTGAGAAAGTTCTGCTGATCGCTGTTTGAGCCATCTGCTTCAGTCGAAGGATAAGAGATGTACTTGCTTCAGTCAACTTCATGCAGACAAGTTCCTGAAGCAGGCACTGTTGGCTACAGGAAAGTTGCTAAAAAAATCCATCAATTTAAAAAAAAACATAGTTTATCAGTATTTCCTGTGGTATGTTTGTTAATTATCTTATGCTGCATTTAAATTTATATCCTTTATGTAACGTGTGTTTCCCAGGAGAACGATGCACTTATATTTTAAAAAAGGAGATATTCTGCTGCTCTTGTTGGCGTTCTTCATAAGCCTGATGCTCCTCAGGCATTCTCACAGTACACAATTGATCTATACTTGCAATACATGATCACAACAATATAGCGCCAAGACTCAGCTTTTGTGGTAAGACAAGTACAAAAGGTGTTTTGCGCTTTCTGCACCTTATGTGGTGTTGCACTGCTTCCGGAATCGCCTCACTTTTGATCGAGTGATGGGGTTAATTTATGACATGATTGTCTGATGTCATGATGAAATCACTAATTCTAGTGATCTGTGTTGTCAGATGGTGACTTCATGACGGGATGTCATCGCTTGCTTGCATGAAGTCACGTGGGAGCCTTTTGGTATGCAAAAAGACACTGCGAAATCAAGAAATCAAGCCAGTGTGACATTAAGAGCTCTGCTGTAAAAATTTTGTCAAACAAAAAATGGAGTTTATTTAGAGTTTTGCTGAAACGGACCCACAGTGCAAAAATGGTGAAAATCTATGTAAATACGTGTTCCCCCAAGCATACGTAGTGTGCCTTTGTGACCTATAAATCTAGCCGGATGTTTTTGAATACAGGGATTACTTGTCATTTTCACCTCAGAAATTCAGTCTGAAACTTTTAAATAGAGGTGCACTCTGGTTATTTCTAACTATTTATGTGGGAAACACCTACATGAGAGTAAGAAAGCAAACTTTTTCTTACAGTAAAAATGAAGCCAATGCAGTGTTTTTGAAGCCTGTATAATCTATGTGTGCATGTATTTGTTACTCATCAAATAACCCTGAATGGCCTTATATTGTCACTAATTTCCAGTCAAGTATGCTGCAGCAGCACTGGGAGAAGTGTGTGTCAAAGCAGATGATGTGAATGCACCCTTTGAGAGGGAATACTTGCAATGAAGTCTTAGCGCTGACACTGCTTTGCAGGGATTCTACCCACACTGTTATACGCCAAATGCCAGGTGTACAAAAGTGCAGGCCTGGCGTTTTTTTTTTGCTACCACAGCATGAATAAAATTCATTTGCACTATTATTACAATTTGCATGCATAATGTGGCTTGAGTGGCAACGGCTAATCTGCTCCAAACTTCGAATTTGCCTGCGTGAAACTGTTTCGATATGAAATTTTACCTTCTCCAAATTCCTCCAAAACAATATCACTGTAGCCAACAACCCTTGGCGCACATTGGATAACAAACCCATCTGTTACTACTGTCGTCTGCTTGGCCATGTTGAGCGGTTCTGTCGCCGGCGCTTCCCTCATCCAGGTACCATTGATAAAACCTATGGCTACACCCACACAGATCCACCACAGATGCTGCCGCTCCATGCTGCTTCGGACACTCCTCTACCGAGTCGCCGCGCCTTCAACCCACATTGATGTTCGCCTTCACTGATGCTTCGGCGTGCACGATCGGTCCAAACGGAAAACTGACCATCGCAGTTCCGGGGGCAAGAACTGCGCCATCGTCGAACTCTACAAGGCCTCATTCTCTACCCACCAATGAAATAACTGTGTTTATTGAAGGTGTTGCCGTTCAAGCATTAATAGATAACGGAGCTGCCGTGTCTGTATTTAGTGAAGCAATGTGCCGCAAGTTAAGAAAAGTCATCATTCCGCTTTCTAGTCTCTCCCTGCGTACGGCAACAGTGCATCACGTAAATCCTTCTATGACGTGCATGGCTCGGCTACTGATACAGGACGTTCTGTACATGGTTGAATTCATCGCGTTTCCGCGCTGCTCACACGACGTCATATTAGGCTGGAACTTCCTTTCCACACATCATGCCGTTGTTGATTGTGTGCCAGCCGAACTAGAATTATCATCACTCTTCGACGCCAATTCTAATAAGCCTTCTATTTCTCGTGTTGTCACCGCGGAGATGGATATCCCACCTGTGTCTTCTGTTATTGTGCCGATCTCGTGCGACCATGCCTCTTTTTTGAACGTCATGTTCACGCCGTCAGAAGACGTCACTTTTCGAAAAAACGTTCTTCTACCTTTTCCTTTTCTGATGGTTTAAAACACTTGCGCCATCATTTATGCCACGAATATTCTTTCAGTACCAGTCACATTATTCTGTGGCGAATACTTCGGCCTTCTTGAGGACATTGATTGTGTTTGCACTAGTCAACTGCCCGATCACGCAACAAGCATTCAGATCACCAGTATTACTCCCGCTCCCATGTCCGCCACCTCTTCCCTGGACGCCTTCCTTGCATCGATTGATTCGAACCTTTTTGTTGTCCAACGAAGCCAACTCTTGACACTTCTCGACCGTTTCTGAATGTCTTTCAACTTCAAACAAATCAATCTGGGCAAAACATCTGCAATTATTCATCGTATTGACACTGGCACCCACACAGAATTGCGTCAGTGTTCATACTGGGTCTTTCTCGCCAAACTCCAAGTTATTGACACTGAAGTGTCTGATATGCTCAATCGTGGCGTCATACAGCTGTTCAACAGTCTGTGGGCCTCTTTGGTGGTACTGGTCAAAGAGAATGATGGGAGCATCCGATTCTGTGTTGATTACAGCTGCCTTAACAAGATCACGTGCAAAGATGTTTATCCGCTCCCCAGAATTGACGACGCTCTCGACTGTTTGCAAGGAGCAGAGTTCTTTTCCTTGCTGGATCTTCGATCAGGATACTGGCAGGTACTCATGGATGAAGGTGACCACGCCAAGACTGCGTTTGTAACTCCGGGCGGCTTGTACGAGTTTAACGTGATACCGTTCGGTCTTTGCAACGCCCCTGTCACCTTCGAGCATCTGATGGACAACATACTTCAAGGCTTCAAATGGCAGACGTGTCTTTGCTATCTGGACGACGTCGTCGTTTTTCCAAAAGACTTTGATACCCATCTTCCGCGCCTCGCAATTGTGTTGGATTGCCTCACAGATGCTGGGCTCGAACTAAATTTGAGAAAGTGCCATTTTGCCGCCCGGAAGCTCACCATCTTAGGGCATGTTGTCACCAAGGATGGTGTTCTACCTGACCCTGGAAAACTTCATGCTGTCACCCATTTTTCGAAGCTATCGACACTAAAAGAGCTCCAGAGCTTTATCGGCTTATGTTCATACCTTCGTCGATTTGATCATAATTTCGAATCCGTCATGGCTCCTTTAACACAGCTACTTTCTGACAGCGAGGAAATTTCAGCATGGTCCTCCGATTGCAATGACGCATTCGCGAAACTACGTCATCATTTGCTGACATCTCCACCAACTCTCCGTCACTTCGACCCAGATGCCCCTACCGAAATCCACCTCGACGCTAGTGGAGTCGGCCTTGGCGCTATTCTTGCTCAACGCAAGTCTGGCTTCGACGAGTACATCGTTTTTATGCCTGTCGCCCTCTTACTAGGGCCGAAGAGAATTATTCAGTCACAAAAAAGGAATGTCTGGCCGTCGTTTGGGCAATCACAAAATTTCGACCCTATGTCTATGGTCGCCCATTTGACGTCGTGAGTGATCACCATGCCCTCTGCTGGTTATCACCACTAAAATACTCATCTGGCCATCTCGCTCATTGGGCATTACACCTCCAAGACTATCATATGCCTGTTGTCTACAGGTCAGGCCACAGACATTCAGATGCCGACTCTTTTTCTCGCTCTCCGCTTCCCCATGAACATGGAGGTGCTTCTGTTTCCAGCCTCGATGCTGCGGCACTTTCGTACACTGACATGCCCTATGAGCAGCGCCAAGACGCTTGGATAGTCTCTATGATAGAGTTACTGTCTCAGCCGTCCCAAGTTACCGTCAATCGTTCACTGCAACGCACAGCTCGACACTTCATCATCCAGGCTGGACTCCTGTACTGTGTCGCAACTACCTTTCCGACGGCCGCTAATGGTTGCTTGGGATTTCTCGCCACCTACGTGCCAATATTTGCGACTCCTTTCACGCGGATCCTTAATGTGGCCACGCCAGTGTGATAAAAACGTATGCACGTTTCCGGCTGCGGTACTATTGGGGCGGAGTGTACCGCTTTGTCTAGTATGTACATTCGTGTTCCAAATGTCAACGCCGAAAAAGCCCACCGCACATAGCCAATGGACAGCCGTTGCCTTGCCCCTCCTGACCTTTTGACCACATCGGAATTTACTTCTACAGTCCCCTTCCCTACAGGCCTCATGGGAACCTCTGGGCAATTGTTGCCATTGATCACTTGACACGCTACGCTAAAATTGCTGCGCTGCCAGAGGCCACATTACGTGAAGTTGACTTGTTTAGCCTTCACAATCTTGTTCTACGCCATGGCACGCCTTGTGAGCTACTCAGCGATCGCGGACGTACGTTCCTCTCCGAAGCCGTACAAGCCATTCTGCGGCAATGCAATGTTGTGCATCGGCCAACCAGCGCGCACCATCTGCAAAGTTATGGAATGACCGAACAGTTTAATCGCTCACTGGGCGACATGTTATCCATGTACGTGTCCGCTGACCACACCAGCTGGAACCACATACTCTCCTTTGTAACTTACGCTTGCAACAGCGCCACTCAGTCTACAACAGGATTCTCTTCGTTTTTCCTCCTCTACGATGGCGAACCTTCCTCATTCATGGACACCATTCTCTTGTATTGTCCGGACGCTTCGGAATTCACAACTCTCTCCAAAGTCGCCACCTATGTAGAAGAATGCAGGCAACTTGCACGTTCTTTAACCGCACAAAATCAAGCGTACCAGAAGGGCTGTCCTGACAAAAACCTGTCTTCGCAGTTATATTCGCCTGGCACTTTGGTATGGCTTCGGGTTTCCTCATCTGTTCTTGGTCTTTCCATCAAGCTACTGCTGAAGTACGAAGGCCCCTATGGAGCGCTACGTCAGGCTTCGCCGGTTAACTATATTGTTGAGCCGGTTCAACCATCGACATACCGATGCCGTTGCGGCCGCAAGACTGTTCATGTCGATCGATTGAAGCCCCACTACGACCCACCGGTCCTACCCGTTCCATAGGTCGCCAGGATGGCTCTTTTTCTGGAGGCGGGGGGGGGGGGGGAGTGATTTGTAGCATTGATATATGACACAGGCAGGAACGCTAGCGAAAGAAGAAGATGAATGTTGTTGCTGCTCGCGCTCGCTCGGCTTGACAACTGGTCTGTTTTACCTGGGCGTTTTCCCCAGTAAACGTGTCTTCGGCTCACCGCTAAAGGTGAACTATCATTAGGCATGCTTCAAACTGTTCTAATATTGAATTTAACTTGTTGAAAAAATTGCCGTAAAATGACTTTGAGCAGTCTCACCCCTGAGTGTGCCGCTTTGCTTTTTACCAGACATGAAGCCCTGGTGTTTGATTGTATACATGATGATGAGAATAAAGTTCATATTCTATCAAACCTTTTTACTGTCTCCTGTATTATGAGAGCAGAAAGGACTTTGCAAGATTTATATTGGTTTAAAGATCATCATCAGTCATTTCTCGCCGTCTGCCACAGCGTTTACGTGTGTTTTTGTTGTATGCAGTTGAGTATTTGGCAAATCCTAGTGACCCCATGGCTTACATGAGCTCACTGAGATATTACATGGTGGCCTGAAAAATACTGTCTAATCGTTTTATGTTCTGGTTACCTTGTCTGGTATTACTTTCTACTATGGTTATCATTAATTAATGCTCTATTAAAGCACTGTATGGCATGACTGAAATAATAAAAGTTAAGATCTTCGCTTCTAAAGAGCATTCGGCTTTAAACTTTCTTGTTACTGTGAGATGAGTTCAAAAGGAAAATCACATTTATGATATTTTTCTTTCTTTCATGAACCTGAAATCTTACCACACCTTGCATGTTGGAGCATAACTGACTTGCCATAGTCATTGTATGTGTGCTTCGTGTTGTTAATTTGCCTTTGTGCTGCAATCTCCTAGTCTCATGGTTAGCTCATCATTGAGCAACCATGCCAGAAATGAGTTGCTCCTGCGCTGGGGTCTCAGACCAAGGCAAATTTTCGTCTATCAGGAAGTTTTTTCTGAGAAACTAACACACCTTTTTTCACATATGTCCTTTGTATGTTTGTGCTAGAAAAGGGTGGGTGACAGTTATTTTCTGTCAAGGTTAAATTTGCAAGCACCATCTCAAACGCAGTAATTGTGCAAGTATCTCATGTCTGTATCTTGAATGTTTGTCATCTTGGAATCTTGTATCTGCATAACATTGCAATTGCAAAGTAATGTTGCATAGCCTCGATTTTTGAACAAACTGGTGAAACGAACTCTGCTCACATACATCCCGAGGGGGCTAATATAAACATGTGTTCATGCTGTCAGATGAAGAAAAGTAGCTTAAGAGCACAGCTGTTGTGTCCCTATTCCTGGGATGAGTGTCGGTGCCCTGGCCAAAACCGAACAAACGAGGAAATGAAAGATTTCCGGGCTTGTGCACCTCGGGCCACGTGACGCATCTTGTTTTGCTGAGCCTGGTTGTATTTCTCTGGAACCTTCGCTGCTGAAACAGAAAGTAATAAGCAAATTAAGGTAAATTAAGAAGAATTAATAAAAATAAGAATTGACATTGTTGATTTACGTGCTTATTTTTTTGGTTACTAATGTGTAATATGATATTTTTTATACTTAGATGGTAATGCTATGTTTAACTTTATTCTTTAGATCTGAAGGTATTGCTAAGGGAAAAAATAGTTCAAATAAGAACTAATTTAATGGTACAGCTGATATCGAACTTGGATATGTAGAATTATTCGCTATATTGAATAGTTGATAAATCTCCTTGAATTTTCCCTGCAAAAGTATGGGACAGTTGCACACGTATAACGAATTCCCACAGAACACAACATCCGATGTATCAAACAATGCGCCAGGCCGAAGCCCAGAAAGTGCATTTATTCTGACAAAGAGAGCTTATTTTTCGGCCATGTTCTAACAAGGTTCGATCCCTTCTTGGGAGCAGGTGTCGAAAAGGTGGTGTGATTCATTGGTTGCGCAGCGTTTGCGAGGGCACCGGCACGTGATGCGCAATCTGTTGTTGGTGGTAACGCGTGGGAACAGTCCAAAGGGGCTAATTGCCAAGGGCACCAAAACCAAATGAATGTGAAGTGACTAGGCGGCCTTGTCACGTTGTGGGCATTTCCTTTCTTATTTGCTCATGTATGATGGCATGCGGGCCCAAAAAGTATGGCGTTCGATATCAGCAACCTAGTGACATATTTTTGGCGTTTTCAGTTATATAGTACACATCTCGGAGACATTTCTTCTTGCTTTTTTGCTTGCTGCTACAAAGCCTGTAGTGTCATCGCCATCACCAAGATAACAATGGTTGATTACATGATCATTTGAGTTCTTGTTTGTGGACAGCATTGTCACTTTTAGTTTCTGCTCTTCAGTAGTTCTTGCTTCATCGAGCTGAATTTTCTATCGGAAATGGAACTAATTGTTCTATCACTCGTAGCGATAAAAATGATGACTGGTGTATGGAACGACGTCAAGCAAGGAACTGTCGGGCAGTTTTCTCGTTTGCTTAGGTGACAGGTGACAACCTAGTGCACGTCATCTTAGCTGACAGCGGCGTACGGTGCCTTCTGCTATTTATTAGCATTTTCAGGTACCACCTCAGACCAAAGTGCAGAAAGTGCCTTCATCAGTGCAGATAATGAAGTCGGTTTTTAACTGCATCGATTCTGATATCATGGAGGAGGTTGCCGGTGCCGTGAAAGTGGACCTGTGCGGCTCTAAAGATGCTAAAGCTGCTGCTAAACATATTACTATGCTAAAGAACTTAGATTGGTGCTCACTGTCAATCACCACTTTTGTGGCTGAAAGAGCTGAATTCGCTTAGTTTGAAAGCTTCAATGCTCAATTAATAACAATGACTTGAAGAACATGATGACTTGCAAGAGGCAAGACAAGTCTACAGACTTTTTTCATGCGAAATAAAGTGGAGAAACTTGCGAAAGAAGTTGTCACCTTTTCTTAAGCTCACTGTGTGCGAATCATCATGTTAATGCTTCTCACGATTTCCGAAAGCCATTCCGAGAGTTGCAGTGCATTAATATAAGTCTTAAATATGCATATTTCTTATATTGAATTATCGATATATCGAACTGTTTTGCGATTATCTTTGCACTGAGAGAAACAATGTCTCGAATAGAAATAGTTGGTCTGTGAAAATGAGTTTAGTCTTACAAAATCTGTGCGAGAAATAAGCACAGGCAAGCCTTTGTGTTAATTGTTCATTCTGATGTAATTACTGTGATTGATGCCCGAGTGTTGTTAGACGTCTACAGCTCTCATTTTTGCGAAATACTTATTTTTTGTGAAATAAAATGTACAATGCTTGTGATGGGATGCAAATGAGGGCAAATTAAAGGTACTTTTGTGTGTTTGCAAGCTAGCTGTTAGTTAGAAGCTGCTGGTATTGCAGGGTTAGTTATAAAATTAATGTGCATTTTATAGGAAAAGTAGATTTATTGATTGAACTTGTACAGATAGTTGAAATTCTTGAAGATACTCTCCCCCACATCAGTAGACCTGCAAGGCGTGTCTGCCATGCCTCAAAGGTGCCCTGAAAGTCTTCGACGGGAATGCTTTTCAGGAGTGTTGTCACATGCTTTTTGATGTTCTCACGATCTTACAATGCTTGCCTTTCAGCTTTCTCTTCAGTAGGAGAAACAGAATAAAGTCACAGATCCAAGTGAGAACTGTAAGGGGAATGGGGGACCACTGGGGCGTTGCTCTGGGTCAGGCACTTAGTAACGATGGAAGGCGGGGGACTGGGGGGCATTGTCATGGTGGAGCTTGACCGTGTCCTTGATGTCAGCCCTCACGCACATGATCTGGTGTTTTAATCTTTTGAGCACCCCCAAAAATGCAGTGTTTATAGTTTTTTCCTGCGGTACAAGCTCAATTTTCTAGATTCTCGTTTGACGGTCGCAACGCAAAACTTCAGGCACATGATTCACATTTTCATCGTTTCTGGCGGTAGGGGCGATCGCCCCCCCCTCCCCCAAATCGTGTTAGCAACCCCTTTACCTCTCTTCAGTGCTTGCCGTCCACCTGCTATCCTCAATTAGGACAAATGAGCGGGACCACTTTGAGCACACGTTAAAAGTATTTGTGCTCTGAGAGAGTTTTTGTGGTATTAAAAACAAAAAATAATGACCACGCCACTCTTTCCAATGGTACTGCAAGCAACCGCCCCTCCCCCCCTCTAAAATGACTGGCTGGATCCGCCCTTGCCTTATTGACACTCGGCTTGGACATTTCAGCATACTTTAGGTCATGAGATGAATGTACCACTGCATAATGCTATTGAGATTTATGTTATAATAAGTGAAATCAAGACGAGAACCTTCTGCTTTTGTTGGGGTGTTATTTCTGGATGTTTCTAGTATATAGCATTGGTATATTGAGAAAGTTTAAAGTGCAAGCGTGGAAATGCTGAAGAAAAGGCATAACAGTGGGGAACGGAAAGCAAAGAGAGACGACATGAGAGCAGAGTGCCAACTGATTGCTCACGACACAATGTAAACGGCGGGGGGGGGGGGGGGGGGGGTTAATTTTCTAGGCTACTATTCCATGTATTCCTATGGGAGCGGGGACTGGGAACTTTAGATCTCCCCCCCCCCCCCCCCCCCTTGTACATATATGTTACAGGTAAAATATTTTATCTAGAAGACATCAGTGATCTGACACATTTCAGTTGAATGTTCGATAGAACAAAGGTACAAGTTGGTAGTTATTGCTCGTGTTGTCCCTTTTTGTTTTTCAATCCTCAATCGTTACACCATTCCTTCAGAACTTCCGTCATTGCACTGCAAACCCTTTCAATGTGCACTTTAGCCAACTAGCCCAAATAGCGGTTCATCTTCAATAGTATGGGTTCTTCTGCAGGTATTGAAGTCAGGTGTTGGGCCCGTGGTGTCACCAGGCAGTGGTGTATGTTTCCACTACAATGCCTACCTGGAAATGGCTGATGAACCGTTTGATTCCACGCAACTGCGGGGCCGTCCCTTCCGCTGCCTGTATGTAGTCTTTTCTTAAAGGTTGTTGATTAAGGGGAGAGGCTACACTTGATGGGCAACTTTTTTTTATTTATCTATAGATCTGAACGAAATTTTCTCAGTTTGTGTATTTCGATGTGCATATTCTAAAAATGTAATTACTTTTTTGATAGGTCAAGTAGTTTACAAGATACTTCACAATCAATGTAAAACCTGGGTCCTTTGTTTGCAGCCTAATTAGCATCTAAGCAGGAAGCACCAAAATACTGGGGACAGTGTAGAAACAATGTAGGATGTTTAAAGAGTGCAATGTGCTATAAATAAATTTTTTGGGCCAATTCAACAAGAATTAGAGGACATCACTGTTCAGAGAAAAAAAAAAGCTACCTTTACCTGTGACACATGCGACCCAATTAAAAAACTTTTAGATCTGTATATTGCTTTCAAAATAAGCATATTGCATACTATATGCATTTATCTTTCTGGCAAAAAAAAAAAAGAATTATGCTGATAGCTCGAATAGAACAGAAGTTATTTTCCCTCCAACTTGGCAATGTGCCAAAATTGATGTTTTGAGAAAATGAGGAAGAATGTTTCATAACACCTTTATTGAAAAAATACTAATAAAATCTTATGAAAATGCACCAGGGGTATAATCTGGATGCATCCCATCCTTATGCTTCTTCTTGACCAGCTTTCTCAGACTTTGGGACGCTTCTATTTATTTGAGGTTGCACTCTGACGACAGTCCTTCTCCCTAGCCCTCAGGTATGTGCTGCTGAATATCGTGATGTCCAGCTGCTCTAGAATTGCAGCATATGTATTGACACTGTCCGTGTTGAAGCACAGCACAGCTTCTGCAGCAGCAGCTTGCACAGCAGAAAGAGAAGCGTGCTGCTCCTTTAATACCAAACTCCAAATCACGGATTGGAGGCTTTCGTGTGAATTCTGAGTCTTACCTAGTTGGCATCTTGTCTCACTGCTGCGCCACTGGACTCCAAAAAGCGCTCGATTTTTCGCATTGTTGCCGACACCGACGAAAGACCCTCAAGTGTGGTGGTTGTCCTGCGGGTGTGTCGTCGCATACTTTACTGGCATTGATTACATCAGCGTCTACCCGCACACGGCCAAAGTTGACATAGCGCACGCTGTCAGGAAGGCTCGTGCCTACGCACTCTTCACTGTTGCCGATAGCATCGGCGCGGTCATAATTCACAAAGCGTCCGCTATCCGAGGAAGCCGTCTTGCACACTCCTCCATTGATAACATCTTCAGTACACAGGCGGCCAGCGTCCACGCCGCGCACGCACGAGGAACCGTCTTTGGTTACGACGGCGTTATCAAACAACGTCAGCGCTTGCTTCCGCGACACAGTAGCAGCACCATTGGGCTTTCTGCCTTTTTTCTGTGAATGGCGAAAATGATGCTGCGATCAGAACTTTTTTGCGCCACCAGGCATAGTGAGACGCACAAGCACGTTAGGGATACAAGTTGCGATACCGTCGCAAGGGCGATACCCTTTCAAAATGGCGGCAGACACTGCGAGGGAGTTTTCCTGGCAAATCGGGAAGTGCCATTTTGTTCACGTGTGTCAAGCAATCAATGGAATCACGTGCTGAACGTATTTTTGATTTTGCTTATTTTGCTTTTGCTAGGGGCACATAGTTGTCTACTCTAAAAGAAAAAAAAAAAAGCTATAAGCGCGAGCTTTCCTACAAGACCAAAATGGCTCTGTAGAGCACGTAGTTCGCGTGCTGTTGGCGATTGAAGTACTGCTAGTTTACACTACAGTATAAAAGTCCGCTTGCGCGCAGTTGCTCTCTTTATGGGTTATAACTTGAGCAATAAGAGGAATTTCGGAGCCAAACTTTGCTGATAGGTGCGGAAGGGCATCGGCAACACGAAAATGATGACAGGGAAAATGCGGTTTTTGGGCTGATTTTTCGACTTCTAAGTGCCATGTCCCTTCTTAAAAGGAATAGAAAAAACAAGCATAGTGGGTGATAAATAAAATAAATTTCCAGAAATTTGGATTGGGGAAATGTTTATGTCATCATATACGTTAGTAAAATTGTCTCGCTTAGTTTATGTAGCCCCGCTGCGGCAGTCTAGTGGCTAAGGTATTCGGTTGCTGACCCGCAGGTCGCGGGGTCAAATCCCAGTTACGGTGGCTTCATTTTCAATAGAGGCGAAAAGCTCTGTGGACCCATCAGGGTTGCAACAGCTGCATCAATTTGATACGATTCCTCATTGTTGTGCCGAGTTGCGCCAAAGTCATGAAGTTTGCTGAAATTGCACTACGCTGCGCCAGAATGCCCAACCCGCCTCAGAATCGTCTCAGGTGCCCTAATTTCAGCAAAAAATCGAACCAAGCGCACAGACCCTTACTCATTAGGGAAGGAAACTCGAGAGGCAATCGACCAGAATATGTATAAGGGAAGTAACAATGCCTCGCGCCCATCGTTACGCTGACCACAGTGGATACCTATCGATGAAATGGTGAAACTTCAAGCGAAAACAAATGTTTGTATGTATATATATATATATAGATGTGTTGCCGTAGCCATTAAAGGTACGAACACACTAGCGGCGCCACACTCTCCCGCACACCGCTCGCGAGACGCTGCTTTTCTCTCTTTCTCCTGCCGAGCGTCGTGGAATTTCTGCCGCCAACGGAGTCGCTTGCTGGGCTATGTTTGCCACTTATGCCGGCTTCCACGCAAGCAAACCACTAATGAGCCCATGCTTTTCCTCCCTTCCTTCTCACATCTGCGGTGCCTCCTCACCCATGCCTTTTTCTCTCTCTGCCTGTCGTCGAGAAGAGAAGCCGCGAGCCGGCAGCTTGCAGGTGGGTGCACGCGTCTCGACATGTCCATTCTTGTCTCACTTTTCCCGTGGCGCCGCCAATGTGGACAGCGTGCCGCTGGCTGCCGAGCAGAGGCACCAACGGGCAGGACGCCGCCGTAGCATGCTTCCCACCTGTGTGTTCGTACCTTAACGCTTCGTGGGAAATATGAATTTCCTGGTCAGAAAATGAAAACGCTGTATAGAATGTAAGGAACGTATGCTGCGTTTTCCGCTGCGAACAAGGTTGACGTGCGGCGAACACCGTCGTTGCCAGCCGTCATGTTGGTTTCCATAGCAATAGAACATAAAACATTTTTCTGGCTTGAAGTTGCGTCGTCCCGGCGGCAGATATCCATCGCTGGACCAGCAGGTGCGCGCCATTGTTACTTTATCTGGTCGAACACGCCTTGCAAGTGAGCCTAAAAGTTGTGCCTTAAACCTAATCTCACCACAAAATAAAGAAGGGTTTGCTGGGGTTGGGGGGAGGGTGGTTGTAGCGGTTCAAAAATTGCTTGGCCTTGTTCAAGCCTGCGCAAAACGGCGCTTGAGCCATCTTCGCCACAGTACACTGGTGTCCTGCGGAAAAGGCTAATAAGCTTTGTATGGGGCTGTTAGTGGTAGTCACGGAACACAGCACATTTTGTTCAATTACTCATGCAATTATGCACAGCATAATTGAGTACTCCTATGATCACTGACATCTAAAATAGTTACTGGCAATCATTTGGAGCAGCGAATAACATACCTGCGGCCCTAAAATAAAAAAAATGTGCATCAGTCTTTTTTTTTTGCCACCCTTACTTTTCGGTTTTACGAATCTCCGGAATTTCAAGGTCGCCAGCTTAGCAGAGCCTTATTTGAATTCACAGAGTCTCTCAAAGGGTTCAACAGGCGCAGTAAATGCTCGTTTGGACTCCATCATTGTTTGCTCTGCGGTGTAATTCAGAATACTTATTTTATTGATATAGCAGTGCTTGTTCACTCTGCACAATTAAGGTGGTTGAATGTTTTATGCCCAATTTTCTTTTTAAATCTAAGCCTTCTTTTTTATAGTCGTACAAATTTTGTCTTTCATGATAAAAATTTTTGCATTTTTCTCACAACCTGCTTCAAATTTGGATTTTAGTGCTCCAAAAGTAACATTTGGTGCTCCGAAAATTGCTCCAAATTTATTTTAGCTGTTGCACCCCTGGCCCGTGTGCTCAGATTTCAGTGCACATTAAAGAACTCTAAGTGGTCGAAATTTCCGCAGCGCTCTGCTACGGCGTCTCAATCATATGGTGGTTTTGGGACGTTAAAGCTCTCATATCAATCAAATCGATCAGTTTCTTATGTAAACTTTTAAGTCGGAAGAACGTGTTAAAATCTGGGAATGTCCTTTCCATTTATGTTAAGTGAATGCTATAAGTCTGTGATGGTTGTCAAGAAGGTTAAACAAAAACCATGTGTTATTCAAGGCACCCATAACATTAGTGGAAAACTCCCATTTTTAGCAAAATGTTTCACTAGTATGTTATAACAGGGCTAAGTGTGTGGTACTGTACATAAACCAAAACTATGTTCAGCCAGTTGATTTCTCACATTAATTTACCAGTAGTTTTCGGCAAGCACTATTGGAAAGAGTGCAAAATAAATGAACATATGCCGACTTGTAACCAATTTTAACAAGGGAACCTTGAAACTTTATTCCAGTATTCAGGATGCTAAGGGCAGTGGTAAAAAAGCCTCTAATGGGCTTTACTGGAACCACGACTTCTTATAAATGGGTGGCATAGACAACATTTTTATTGCAATGAAGATGTACAAATTTAGCAAGCAGTTTAGTGACAGTTTATGCAAGTCAAATAAAGCATGAAGATTGAAGACAATAAGCTTCAAAGGTTAAACTGAAAAAAAAAATACAAATGATTGTAATTGTTTCTTATACATATGAAATCAATACTAGACTGCAATGATATAAGAAGTACAAGATTAGCACCAGTCAAATTGGGCATGGGCCCATGTGATAAGAGACAAATGTTTTGAAAGAAAAAAAAAAAAACTTCTGTGTAATTTTACTCAGATGGCAGATATGGCATTCAATCTAAACGGCAAGAGAAAGCGAAAAATTTTTTGCTGTAGTTAGTGCGCCTGCGTGCGATAAACCACGTGTGATTGAGACAGGTGTTATGATTAACCTTGTGGTGGTTTAGGACTGCAATGGTTCCTAAAAAGTTGTTGCCTTTTAATCCTGTGCGGTAACATTTCACAAGCATTACGTGACAGCAATCTGGCAGTAATCTGGTTCAATCTGGTTCTGGTTGAGTAGGTTCATGTCCTCAAATATGGGAGTGGTGTGACTGCAATAAGAAACATTTGCTATGGCCTGAACAATCCTTTTCTGTATGACGTGCAATTTGCGGATATTTGCTAATGTTGTCGTACCACAAACCAGATGACAGTAGTTAACATGAGATAAAAACAAGGATTTATAGATGAAAAGTTTCACTGTCTTAGGGGGTGAGAAATGCACCAGTGATATTGTGGCTGAAATCCTTGATATAGTGCCAGATACCTTTTCAGTATGTGCGTTCCAGAACATGCTCATTGAAAATTATTCCAGGGCACTTAATACGCTGTACTATCTGCAGTTCTGAACTACCAAGTTTTAATGGTACATGACAAGGGGTTTGTCTATTTGTCGGCCTTAAATATACAGCTTTTGTTTTGATGTGTTTAATTTTAAACAGGTAATGCTTGTCCACGTGGCCAACTTTGCCCGTATCTCATTTGCATCATTGAGTTTTGATCATTTTTTCAGCAGTAAGAAGCAAGGTTGTATCATCAGCATATATAATACATTTTACCGACGTGGCAATATTTACAATATCATTTATGTATATTCAAAAAAGATACCTCCTGCTGCAAATACATTAGGTATGATTTATTTATTTAATGAGTTGTAAGAAGACACCTCAAAAGCCATAGTGTGCACATTTATTTAGCAGTGTAGTATGATTTATTGGGTCAAATGCCTTTGAATAATCTACGAAAATGCCTAACGTGTGAAGTGCGCTTTCAAAAGTGTTTAGTATAAATTCCTTCCGCTATAAAAAAGCATGTTCGGTCGCACGGCTTTTATAAAACCAAACTGCGAAGGAATGATAGTGTGGTGCTTATCTAGTAAGGAAACCATGCGCTTTTGAATTAGTTTTTCCAGTCCCTTTAAGCCGGTAATTGTCAAGTGCATTTTTATCTCCTCCTTTTTACAACACAACCACTTTTGTAACTTGGAACTTATGTGGAAAATTCCGTTGGAAAAAATGAAGATTAAAGATGTACTTCAATGATCCAGCAATGATATCTTAAGTGTTTGATCAGATTAATCTGTATATCATATGCATCACAGCACAAGCTGTTTTTCACAGACGAAAAAGCATTTGGAACTTCGCTGGTTGTTGTTGGCGCCAAAAATTCCAAACTAGAATAGGCATAATTGTGATGAAATATTCAGGAAAGTGTTAATTCATTGGTAGAATTCTATGGGACATTAGTTCTATCCAATTCTGCTCAGTTAAAGCATGATGCTTCTAATTCGATGGTTTACTGTGCATGTTGAAAAACACTTCTGGAGGTGCACCTGTCTTCTTATGTGTCCTTGTGTATATGTGCATTGAAATACCGTTGAACCTGCTTACAACGAACATTCATATAATGAATTCCTCGATATAACGAAGTTTTTCAATTCCCCACCGTTGCTCTATAGAAGCACATGTATTCGCAACCTCTATGTAACAAAGTAACAGCGGGAGGCAACCTTGATATAACGAATTTTACCACAGACAATTTAGGAATTTCGCTTCGCATTTTGGCTTCTTGGTACGAGCGGGCATCTTCTGCGGCTGCCGTGCCGTCGACGAGGCAACGGCGGCGCACAAGGCGAGTGTGGGTGTGCGCCAGGCGGTCAGGCGGGCCTGCACTCCACGAAACGGCGTGGCCGCCATTCTCGCCACTGCGGGCACATTCGCGAGTGTGCCCCCCTCCCCCCCCCCAACTCTTAACCGAATCAAAACAAAAACAAGAAAACTACTTTTGCACGGTGGCAGTGCCACGCTTTTAGTTAGCGTCACATATGTGGGGCCATGTTGCCTATGGAGAGCGCTTTACCCAATAGCTTTCTGCAATATCCGTGTTTGTGTCCTTGACGTTCGCTCTTCATTTTCGACGCCGCGCGCGCGTGCAGTTTCACTGTGCTTGCATGGTGTGGCCTTGACGACGTTCAGCCTTTTTTTTTCTTATTGTGATAGCAAATATATGGATAGTCTCGGCTGAATTTTGTTCTTTCGCTACCGCCGCCATTCACTGTATATATATATATATATATATATATATATATATATATATATTTTATGAGACCACGTCTGGTACAGCAGTAACCAGGTTATCTTTTTAATCCAGACGCACAAGCCAGAGAGCCAGCCCGCGTGACATACGATGATGATCACTACAATGGTTTGGTCATACAGATGAAGATGAAGTACACAGTCAGCTATTTTCCCCCCTTCGTGAAAGAGGGCAGCAAGTTAGAA
The DNA here is from genome assembly GCF_043290135.1 of Rhipicephalus microplus. Lineage (NCBI taxonomy): Eukaryota > Metazoa > Arthropoda > Arachnida > Ixodida > Ixodidae > Rhipicephalus > Rhipicephalus microplus. Next base: position 186,355,388 of record NC_134710.1, on the reverse strand, counting down.
AGGGTTGGCATGCCGAATATATCGTTTCAGTCGAGAGATGTGGGCGATCTCGGTGTGGCGGCGACGGTGATCAGGAGCCACGTTGACAGGAGCAACGCGATAGTTGGCTTCAAATGTTCGTTCCAGGACGGTGTATGGACCGAGATATTGGTGAAGGAATTTTTCGCCGAGCCCAGGTGCACGAACAGGTGTCCACAAAAGGGCTTCGTCGCCTGGGCGGAATACAACTCGACGCTTTGCATCACTGTCGATTTTTCTCTTGTCCTGAATGGTAGCAGTGTTGGTGCGGGCAATTTCACGGCAGCGGGCGACACGAGCGGCGAACTCTTCCGGGAGAGATGAAGATGGATTGGAAGATGTGGACAAAATGGTGGTGTCCAGAACAAAAGTCGGTACACGGCCATACATCAGAAAAAAAGGGCTGAAATTCGTCGCACGCTGTATGGCAGTATTATATGCGAACGTGACGAAAGGAAGTATAGTGTCCCATTTTTTGTGATCCGGTTGAACGTACATAGAGATCATGTCGGACAAAGTTCGGTGAAAACGCTCAGTCAGACCATTAGTTTCTGGGTGATACACTGATGTGGTCTTGTGGATGGTGTTAGAGGCCTGGAGGACTTCAGCAAGGACATGTGAAAGAAATGTCTTGCACGGTCACTAAGGAGCACACGCGGTGCGCCATGTCGTAAAATAATGGCGCAAAGGAAAAAATCGCCTACTTCAAAGGTAGCACCAGACGAAAAAGCTGCCGTCTCCGCGTAGCGAGTAAAGTGGTCTACGGCAGTAACAATCCAACGGTGACCGGCTAGCGTAAGCGGAAGAGGTCCGTATAAGTCTGTGCCCACAAATTCAAAGGGAGTGGACGGGCACGGCAGTGGTTGCAATGGCCCCGCGGTAAAAGACGTGGTACGTTTTCGGTGCTGGCATGAGGCGCAGGAAGCGACGTACTTGGTGACAGAAGTGGAGAGGCCAGGCCAAAAGCAGCGAGTCTTGAGGCGGTCGTAAGTCTTGTGGAACCCTAATTGGCCAGGTGTCGCATCGTCATGAAACGCTTGTAGAACTTCCAAACGAAGTGAGCGAGGAATGACGGGAACCCATTGGTTACCGAGAGGATGGTAAATTCGCCGACATAATGTTCCATCTTGAAGCTTGAAACGGGCAAGTTTTTGTCTTAGGCGGCTGTTTAGAGCACGCGATCAGCCAGTGAGTCGATCGATGATTGTGTGGCAGTAGGTATCGGCATGTTGGAGTGAGGCCAGGTCTGTGGACGAAAGAAGGTCCGCTGAGGCAACTAACTGTTCCGAAGAAGCAGTCGTCTGTTTGGTCACTTTGCTGGTGGTGACGAACATATGGAAGGTGACACTTCGGTGCTTTGCGAGGGCGGGCAACGTGACAAAGCATCGGCATCTTGGTGCTCTCGACCCGACCTATATGTGACGTTGTAGTCATACTCTTGCAATCGTAGTACCTAACGGCCAAGGCATCCTGACAAATTTTCGAGAGACGATAACCAACACAGAGCATGATGGTCAGTCAATATTGTGAAATGCCGGCCGTATAAATAAGGGCGAAACTTTTGTATGGACTACACAATGGCGAGACATTCTTGCTCAGTGATGCTCTAATTTTGCTCAGCAGGTGACAGAGTACAGCTCGCGTAGGCCACGACTTGTTCTTCGGAAGTGTGGTTCCGCTGAAGAAGGACAGCACCGATGCCAAGTCCACCTGCGTCAGTGTGTAGCACAGTAGGTGCTGCAGGGTCGAAATGGCGAAGCACTGGCCGTGATGTGAGGCATTGCTTGAGGGTGTGAAAAGCGGCTTCGCAGTCATCCGACCAGACAAAAGGTGCGCTTGTGGTCAGAAGTTTGTGCAGAGGAGCCGCAATAGTAGCGAAATCACGTACAAAGCGGCGGAAATAGGACCCCAAGCAAACGAAGCTGCGGAGGTCTATGGGTGTGGTTGGTGTAAAAAAGTGCATTACCGCGGCAACCTTGTTGGGATCGGGCTCAACGCCATGTTTACTGACGACGTGACTTAATGTGACTTTTCCTAATTTCGGACAACCGTGTCCTCACCACCGTGGGGATGTCAGATTAGGCGCTGATGAAAACTCTCCATGACCACGGTGACAACATATCTTCGGAGGTCGGCTCGTAACACGCTTCCATCTTGCACCGCGCTGCGAGTTCGCAGTCTGGTAGCTTACGCGATTTCGCGGCACCATGTTGGTGCGTTGAATGCAATGCTGTGAAGGCGATAGCAAAAAGTTGTAATGTTATAAGAAGTAAGGCCTGCAGCCAATTCTTTTCGATTCAATATCGCAGAACTCGTACAAGACGCTGGTGTGAGCAAATACGGCCCTCCAGTCAGAAGTGCTCGTTCAAGACCGGTGGTTTACTTTTTGTTTGAGCATGCCACGACAGTTCTAACACGCGGGAGATGTTATCTTATGCAGTTTCCAGGCGATATGGGATGTGCCGGCTCTTATGATCTCTGCTTCAGCTGCGCTCGCGCGCTTTTACCCGCTCATGAAAGTTGCGATGCACCCGTGCGTGTTATGGAACGTGGCGGCGACGGCGAAAACTCGCCGAGAGTGTCCATACAATTGCCATCGCAACAGCAAAGCAGTTTTTTATGTGTTTTTGGTTAGTTCTGCCTTCAGTCCCCCTTTTGTTTATTTGTGCATTTATTTTTCAAAATTTCAGGCCGAACCTACATATAACGAAATCCTCTTTATAACGAATTTTTCCGGGAATTTATCGATTTCGTTATATCTAGGTTTAACGGTTGTACAAGAAAATTAATATGTTCAATATCACCCAGCTTTGACATGTTTTAAATAAATGAATGTTGGGCTAAAATTGTATAATTGAACATCATCTAACCAGGTGTCCGGGTGCGACATCTGAAATAGTGCGCGCTTGCTTGCATCCAGGTTAGCTGTTAACATAGCTTCAAACGAAATTGTTGTAAAGATGATCGCCTTTTTTGGGGTGCTTCAAGGTGGAAATTTTCTGTCTATTTGTCTGTCTTTCTGTCAATTGATTCAGCCACCCGAGCAAAAATTTAATTTTTTGCTGAACAACCTCCCATCCTTAGCTTGTAGGGCATGCTATTAAATATAGGCTCGACGTGACAAACGTTTCATTTCAGAATCAACAGAATGTGCGAGTTGGCAAGTATTTCATTCGTTCATGTCTTGTTCTATCTATCGTTTCAGTCCTCACCCCTAGGCGCATCTTGTCTCTCTGTCCACTTATCTCTGTATAACTTACTTCACTCTTGTTTCCTTCATTTTTGTCTGTCAAGCATGTAGTGTACGTGGTTAGCACACTGTAACGATGTCAACACTTGCTAAAACTACAGAAGTCTCGGCACTTGTCTTGAACCTTTGTTGGGGGTAGGAAGCTACTTTAGATGACATCAAGGCTACACTTTTCTACACTATGATGATATGGTAAAAAAGTCAAGCTAACAACCTAGATTGTGCGTAGTTTCTAGAGTTGCACCAATAGCCAATTTTTCGGTGCAAAGCGAATTCGAATATTGAAGTGTGAGTGCGAATAAAATAGAATATTTTTCGAATACTTCGAAGTGAAACTGCAGAAAAAAGTTGGAGAGGGTTCATTAGCATATTCTCATGAGATAGCAAGATAAAAGTTTCTTTTCTCTAGGTTGATCAAGAGGAGATGCTACTCGAAGATTTTTTTTTTTTTTAATATTCGCCCTGGAGCAATGGAACTTGAGCTATTTATAGAACATTTTATGCCGGTTTCAAATATATAATTAGTTTTCTTGCAAGTTGCAAACATTTAGTTCTACTACATGACAAAGTGGAAACCATAGGTCTTTTACCCCCCCCCCCCCCTCTTTCCATCACTAAACTTCCATAATTTTTTTTGCCATGGATAGTTCATGATGTTTCTAATAAAGTGTAGAATGCAGAAAACTAGTTAGCAATACATAAAAAAATATGTAATAGAGGTGAATAAGCTCATATTTACTCAATTCTAAGCAACCCCTTTTTTTCACGATCACGATATTATACGCTAGGGGGGTTGCTTAGATTTAAAAAAATCTAAAAATGACCGCACAGCCCCACCCCATTTTGCGACAACATATCAAAAAGGTTCACGCGAAAAATCACATTTAATTCTAGAAAAAAAAAATGAAAAGAAAAATAGGTTCACACAGTGAACCCACTACTTGTGTATCAGGTCAGTCACTATCACTGCCGCTCCAGTCCATCGCACTGCTAGAGTACATCACACCGTTCAAGCCGTCGCTCTCCGTGTCCCACGGCAGATCGTCTTCGATGCCGTCCAAGTTGTTCGTGATGCAACATGTCTTGAACGACTTCGCAACAACGTCGACTTTGATACATTTGAAATCCATGTTGCCACTGCGGATGGGGATGCTTTCTGCAACTTTCCCTTCCGCGTTCTTTTCCGGTCGAGGTTCCGGATCCATTCTTTATACTCCTGTCGAAGGAGGGCCTTGAACGGCTTGTTTACCGAGACATCCAGGGGTTGCAGCACTGGTGTCATGCCTCATGGAACCACGACCAAGGCGCAGTTGCTCTTTAGCAGCTTGGTCTTCACACCCGGGGTGAGGTGGCCGCGAAAAGCATTTAGGACAAGCATGGATCACGTACCTGAAGCTTCCCCAAGCAGTGCCCCAGGGCATCGCTGCCACACAACCTGGATCCAATCTTCCATTAGCTCGACTGTAATCCATCCTTTCTCATGGACTTGAATGATGACATCCTTAGGAAAACACTCAATTTTTGGCCTGTTTTTTCTCTTCAAAATTATGTAGGGCGGAAGCTTGCGGCCGTCAGCTATAATGCACAGTATGACTGTGACACGCTGCTTCTTGTACCCTGTCTTCACCCTCACTTCCCGGGCTCTTACCTCGTTTAACGGTGCTTGCTCTCAGCATATCGAAGAAAATGGGTGTCTCATCGGCATTGCTGATCTGGCTGAAATCGTAGCTGTTGAGTCTGCGGAGATCTAGCACATGTTGCTGAAAAGCAATGAGTTTGTTATTAAAATCAGTTGGCCGCTTTTGGCATGTCGTGGTCCGGCGTGTCAAAGAAAATTCATTCCTTCGCATAATGCGCTCCGCCCAGCTACGGCTAGAACTGAACACGGCGCGACGAGTCTTCATTCTCCTCGCGATCTCCATCGCCTTCGTCTGTAGGGCATCGGCAGTGACAGCGAAGCCCTTGTTTCTTTCACTGCAAACTCGCAGACTTCCTCTTCGAGTTCAGGGTGTCGGCCCTTGCGCGATCCCGTAAATTTCTTGCGAGTCGTGGCGCCCTTGAGAATCTAGTCCCGCAGGTTCCTCCACTTGATGATACTGGCTCGGTCCACGCCGAATTCTGCAGCAGCACTGTGGTTGCCATTGTCCTCGGCAAACGTGATCGCAGCTTGCTTAAACTTCAAGTTGTAGGATGCCTTCTTTGCACTCATTCTGACCAATGTCAGGGCTATTGAGAAACTGACAAAGATTTGTGCGCACACCAACCGTCAGCACAACCTGTCCGTACCTGCAGATGGGCCGCCGACTCTTGTGCTGCCATCTCTTGTGTAAACCTAGGAACATACGACATGGCGACTTCCGAGATTAGGGATGAGAGAGTGCATTTGGCGGCCCTGGCTGCGCCATGTTGGCAGAAAGAAAAAAAAAAAAAGAGGGGTGCTTAAATTCGCAAACAAACTTTTTTGCAAAATATTTATAATAACAGGGGGGTGCTTAGAATCGAGTAAATACAGTAATAAAAATATTGAAATTTAAACATGATAATTGCATTTCTCATACTTAGGAAAAGGTTTGGGTAAAATTTCATGCATATCTGAGCACCAGAAGTGCCCGAAAAAGGAAGGGTACTTTGAAAAAAAAAAGGGGGGGGGGGGGGGGCGAAATCTGTGTTTTGAGTAAAAGAAGTTTTAGAGTTAAAATTGGGTGACTATTTATGAAAGGTGTCATTCAATGCGATGAAATTTGCACACAAAAAAGAACAATTCTTGTAGTGGCCACTGGTCGCTACTATGTGCCGGGTCACTGCCACTAAAATGCGCCAGCACCAGAAGTTGTCATTAACGATAGAGCACTGCCCGGGCCCAGGTCGGCCCAGGTAAGGCATTTTTGGATCGCGCCCAGGCGGACAGAGCTCGGGCCCATAAGCTTTGGGCTCGGGTCGGACCTGGGCCTGACTCGGACCCGTATTAGGCCCAGGTCACCATGCAAGACTACTTTAGGTGAGTGAACCCCAGGACTATCCGCTGCCCAATAATGTTCTGCTTTGCAAGCAGCCCGAGAGAAAGCGCTACAAATTTTGCTCCGGCTTCCCCCCCTCTCTCTCAGTCTAAGAAAGCCCCGTGACGTAGAAAAGTAGCGGTGCTCATTTATCGTCGCCACAACACCCTCGCCGCATCGCGAACCTCCTCTCTTATCACCCCCTCTCACGGTGCCATTCTATGCGTGTCGCGTGGTTGATATCGCGTAATAACCTGGTTTTCTCACATTTGGAAACCGTTGTACATGTGCCGGATGTGCTTTGCAAATTTTCCTAGCAGCCTGCCACAGTCCTCAGTCCGGCGAGCCATCTATCAGCATGCCGCCAGCGAGAACATAATCAGTCTCTCCCTGCCAACTCTCGCTTCACGGCGGTTGCTCACCTAAAGTATTCTTACAGCGTGACCGAGGTCTCGTATATAAGGTGTTTCAAGAAATGGATCATCATGATGATCATTAGGCTGACTACGCCCACTGCAGGGCAAAGGCCTCTCCCATGATCTGCCAATCAATCCGGTTTTGTACTTTCCATTGCCACGTTATACTACCTGCGAACTTTTAAATCTCATTGACCCACCTAGCTTTCTGTCTCCCCTTCGTGCATTTGTCTTTCCTGGAAATCCAGTCAGTTATCCTTAATAATCAGCAGTTATCCTGCCTACGTGCTACGTGCCCACCCCATGTCCATTTCTTCTTCTTGATTTCAACTATAATATCCTTAAAAGGGTACCGACACAAAAACTTTGGCCTCGCGTTTTTCGGCTGCAATGTGTTGCTGGGGGCCTGTTAGTCATGACACGACACATCGTTTGTTGTAGCACGCGACAGATACCTAACTACAGGCCCCTCATTATCGATCAGTTTCAGTTTCGGTTTGAGAGAGCTCCAAAAAACTGGGTGAAACTGTCGCCATCTAGCGTGTGCAGATCTTGAACACGTCACCACACAGAACTGTGACACAGTTCCGCACGGTCCGCATCATGAATTACTTTCGAATAGGAAATGGTACTGCAGTGTCACCAAACACAAATTTTTCTAAGCGTACGCCATGGCCACGCACTCGCAACCAGCCATCGAAAAATATAGCCAGTGGGTAAAAACGTGGTGAAAAAAAATGGCGGCTATGGCGTCATCATAACTTGTTTTCTTGACTGCAGCATGGTGACGTGAGGGAAGTAGGGGGTCATCTCAGGGTCCCCTTCGATGGTGTCAATGGCGCGATGGAGTCAAGGGCTCATGCAAACTTCAAGATTCTTTTAAAATAATTAGATATATTGTCATGTATATGCTGTTTGGGTTTGTTCTTTTGTGCTGTTTAACTTACCGAAGAGGCTCAGGTTACTTAAGATGCTGTGGTTGGGGGCTTCGGCTAACTTAGACCATCTGGAGTGCATTGCATGCACTGAAATCAGAAAGTACATGACATCTGGCATATTGCTGCATCGGTATGCTAGAAGTTTTTTTCAAGAAACTCACAATATAAGTTTCCATCATTCCATTGAGTGAAAGACGCTCTTGCATACCGTAAGGAAAGGTTTGCCTGGAAGTAATGCTGCAACAGCAATAGTACACTGCTAACGTTATATAGTGTATATGAAATATGCACACTTGTATTTAGAGAAACATCTTGAATATGCAGATACACTCGCATGCTCTCCACGTCTTTTTCCACCTCATCAACATGACTTGTGAGTCCTGAATGTCTCCGGCGTTGTTGTTGGCACATTTTGGTGCAAGATGCAAAGTGACTCTTATGGCAGGTATTCCAATAAATTTTTTTAATGCAAATGCATTTTTTAGTCGGGGCATGTCAGGCGTCTGCTGGTCTCTGCGCACCGGCAGGTGTTAAGCCCAAACTCCATAAGCGCGAAAATGCACGCGACAGCGACGAGCGACGCTATGAGCGACGAAACAGGGCGTTCGCGCGACGTGTCGCGTGCTCGTTTTCGCGCGATCGCTCGGTTCTCCAGATTTGGAAACCGTCGCTCATCGCCCGGAAGTGCTGGGCTCAAGCAGCCAATAGCGAGAAACCGGAAAAGACGAAGACTACATAGGTGCACGTGACCCTGCCCGAGTCACGTATGCGCAACAAGAAATAACGCAATGTTTATTAAGCATGCGCATATAAAAAATGCTGCAAGGCAATAATAAACACTTTCCGTTCCATTACACAACAATATATCTTATTTTTCAATTGAAAACCGCTCGCTACCCGGTTTTCTTGGTGCGAGTTCACGGCCTCATGCCAGCAACAGTGGAATTCGCTCGCCGAAGCCGTCGCGTGAATGAGGTTTGCCTGCGCTAGCGACTGATCGCGCGACGCCGATCTACGTCGCGTCGCTCGTCGCTGTCGCGTGCATTTTCGCGCTTATGGAGTTTGGGCTTTATCTCTCCACTCTCACTGCCTCTCCCATAGCAACAGCTGCTGGCGCACGGGCTTATCCTCGCCCCAAGCAACCGGAGCAGGTGGTGCAGGCGGAGTAGCGGAGAGCAAGTGGAGAGGAGGTGCACGCTCAGGCTTGCGAGGGCAATCTCCACACACGCGGGAGCTCCGCCGAGCTCCCGCGTGTGTGGAGAGTGCAGGAGAGAGTAGGTGCAGTGCTCCGCTGCTCCTTCTCTCTTCTCTCTCTCTCCTCCCTGTGCAGCACTCTCCCGTCCGCTCGCTCGTACGTATATATAAATGGAGGGAAGCGTGCTCTTCGCTCTCGACTGTTTGCTGGCTGGTGAATGTGTAAATATATGGTTACAGTACAAATCCTCGTCTCATCATTAATTTACACCATGAAAATTACTACGCTGTTTACTCTCTTGGCGCAAGTGATGAATGCGCATTTTTTTGCGATTTCCTTCAGGGAGGTGGGGGCAATTCTTTGTGCTAGCAAAGCAGTTGCAAATATTTAGCACGTGGCAATTAGCCAAAAATGTTTACCATTTTACGAGAATGCCTATCATAGAGAACAAATTTTTGCCTATAGATGCGAAGCAGCTCTTTGACTAGCCTGTGTAATGCTGTCAGTCCGTGTTTTCGTGCCAACGCGTCGCACCACGTTCCCCCTTCCCACAGTTGTTGGAACGATGCCAAGTAGGTCAAGTCGTAGCTGCAAACTGACGTCACTCTCTCTCTCACCCGCAGCAGCTGTCAGCTCCTCCCAACACACCTAGGTGGTGTTGCTCCTCCGCCCACTCGCAACACACTTCTCTTTCGCTTCACCATCTCCACCGCCCGCAACGCTTGGTCGCACATCGAGTGGAAACACTTTCAGCTTGTTTATCTGCGATGAAAATTACTTGAAACCCAAACCGCCTCCCGTGTCTTTGGGTTTCAAAGAAACGTTTACTCAAGTAATTTCGCTTCAAACCGTTCTTCCAGCACCAGCGTCACGCTCGTTTGAGCCGAGTGAAAGGCGTGCGCACCATTGCTGCTTCGCATTCTATCAAATTTTCTTCGTGGAGTGTTCTATAATTTTTTTACGGCCACCTGCGTGTTTTTTGTAGTTCCAGAGCAATGCATAACGCAAGTGTTCTCATGGAGCTCGAAAATGTGGAAGTACTTCCGTGGGGGAAGTAAAAGCTCTATATAAGGAAGGTATTGATTATGATGTTGATTTGCTGCTGTACACCTTGAAATAGGGGGGGGGGGGGGGTGTATAGGCACGGGTGTATTGGCACCTTTTACCGCATAAATGTACGAAAGCTCCTGCAGTACCCCGAGTTCAGGAATTATTTATCCCTTCAGAATTTCTGCTGTTGTTGGATATTAACAGATAAGTAACACACTTCAAAACTGAAGACATGAGCCCCTACTCTTGTAAGAAAATTTAACATATACAGGTTGCTCGCGTTTAGCTTATATTTCCTTGGTATCTGCAGAGGGCCAACTGTCGCATAGTTTTGCAAGCTGTACAGTTGCTTCGTTAGGAACCTGAGGGGGCCTCGTGTTATGCACTCAACATGTTTGTTAAAATTTCAAGAACGGCTGTCGCTTGTCTCGTTGAAGCATCTCTGGCGGACATGCAGCTTCCTGTTTATTCTCCACCTTTTCTTCACATCATATTCATCACTTTTTCTTTTCTGCCATACATCTTCATCTCCTACATTGTCGCTGCCGCGAGCTGAAAGCCTACAGCCATAGCCCCACTTTGCTGTCCTGTTCACACCTAGGCGTTCGGCCATCAGCGAGTAGGCAACCTACTCTCCTGCTTCCGGACCCTGAGGGGGATCGCCCTTCCAACACCCGATACGCCGCATTCGACCGGGAGCACTAAAGAAGCTGCCGGCTGGTTCACTTCATCGCTTTAATTGACCAATGTTTTGAAAACCCCGTGTACAATCTTGTTTTAAGGCTGTAGAAAATAGCACGCTACATGGACTGAACAGACAAAGAAGGGTAGTGGGACCGAGGCTTGTCTGTTCTTAGACTGTTCGAATGTACGCATCCGGTTCTTGGCCAATCCCCCTTTGTGGGTGGGCGCCACAGATTCAAGGAACTTGACTTGTTGCCATGTTGTGGACGGCACTGCGCTGAGCGCCAATAAAGGCTCCAGAGAGATTCCCCACGTCATTTTTCATGCTGAAGACTCGGGAAGCGAGATTCCCCACGTCATTTTTCGTGCCGAAGACTCTGGAAGCCGGCATTCATCTCCCCGAGCTGTTGCTTCTGATCATGGACATCTTTCTTCTGCCAGACTGTCATGGAGCATGCCAAATGCAAGCGGGCACCTTGTTGAGCCCAGAGTACAAGTATTGTCGATGAGGTGAACCACCTAATCCACTCTACACTGTTTGACTTGTCAACACATCACGTCCTCCACAGCCAGTCAAAAGACGGTCCCAACAAAATTAGCTGCACTGAACGCCAAGCTGGATACCTTCCTCACAGACCAGCAAGTAGCAGAAGACTATGAATCCGTCATAGAATGCAAAGGCGCTGCTATCGGTGCTTTGGCCCTGTTCAAGCATCACATGGGCAGGCTCAAGGTTTCCGCACTCCCTTTGACGGCAGGCACACCCACCTACAACCGCTGATGGAGACCCGCCAATGACCTTGGCAACGGACACGCCACGATGTCAACGTGACTTTGGCACAGGGTTGCCAAAGCTTGAACTGTTGTGCTCTCACGGCAGCTTAACTCGGCGGCAGCTGTATTGGGACATGTTCCGTGACTCCGTTCATGATAACCTGAGCTTGCTTAACGCGGATCGGTTCCACTATCTAGTCTCGCTACTTGACAGAGCCGCTGCTCAAGCCGTTACCAGCATACAAGCCACAGATTAATTGTACTGCGACGCACGCGACATATTAAAACAGTGGTTTGGAAATACGAAGTGGATTGAGCAGAAACATCTTGAATGGCACCGCACCCTGAAACCTGTTTGGTCGTCGAGCGATGTGTTAGGCTTACGGTTGTATGACGAGGTTCAAGTCAGAGGGGATTGCGAGCCTTGGGGCGCAATCCATAGCAGCGTACGCCATAGCAGCGCTATGGCGTACGCTGCTATGCTGAACGAGGTACTGCTGAAAGTCATTCTAGTATACAAACAGGAGAGCCTGGCGTCAGGTTCACTCTTAATGGACGCCAGCTGTACCCAGTCTTTGCAAAAGGAGAAGAGTCATCTGCTTTAATTGCTTCGAATTGAAGTGGATTGTCGTGAGAGAAGCGTACAGGTTTCGACTTCAAGTCTCATGAACCATCGTATCGATACCACTCAGAGCTTCCACAAGCCTCCGCCGTCTCCGGCTGCCAAGGTTCTCCAAAATAATACAAATATTTATTCCACGTTTTCTTTGCGGCAACTGACCATATTACTGAAGATTGTACTAGCTACTTCAGTGTAGCAGAGACAGCGGATGGTCGTTGCTACAAGTGTACCACCAAAGGACGGCTGGCACAAGACTGCTGTCACAGAATACAATGCAAAGTATGCAAACGTCATCGTGCATCTACAATACACACCGTGGGGACAACTGAAAGTAAATGTGCAGAAACCAAAAGTTCTTCTGTCGTTGCTATGTATGTCGGTATGAATGGCATGACTTCTGCGCTCCTCTGACGTTCTCCTTTGGACTTTTCGCACTTGGCTGATGACACTGACGCATTGCTATTACGTACATGGTGTTTTGGACAACGGTAATCAAAGAACATTTCTACGAGAAGACATTCACAGGAAGCTCAAGCTCACTCTTATACAGGAGATGGATTTGGTCACAAGCACGTTTGGACATCAGTTGACAACCCTCGAAGCTCGAGGGTTGTCAGTGTTAAGCTTTGTAGTCAACACGACAACACTTTAGTTCACATAGAAGCTGTCGTCGCTCCTTTCATCTGCGGCGAGGTCATTGAATCTTAAAAGACGAATAAACTTAATGAAGTCATTACTCCAGAAGGTAAACCATTTTACAGATGCAGTCCTTTTTCCGAGCCTCACCTGCGACCCCTCTTCGAACGGAGCATGTGAGTACCCTTCAATGTCAAACTTGAAGAGGCAGTTGAAGACAAAGATGCTCTTGGTGTCAGCTCTCTCTTCGACAACGCGACAACTTCAGAAGACTTCAACTGGCCTGAATGGCTGCCACATTATCAGTATTATACACAGGTCAATTTGGGTAACATGCATCGACGCTGTCATCGTGGTTGCCGCCTTCATGGCACTCTCGCTGAGCTATGTGAATGGTTCTGGTCACTAAGACGACACCCACATGTTAAACAACTCGCAGTAATATTGATTCATGCGTGCGATTTTCGCTTGGTGCTCTCTCAACTGCTACAACACCTTTCTAAAAGACAATGTGTGTTATGATTAAAGCTGCTTTAAGCTACCAGTGTCTACAGTGTTGTGCCGGTGGCTGCAAGGGGAGACTCTCCCGTGAAAGCGTAAATTGTCATCATTAAACGTGTGCCAGTTAGAGCAGTGCACATATGTGAAGTGGCATTAAGGCTAACACATTTCTGAAGGCTTTCCATCTTTTTATCGCAGTTTCATATTCTGTTAAGGAACTAACGCTCGAGACAGATAGTCGAGAACTGAAGTCGAGGCTGTTGAAATATATCATTTTAGGACGTCTGTACACTCGTGCAAATAAAGTAAATATTGTAGCTGAGCATTATGCATTATTGGGAGGATTCGTGGAAGGATGATGCAGACTGTAAAAGGCTGCTGCAGAGAATATTACAGAAATGTTAATGAACTTATCGGGGTAGAGAATGTAGAAAATCGCGCGCGACACAGACTGAAGAGACGAAGAAGGCTAGAAGGGCAAAGGCTTGTTTCTTCTTGGACTGTTCCGATGTACACCATGTTGTGGACGACACTGCGCTGAGTACCAGTAAATGATTTAGAGAAATTTTTTCACAAAGACGTAACTTTGATGGGTTTCAGAGGCTGAAGGCTGTCATAAAAAGACAAGATAGGCATCTTCAGGGAACAATGAGGATGCATGCCTTGCTTGCTTGTGGGTGTGGCTCGCTTTGACAGATCCATGGAACTGCAGTGGTGGCGACTCGGAGAAGGTTGGGCGAAATAACCATCTTGTTTTGAGCGTGAAAGCATAGTATACGTTGGAGAGCTGAGGAGTCGACACGCAACTTTATGTAACGCTGCTCAGCCTAGCTTTAATTTATGTAATGCTGCCCAGCCTGGTGTAATCCTGTCAGAAGTAGCCAGAGCGTGTTTTTTCAATGGCATAGCATAATAAATGATGTTTGCAAGAGACTTGTTATTTTTACTCAACAGTCCCAACTCGCATGCAATTTATGTAGACTCAAGCTCTAAATGTCTGCCATTATTTCCACTTTATGAGGGTAGTATATTGCTACGTAGCTATCGCATGAAGGGTGAACCATTCTGTGGACAGAAGACGATAAAGAGGACTGATTTGCTCGCTCTGTGTGCTGCGCTCCGATTTTATCGGTGTAAATACACTGGCAAATGGTCACGTCCCGTCTCATTTTACGTAACATATTTGTGGTGGAGGTGCTGGGTACAGGGAAGGATCAACGGCGCCTGGGAACCCTCTACTGACGCTGCCCACACACCACAGTCTCATTAAAGTAAAAGTCGACAATGTTCCTGTTTTTGCCCTTGTTGACACAGGCGCCCACCTATCTATTATGAGCGCACATCTACGCCGTCGTTTGCAGAAGATCATAACGCTCTCTACGACTCGGGCTATACGTGTTGCCGATGGCATCGCTGTGGAAGTCGTCGGAATGTGCACTGCTCATGTCAACATTGCTGGTCATCACGCTGTAGTCCTTTTTGCCGTACTAGATCGTTGCCCCCATGACCTCATACTAGGCCTTGATTTCCTCTGGCCACACTCGGCTTTAATTAACTGTTCTTCTGTCAAGCTCAGCGTCGACCTTCCCCTGCTCTCTGATGCTTCTGAAAAGCCCGTAAGCTGCTTGGGTCCAACCACTTTTGTTCGCTTGCCGCCTCGAGCTGTGACATACCTCTGTCTGTCATCGACCCTTCCAGTTCCTGACGGAGACAACATTGTTACACCAATCACAGACGTACGACTGACGCACAGTGTTACAGTGCCGCATACCATCAACACCATAGTGGACAACTGTGTGTTTTTTCCCCTTCTAAATTCCTACTATCGACTACTGCACCTCCGCCGAGCGAATACGCACGTGATGCTGTTGCTCATGCCGACCACGCACGTCAGATTGCCCGGTATAGGTTGTTGGCTTCACAAGCAACCCAGAAGGCTCTCTACGACAGCAAACATGTCGACGTTGACTTCTCACCTGGTTCTCTAGTTTTTCTCTGGAGCCCAGTTCGTCGTGTTGGATTGTCAGAGAAGTTGCTATCTCCGTACAAGGGACCTTATTGTATCATACGACGGGTAACGGACGTTACCTATGAGGTCATTCCAGTCTCTGGGACCAACTTTTCTGCAAACACCCCCGTAGTCTACGTCAGTAGGTTGAAACCATACCACCCTTCTTCTGAAGAACACGTATAAAGTGCACCGAGCCGGTGCTTTTACAACCGGGGGGTAATGCTACGTAGTTATCGCATGAAGGGTGAACCATTCTGTGAACAGAAGACGACGAAGAGGACTGGTTTGCTCGCTCTGTGTGTTGCGCTCCGATTCTATCAGTGTAAATACACTGGCAAATAGTCACGTCTTGTCCCATTTTATGTAACAATACTTTGTAGTCATTGTTTAAAATGCAAAATTAAGATTGTTCTAATAGCACTGCATACATGAGATGACCAGCTATGACTATAATTATATTTTAATTACACTGTAATTATTTTGCGAGAGTGTGAGAGGCATAAATAACTGAAAGTATACATAGTGTACCAGCGAAAAGTCGTGACACTGGAAGAAGTTCCTAAACACTCTCTAGAATACATCTTGTGTGAGGCAGGTATTTTCACAATAACCGAAGAGTGGACAGTGCCTCGTTTTTGGTCAAGGTATAACAGGCTGAAACGGGCCGGGCCCAAACCTTTCGGGCCCGGGCTGGGTACAGGCCGTATTTCAAGGCACTGGGCCGGGCTCAGGCCGGTACCAGTACGTGGCACAAATGACGCGTTTTTTGCCACGTACTGCCACATACCGGGATGACATTGCCGTTATGTCATCCCGGCTAACTTTCCTCACTGTGAGTTCTCTCGATCTCACAAGATTGGCACAGATTGCATGCGTTGCCGCATCACGGACCTTCCAGCTAATGGCTTTGAATGACCTATGATTCATTGGCTATTGCAACTAACAAATTGCCGCAATTTGAACCAGCTGCTCGTAGCCAATTCCTACAGAGTGCACTGCCACAACATCTTTCACATTGACAGTGTAGTTATCGTGCGAGCTACAGCTTTCTTCATCCATAATGCAGATAAACACACGCGAAAAGCGTGATTCAGCTGTGCTGCTCGATGAGACATGGACCCTGCAAGAAGTCTTCACAGCACACACAAGCGCACAGCGTCCAAAGGCAGTCCACGATCTGTACCACATGATTTAAAAGTCAGTTGCGGCACTCGAAAAAGGCATTAGAAGCGTGCTTCTTTTTATTATTTCTTCCACTGGAGCAGCGTGATTGATTGATGTGTGGGGTTTAACTTTCCAAAACCACCATATGATTATGAGAGACGCCGTAGTGGAAGGCTCCGAAAATTTCGACCACCTGGGGTTCTTTGACGTGCACCCAAGTATGATCTCACTGGCCTACAGCATTTGCGCCTCCATCGAAAATGCAGCCGCCGCAGCCGAGATTGGATCCCGCGACCTGCGGGTCAGCAGGCAAGTACCTTAGCCACTAGACCACCGCGGCACGGAGCAGCGTGAGAAACTGTCGTTATTTAAACAGTGAGGCTCGGCTCTTCCCCTCATGCGCGACGATCGAAATAATGAGCGACAGAGCCTAATCAGCGGCAAACTGCTCGAAGACTGCACACTTTTGGCTTATGAACAGCCACTTTGTGCTCTTTAGATGCAATTTTAAAGCATTTACAATTGAGTCTTGACATAGTTTTTTTTTTCAACACACTAAAGGCACTAACTTTATCAAAACAGCTGTAAGCAAAAGATAGGTAATTTTTTTTTTGAAAACTAACGTTCTTTAATTCGCATCTCCCCTGTCAGGGTGGTGTTTCATAGTTGTCATATCAAGAAAGAAGCAATGCACAGGCCGAATTGTATTTATGTGCACCCATAGTAACAAGCCTGGTTTTATTTTAACAAGACTACGTGCCACCCTTGGGTACAGAACAGTAGACTCAACAGTCGCACTCTTACATACCAGATGGTACTACACGTGGCTGTGGTTTATTGTTCCTCTCAATGCCCTCACAGGAATGCTGCTGTGTACTTTTGTTATTTCATGATTTGTGCGACAGGTGTCACCGCTGATGTCTTTGCAACTCCTGCTCGCCCTCCTTGCATAATCACTGCATCCGTTCCCCCTTGTTTTTACATTTTTGTTGCATTTCATATTTCACGTGACTGTCTGCCTGCCTTACATCGCCTGAGCAACATATGTGAGGCTTAATGTTGGGTACGCCTGAACCGACTTTCGGCATAAACACGCATGGGTTAGCAGTAAAAAGAATTCCATGGTAGATTTCGGGTGTCCCTATGTTACATTTTCAGGTTTCAAAGCACTGAAAAACTCCTTTGCGTTTTGATAAACTTCCTGATTCAGAAGGGTTTAGTCAGAATTTGAAACATTGTTGTAGTAAAAAATCATTCTGTATTTTGTGTACCTTCTTCTGTCTGCGTGTGGTTGCACTGCCATTCCATTATGAAGTACGACCAACTAGCCTGAATTGGTCTTCTTATACTAAAAAAAATTCTCATTCGTATGCCATTTTTGGGTCCTTGAAAAACACGTAAGAGGCCCTTGAAATTTCTTGAATTTCCTCTTTTGAAACCTGTGCGAACCCTGTTTATATCTCTCTTTCTCTTTGTATTCATTTTCCCATGCTCCATTCCATCTTCCTCCTTACTCACTTGCCATGGTGGCCTAGTGTTTATGGTGCTTGAATGAATAGCTGCAGGTCATGGGATCAAACTCCGGCTGTGGCAGTCAAATTTTCGATGGAGGCAGAAACACTTGAGGGCCCATGTATTTAGATTTAGGTGCACATTAAAGAACCCCAGGTGGTCAATATTTCTGGTGCCCTTCATTACAGCATATATTATAATTGTATGGTGTGTTCTTGGGACATCAGTGCCCAACAACTATTATTATCCCCCTAACCCCCACATCTCTCCATCTAACACTTCCCTTTACCACCACCTTGCTGTATTCTACTATACAAAGTTATGCTCTGTTCTGCCAGTGTGCTTGAATGGCAGAGTGGTTAAGATGCTCACATTTGGCTCGTGGGTCGTCATCATCATCATCAGCCTAACTGCGAGTTTAAATCTTGCCTCAGCAAAGAGTTTTTTTTTTTGCCAAAAAATTTTCTCGTTCTCATTTTCTTTCTGCCTTTGTGCTTGTTCTATTGCCCATGAGTTTATTTCATACCTCGCTGAACAAATTGGCACATTACTTCTGGTAGCGAAGCAGACGACGAAGAGGAGGAAGGCAATGAAGAAGGGGATGATGATGAAGATAGCACCCAACCTCAACCTTAACAACCCTGCTGTAAAATGGAATATAGAGGGGTGCAACAGCTGGGCCAAGTATGCAAATTGAATACTATTCTGTTTGTACCGAACTGAGCCAAAATCATAAAATTTGCCGAAATTGTGCCACGCTGTGCCAAAATGCTGAGCCAGCCTCTAAATATTCTCAGTTCTGGTAATTTCAGCTAGAAACGGAGGCCACAATCACTACCTGCAGTTTAGGCATCATCAACCTATCCAGGCCAGCAGACCCTAAACCACGGAGTAAGATATATGTTCTTAAGGTGTGGTGACTTGAAGTCAGTGGTTCCTCTGGCCACTATACTTTAATAAGTGAGTATCTGTCCCATCTGTCTGCTATCTGCAGCGGGTAACTATCGGTGAGACGATGGTACTTCAAGACAAAAATGAATGGCCGTAGCCGTAGTGCTTCATGAGAAATATGAATTTCCTAGTCGGCAAATGTGGCTATGGCATGTTGGAAACAAAAGCTAGGAGCATGTCCGCATTTTCCACAGGCGAACAAACTTGACGTGCTGAGAACGCCATCGTTGCCACCTACTGTGTTGGTTGTCATAGCAATGGCACATAAAACGTTTTCCTGTCTTGAAGTTTCGTTCAGCCAATTGATACCTGGTGCCACTGCCAAACCAATGGACGCATGCCGTTGTTACTTTATTTGGTCAAATGCGCCTTCCGAGTGAGCCAAGGAGCTGTGCTCTAAACCTAACCCCACCGTGAAAGAGAAAAGAGGGAGGGGGGCATGGGTACGGGTTCCAGAATTGCTTGGACTTGTTTCATCCCATATAGAATGTTCCTGAGCCACCTCCACTGCTGTACACTGGTGTTCTGTGGAAAAGCATATTAAGATTTTGAAGAGGCTGTTAGCATTAGTCACGGGACAACGCACATTTTATTCATCAATTACTAATGCATGTGTTTGCTGCATATATGCAGTGCTAGGATGATTACTGACGACTAAATGTGTTACTCACAAACATTTTGAGCAGTGTATGATGTTTCTGCAACCCTAAGAAACAATGAACCCTACAGTGCGCCAGTTCTTTTTGTGACCCCCACTCATTACAGCTTTACGAAGTTCACGAATTTCGAGGTCGCCAGCTTGGCAAATCCACATTTGAATTATCAGTCTGTCAAAGGATTTGACAAGCACTGCAAATGCTAATGTGGACTTCATCATTGTTTGCACATTGGTGTGGTTTAAAATACTACCTTGATTAAAATAACAGTGCCCATGTTCACTGTGCACAATTTTGGTGATGTTGAATGGTTTGTACATATTTTTTTTCAGAATGTAAGGCTCCGTTATGATGCGTCTCCAAATTTGTGATTTTGGGATTAAAAAAAAAAACCACCGGGCTTTCGAGGAGCCTGTTTTAAACGCTATTTGGGTAACTGCTACAAGCACACTTGTAGGGTACCTACAACGACATAAAACATTCTTCAGTTCTTTCTTCGGTGAAGCATGGTACCGGCTACACACTTTCAAGGAGTTTTGTATAATTGTTTTATACTCTGACTGACGACAATGAAGAATTATGCCTAGCGCTATTGTTATAGGTTGTACCATTCGACAACCCACCCGTTACGCAATGCGCATTGTGTAATGCCTGGTGTTCCTTTGCTGTTCTAAATTGCTTTATTGCATATAATAATGTGATTCCTTTCCCGGCATGAAGCCTGCCTAAGGTCAGTTTGACACGGAGTTAAGCACCAGGGTAGCTCAGTGGTAGAATACTGGACTGGCATGAAGAGGACCAGGGTTCGAATCCCATTGTGTCCTTGGTGTTTTTTATTTACATAATTTTTCTTACTTTGCGTGATAGTGGTTACGGATGCCGGCGGCGGCGGCGGACAACTACAGCACATGTGACCCATGTGGGGATCTCATAATAGCTTTCGCTATAAAAAATATAAGTTTCTTTTTCCTTCATCTGCTCCATATTTAGATTTTTATGTTCCAAAAATAACATTTTATGGTTACGAATTGCTCCAAAGTCTGGTTCGGCTGTTGCATTTCTGAATATATGGTGCATTTATATGGAGTTCATCTTTTTCATTTCTAATAAACTGGGAATCAGAGCGAAAAAACTGGTTTTGTTCAGGTTCGACACATGCCAGTATTGCTCTGGTTGAAGTTCGGTATGGAGGAATAAAAAATGCCTGTGGGCTTGTTCAATCAACTGTATCCTCTCTTTCGGTGATATGTTGTTGAGTGCTACCCACTGGCACGCACGTAAAAGTTATGACATGTAGAGGGACAGATTGACTTTTGGTTATGCACAGCTTGAAAACATTGCTGTGTTTTTTTGCAGGTTGGGTGACATGATCATCCCTGGACTCTCCTTAGGAGTGGCCACGATGCGAAAGGGGGAAAAGGCACAATTTCTGGTGGAACCACAGTATGGGTTTGGCCGTATGGGCTGTCCACCACGCATTCCAGGCAATGCTACCACCCTGTGGGAAGTGGAGCTGCAGTTCGTAGTGACTGCCTTGGATGAAATTGAGCTGAAGAGCTTCATGCAAGAAGATGAGCGGCGCATGCCTTTCCCCGAACTTCTCGAAGTAAGAGTTCCACTGAACATACACACCTTATGTCTTCGGGTTTCTGTTTTTTTTTTTTTTCGTTTCTTTTTAAATGTATTTGGCCTGAAAAGGGGACTTAACCCTCTGAGTTTTCTGCCGTACATGTATGGTGGCGGTTTTCTGTCCTGCAGTGTCCTTACAGTGGAGGTACGTTTTCAACCCTTCGCTTGAAATTTTGCGTCATAATCGATGGATTACTAGTCTCTAAGAATAACTAAAGTAGCTTAAGGATCATGGCTTTTGGACATAAAGAGGGGCTGGTGCAGTTCTTCCTCTAGAGGGGCCAAGGGCACATCAGTTCAAAGTGACGCAGTGGGAAAAGTGCAAAAATACAAATAGTATGAGAAATAGTGATGAGTACAACAATCTAATACACCTTATGTCTTCGGGTTTCTGTGTTTTTTTTTTTTCGTTTCTTTTTAAATGTATTTGGCCTGAAAAGGGGACTTAACCCTCTGAGTTTTCTGTCGTACATGTATGGTGGCGGTTTTCTGTCCTGCAGTGTCCTTACAGTGGAGGTACGTTTTCAACCCTTCGCTTGAAATTTTGCGTCATAATCGATGGATTACTAGTCTCTAAGAATAACTAAAGTAGCTTAAGGATCATGGCTTTTGGACATAAAGAGGGGCTGGTGCAGTTCTTCCTCTAGAGGGGCCAAGGGCACATCAGTTCAAAGTGACGCAGTGGGAAAAGTGCAAAAATACAAATAGTATGAGAAATAGTGATGAGTACAACAATCTAATGTGTTGCAAGAGGCATATTTTCACGGTGTCTGACCGTATAAAAATGTACAGTATATAATCTTTTAATACACGAAAGCTTGCTTCTGGTGGCAGCGTCACTGCAAACTGTGGTGCTAAGCAATCACTTCTTTTTTTAAAGAGTGGCACACTAACCTTATAGAAGACTGTGCAACGCCATTGTGTTTATTCACGTTCTGGTTGTTTACCTGATCGGTGCTTGGTGTGAGGTCAAATGCACTTGAGTCTGTATGGTGGTCCTGGATGCTTCAGTATGCTTGACCTGCTGTGCCAGTGATAGGCAGAATGAAACTGTTTTGAACTACAGTGGGGAAAATCTATAGTTTCCAGCAGAACACACTAGAGGTGCTACTGCAGCTTCTGGGAGAGGAGGCAGAGGCAAAGGGATAAAGTTGGCACTACTGTATATTTTTATGGACTTAAGCGCTCACTGGGAGGTGTTGCCACCGCCTTGGACTAGCGGGAAGCATTGGAAATGATTTTGCTATTTTCTTTCAGAGATAAACAAAACTGATTTTTAGCGTCAGCGTGTCACAGGATCCGAGGCAATGCTGGCGGGCAGTGCCCTTTCGCGGTTTCAGTTTTGCTGTGTGATCACACTGGAGGTGCGCAATAATTAATTTCTGTCTTTATTGGCACTCCCATGGAGGGGTGGTAGAAGTCAATTTCCATCTTTATTGGCGCTACTGTTAGCTTGTTTATCACCGGCTCTCACGAGGTATTCTCGTTCACCGTAACTACCAAGTCTACTGCATTTTCTAGTGTATAAATCGCACCTTCGTATAAGGCTCACCCCTTTTTACTGCTTTTTCGGGAAAAGGGATGTATAAAACACACCTTTTTGACAATGTTGATTTTGACACTGTCAACATAAAACACAATGGCGTGTGTTGAGTGTGTTCATTACGAGATTCGTTGTTATGCACAGAATTGAATATCTTGAAACAGCAGTATAAAACTTGTAAAAAACACTGCCCTGAGGTGCAGAAAACCAATAATTTGACGCCTTCGGTGCACTGTCAAAATTCGTCCGTGTCGTTTGGCAGCATTGCGGGTTTGCCATTGTTGGCCTCTGGGTAACTCTTTTATGTGGCATTCAAAGCACCTTGGAGCACGTCATTGTAGTTATCTGTACAGAATTATGAAGGCTTCGTAGAAACACGTAAGCAACGATAGTGTCACATGTTTAACACCGACACACACTCACATACAAAGTGTAAATAGCAACCGGAAGCCAGAAGCTGTGACTGCTGCAGGGCTGGAGTGATGCCTTACAGGGGAACTGATGATGATAATGAAGTGGTGCTTTTGTTTCTGTAACTGGTATTGCAGGTGCTATAACCTTACAATCAAACATTGTGGTGTCCTTTATTTATATATTGCCACAGTTCGGTAGGTTTAACTATCTGTTTAAGAAGAAACGATTTGAATAATACAATAGTTTGTGTGATGATTGCGGCTGTAATCTCCGTGGTCGTCGCAGTGCTTGAACAGCAAGTAGCTGACATCTAAGACCGCACCTGCGTCATTGTTATAAAAACATGAGATTTTTTTTTATGAATGCTCTTACGCTCATTTTATCATACCATCAAAGGGAATATCTACATTTTGGTCTCACAGAATTTCATAACTTTTTGCGTATAATATGTTTCGTTGTGCAAGATTCTCCAGCAAAAATATCGAAAAAAAGCTACGTCTTATACACTGAAAAATTCAATACTCTGCCCTTACTCTGCCCAAGGCAGCCACATGCAGAGGAGATGCTGTGTGTTCGCCAGCAGGACTAGTTACTCCAAGAAGAGAACGGAGATGTGTGTTATGTGTGCGGACAACAATAATGTGCTGTGTGTAGTTTCAAGGACTACCACGTTCTGAAATACAATTGAACGTTTTGCCAGTGTGACTAATGCTGATACCAAAAAACTGTCCATTAAAAAAAATCCCTACTTTACTTAGTTTGTACATTCAATAACCTCAATAAAGTAATTTGATCACCTGGGAAAGTTAGTCTCAGAAAAATTTGGCACTAAAAGGGTTAAAGAACCCTTGAAGTCATTCAAATGTCAAAATATATATTTTTCACTCTCAAGAGGTGTAGCCAGTGCTTGTTCTTGGATGTAATTAATATGCTTGCTTTGCTGTTGGTGTCCCTGATACTAAAGCAAGCGAGAATGTATCATTAGTAGAATCATCATCATCACTGAATTGGAACGGAGCAGCTCTTTTTTTTTTTTCACTTGGAGATGCTATGAGGCTCGTGTTTGTCTTGCACTGGCTGAACAAAACTGGTTCTTGCATGCACAACTTTTCAGGGTACATGTGCTGAATTCTGTTTTTGCCTCTTGCAAGGCAGAATAACAAAGCAGCAAATTTCCTCAGTTTGCTGATTCATAAATGTGCAGGGTATCATACCAAAGTCGATAGATGTTAAAAGGAAATCTCCAGACAGAAATGGTTGATAATATATAGTTGTATTGTGTTGGTTGTGGCATTGGATGGCATCCTTTAAATTATCTTTGAGTTTCACAGCACTGTTATTTATTTATTTTTATTTATTTATTACATACTGTAGTCCTATAAGGACCAAGCAGGAGGGCAGATGGGAAAGTTACATGTATCGCATGGTAGCGGTGAATACATATCAATTAGCATGTTTTGGTCATACACACGAACAGTATAGATATATAAACAAATACACACAAACATACACTTATGCACACATTTTCAGGTAAAAAAAAACGTTGCACAGTGCAAAACTCATTGTAAACTAGAAAGTTGCAACGATCACACTGTCTCTAGGTCAAGCAAACAAAATCATTATACAGTAGAAAGTTATGTGTTAACTAACATTCAGTGTTTTTTTCAAAATATGTACAAAATTTATGTTAGAGGACCCCTGACTCCAAATTTGGAAACTCAGGATGCTTGTGTTGTTTGATAGTCTTGCATGCGGGGCCACCTCTGACCATTTATTAGTGGGGAGCGTAGCCTAGAACATATTTTAATGTGGTTTTAAAATAAGGGTACATGCTCTTCCAAGTATTCAGGTGCAATCGACATTTTTTGTGGTTTCACATAGACTGGGACTCCCCTTGTGATGTTGCAGGGTTGATTGATATTGATATGTGGGGTTTAACGTCCCAAAACCACTATATGATTATGAGAGACGCCGATGTTGCAGGGTTAGCATTTGTAGGGTGGTGCCGGTCGGGGTATTGTGCACACCCTACAAATGCTAACCCTGATGTTGCAGGGTTAGCATTTGTAGGGTGTGCACAATACCCCGACCGGCACCCGGCGAGGAATATTGTTCGTCACTCCTTTCGGTCACTTGTTGGGCTGCTCTCAGGGTGATTTTGGCTGCTTTCGCCAGGAATGCTTTTCTTTTTTCTGAGTGAGACGCACTCAAAGAACCCGCATCGCTTCATTCTTCACTGCACGTGGGTATCCCTGTTTGAAAACAGTCTCGGGCGCTGCTCCGTTGGGGGCGCTAGTTTCTTAGGGTATTAAGGTGGGCATTTCAAACTGACGGAAAATTGTTCTGAATTAATGCTGCTAACATTAATTATATGATGCATTATAGCATTTACGATATAACTTCGGCATTACCAGACGCAAAGCATCAAATTACTGTAAAAACTCGCAAACAAAACTTTCGCTGTCAGGGTCTTTAAGCAAGATCTATGCACAGCCTCGAGAGGAAACTGATAAGTATCATGGCACCGTTTCCTTTAATTTGTAGTTTATCTGTTCACTTCACATAGTGTTGCTCAGGTCAGCGCATTATCCAAAAAGTTGACCAGTTTAGCTTAATATATCAACTGCAATCCTTGCTTAAATTTCTTACCAGCAGTTCTGAGAATTTTTATCTGTATCAGGTGTACATTCATTTCCTAACCAGCAGTTCTGAGAATTTTTATCTGTATCAGCTGTACATTCATTTCCTAGCATCAGCTAATGAAAATATTTTTGCAACACTTTCTGTTCGTCAAAAATTCTGAAATATGTAACCAAAACATTGGTTAACTCTTTCTTTACTGCGCAAAAATGGTTCTTTTTCATATGTCTCTGCAAGATCGCTTTTGCCAGTTTGTAAAGTACTCCAGCGAGCATTGCAGCATACCAAACTTTGCACAATGAAATGCTCTTTCGAAAAATTATATGCTGTAGAGCAACAAAAATATTTTAAAATGAATAAAAAATGTGAGAACTGTGTAATTTTTGGTTAACTGGTAAACAGTGCAATAAAAAACTATATATGCAAAATTATTCAAAACAAGGAAAATTCAGTATATACATTTTGTAGATAAATGACCCAGGAACAGTATAAAAAATAATTAATGTTGTACAAAATGTTTCTCAGAATCAGATCCAAGGTGCTGCTTAATTGCTCGTGCCTTGCAGTGATTCATTGCATGGTTTTTCGTGAGGCACAAGTGAACTCGTACAGTTTCTCGGTAAATTTTTGTTGTGTTGTGGTAAGAGTCTCCAGGTGTCCCAATATAGATGGATGCCCATAAAGTGAATAATCTCTCAATAAACGAGATGTCCACTGAACATCGTTATTTTAACTAGCGTCACCTCTTTCCATGAGCCACCTCACTTCATACAGGTTGGCGTTCCAATATATGCATCCAAGAATATTTCTTTGCATTTTTGAGCATATCATATTTAAAAAAATAGACAATATCGCACACAGTTCTAAAACGTTTCTCACTACTCCGTAGTATGGGCCAAGATGTTCTCCGGGGGCCTTCTTGTTGTTAGGAGGTCTGAAGCTGGCGCCAGCACACCACGCCAAAGCGAAGTGTGGTCCTCGCACATAACCAGAGTAGCTTTAAGAGTGTGCACAAAGGTCAGAAACTATGCGCACATGCAGCGGAGGAATTAACTTGAGGATGTAAACAAAACAAACCCATGAACGGCTGCGGATGTCTCAGGCTGATGCAAAACATCTTTGCCATAAAACTTCAAGCTGAAATGCGATCGTCCTTGAACTCTAAGCTCGCCCTCACTTAATTCAGGTGGGGTACCAAGACAGTTCTGAGCAGCGCATGCGTTTTGCAGCGCTGGTGTGTACCCATGCGTGCGAGACGACGGCGTCATAGGAGCGACTAGTGACACTAGATGAGAATCTGTGTCTGATATAGTGATGCAAGCAAAACCAAAGCTGCTGGAAACTGTCAAAGAAGGCCGCCTCGGCTCTTTAAACACATGGTGGAACTTTGTAAATATTTTTATAGAACAAATGTTCCATGAGTCCTAGGAACAGATATCTATTGAATAGCTGGCATAAACTTCTGGCAATAATTACTGCTCAACATTGTGAAATTGCAAAGCTGACACTTTAATAATTGAATATTTGGCTTGCAAAGATTCTTATTACAGAATTTCGATGTTACTGTAGCATAATCATGAGGGGCATGCACTTCTTTCAAGTTCGCCAGCCAACTGCACTTTTCCAACAATACACGCACATTGGTTCGCTAAAATGTCTCTCAAAAATTACTATGTTGCCAAAACGGGCAAATTCAAATTGATTCTGAAAGTTGAGTGGCTGGACTAACTGCTAGAAAATGTTGGGTGCACGAAAAACAAACCTAGCTTGTCAATATCGACGATCCAAAAGCGTCAATCAGCAGTGATCGATTTGAATAGGCGTAGTAACGAAAGAGTTAATATGGCTGCATTTCTACATTTTCCGTGCCATTACTTCAGTAGAAAAAAACACATCACCGTATTAAGGAGAGATTCGGGCTTAAGTTTTAGACATGCTTAGAG
Source organism: Rhipicephalus microplus (assembly GCF_043290135.1). NCBI lineage: Eukaryota > Metazoa > Arthropoda > Arachnida > Ixodida > Ixodidae > Rhipicephalus > Rhipicephalus microplus. Next base: position 186,327,845 of record NC_134710.1, on the reverse strand, counting down.
ATGGCATTTGACTTACCTTTGACATTATTAATTTGTATGATTATGTTAAACAATCATCGAAGCTTAGTCATTTAAGTTTGTATGGTTGTTATTTTAATGTTATGCCCTCGTGAGGCCCAGTGTGCAATATATATATATATTGCACACTCGTTCTTAGTGCCAATGTAGCGCTGCAACTGCTGCATTTACAAAGCCCTTTTGTTCCATCTGGACGAGAACGAGAGAATTCGAACGAGTGACAAGCCTGACGAAGCACGTTCAAAGGTGGTGTTCACTCTGTCGAGCACGTTTTATACACCTTCATACAACCACCACCAAACTCTGTTAAACTTCGTCAATGGAAGTCTCCCCTAGGGAGTTCGACGGAGATGAACTTGTGGCAGCGTCACATGGCTCTGACAAGATTGTGTAGTTGCCGCGAGGGGCTCACCCGGCGCTGTTTTATTTTTGCAGAAATATCCTAATTTCATCTCTAATTGCTTTTCTTGTGAATCTTTACAAAAACATGCTATTAAGTATGTCTGAAGCGAAGAAAGCATTAAAAATTATTTCAAATGAAAATGCATTCGCTAAATGTAGCAATGCTGGCAGCAACGCTGGCAACCTTATGCCTAAAATGTTTGTTTACAATTGTGCCGTGCTCTACAACTGGTTGTTTTGAAGCCTATGTACAAAAGTTCTTGTGTTTCCTTGCCTCGTGAGTGCAGATTTTGTCTTTATACTGTATACTGTGCTGTGTCTTCAACTGGTGACAATGATGCAGCGTTGTCAGTCGTTCCTCTCACAGGCAAACGCAAACACTGCGACGACAACAACGGCACACACGGACGAAATATCCAAGCTCTACACGCGAGGCACAGTGTCGAGAATAGCTGCACTCCGGCGGGCGTGTATATATGTGAAGAAACACACGTTATGAATTATTACTGCTACGAAAGAATGTTTAATATTGCCAAAATGTATTACTGTTTTCAGTGCGGCCATTTTAATGCTCCAAATTTCTTTCTGACCTGCAGACTACTGGGGACGAGAGTACCTTGTTGCACTGCAAAGGAAGGTCGCCAAACTTCCTTTGCGAAAGGCTCCAATTACCTTCGCTTGCGTAAAGGTTGCCGTGTGACACGGAGTGCAACTCCCTCGTTGTAAAGACGAGGGAGTCAAGCGGTGTTCGTGGGTGCCCGTGTGACAGGGGTATTACTTAGCGTGGCCAATTAAGTTGCCCCTTTTCATTTACCACTTTGCTTAATGTTCTTTGTTTTGTAGTAGAATAATTCATGAGTGTGTGCTGATTATTTTGAACACAGTTTCTCTGGAGGCAAGTGCATAACTTCTCTATGGATTTTAGCGAATTGTTTTGTGTACAATGTATTGCTTACCAGGACTGAGTGCTGTCGGTATTGAGGGTCCAGTGCATGCTAGTGCGCACTTGCTTGCATCCAGGGTATCTCTTAACATAGCTTCAAAACGAGTTATTTTAAAGATGTTAGCCTTTCTTGAGGTACCTCAATGCAGAAGTTTTGGTTGGTTTTTCTGTCTGTCTGTCTGTCAACTGATTCAGCCTCTCGAGCAAAAGTTTAACACCTTGCTGAACAGCCTCCCATCTTGATCTCCTGACTGTGTTCATTCTAGTGAATATTGTCAATCAAAAAGGAAAGATTGTGCAAATTTGGTGCAACATCAATACGTGAGTACTAGGTAGTGTGTGTCATTGTTTATGAGATGCATAAATAGGTAATTTTAAAGACCGCAGTGTTTCTTATGCAGTTCTGACAATGCGGTACTTTGCTAAAATGACAGTGCTGCCACCTACTAGTTGCGCTTTGTTCGCAAATACTTTAGTTTCTTGAAATCACTGCCAAACGGTGCCCATATTACGCAGTGTAGATGCCTCGATGTTCTCGCCCCCCTCTCCGCAGGCAGGAGTGCCTCAATGTCCTCCTTGCCCGCCTGTTGCACCTCTTCGTAGGCGAGAGAAGAGGGCGAGGAGAAAATTGTGGCATTCTAAAGCAGGGCTTGCTGGCAGAAGACTGTTGCCTTTCAGTGTCTTTTGCAGTGAAATAGGCAGATACAGAGCCGATTTTTTTCTTCTTTTCATTATATGTGCACTGCAGCGTCCGGGAATGTTGTACTGATGCAAGTTTTCTTTCAGAAAGATACTTCTATTATCCCAGAAGCATTTCTTATATTCTTTATAGCACAGCTACACAAAACTGTTTCATAGATTGCACAAAACAGCTTAAAATATTTTCATCAAGAGCCAGAATCTATTGTATGCCGAGTCTTTTTTTCATTGAGTTCCAGTGTGTGATATGTAGCATATGCTTCTGTACTTGTACCAAGTGTCGTACGTTTATGATACTTTTTCACCGTGATGAGGTGGTTTTTTTGTGTGTTATTATTGTTGTTATTGACTGACTTGTATTGAACACATCTGCTGTTGTGCTAAAATAAATATAGATTACAGTAGTGACATAGGCAGAGTTATGAGCCTAACACTGTCCTCCAATTTTCAGATGTACTGGTAGATATAGGATGTATGTTCTGTCGGAACCTTATGGCGAATGCCATTGGGAAACCAGGAGTACTCAAAAGCCCGCTGAAAGTGCTCTCGTCAGAGCCAGGATGTTTGCGATCGAACAGGACTAAGAACACTGTTAAGGGCCAACCGCATGCGCGCGATTTTCTAGCGACAGTGACAAGCGGCGGTGATGAGCAACAAGGTTTGCTGTTGAGGAAGCTCATTTATAGTCATCGTGCTATACTGGAAAACTAAAAAAGATCGCTTGTCATCTGAAAGCCAGCGTGACAATTTCCGGCAACATGGCTGCACCCCTGGTCCTCGATTTGGTTGCAATTTGCTCCCGATGCTTGTTATGCACAAGCGATTCAAAGAATGCAAGGTATCGACCACCTTTCTTTTATTCGCATCTCGTGGAGAGAGTGGGACAGCGGTCAGATTTTATTGTGAATCTTGTTCTCGAAGGTTTGTTTCGATGTTTCGATGGTAGCCTGTCACAATTATGGCTGCTTGCTGCAATCTCAGATCATCATGCGAAGTCCATCGTAGTCGTTGTAGCATACGTTTCTAGGCACCTTGTCGCAGGTAAACAAACCACAGAGTGCGAAAAAATAAGGTCGTTAAACGCTTTTGTTGCATCTTCATGTCACATAAGAGTAATAAATTTGGCATGTTGTCATCAACCTACTTTTAAACTTCTTTTAGCAATTTATGGGTATGCCCATGATAGTTTTCAATCTAATCACAATGACCCTTTGTTACCGACATGTGGTTGCAGCCGTCGTGACGGCACAAGTTTGTCGCTGCCGCTCATCGCTTGCGTGCATGTGGTTGCGCGCATGTGGTTGGGCTTGCGTGCATGCGGTTGCGCTTTTATGCGGTGGTAGAACGGGAGCGCTTTTGCAGTGCCGAGAGCAGCCAAGAGCAGCTTGTAGTGCTTTTGCCTAAAAATGGAGTAGGCACAGTTGATGAGAGTCATGTGACCTTTAACGTCAGTCGCCAAATTATTCTTCAGCTGCAAGTGCACTGGCAATGGTAGCAACCATATGTAGTTTGACGCCGCTGTTGTTGGCTGTATTGGCTCCATTTGTACGGGTGGCAAAGATGTCTGCTGAATGCTTCATTGCACCAACATACTATGTATTTGTGAATTAGGTTAACGATGAACATGTGACTGATAGATTTCAAGCATATTTCACTGCTGCCTCAAAGAGAATGCTGGGGCTCGGAACGTTTAGATCACAAGGTCTCCCCACTCAATGGAATTCGCCGTGTGTTTTTTTAGACAATACAGATTTTTTAAATAAAAATTTTACGACAGTCATGCTCTTGTCATTTTGGCACACATACTTGATGTGGAGGCAGAAATACTGTTCTGTAGCTAAAATGGCGATGCCATTAACAAAAAAAATGTAAATAAATGTTTTAATTATGTATCTAATTGCAGTTGCTTGTGTTAGAAAGATGTAGTGCATGGTAATTTATGGCATACCAAGTTTTTAGAAGTCACAAATGTTGAAATATTCATGATCGAATTTCGAGGGTGAAATTGAAACTGATCTCCCAGTGAGTTAAAGCACGACTGTTCTGTAACGTCAGACCCGAACTAACAGGGACATCAAAGTGATGAAATTTGAATCAAGGTGTGGCATCCATGGTGGCGGGCTGTGAGCAAGTCCCACAAAAAATTAATTTGCTCAGATCCAGTTACTATATTCGTTTATTTTTATATTGTCAAGCATTTGTTAGTGTTGAGGGTTGTTCAATTTCGCTGTACACTATATGTTTGTATTGCTCTTTTTAGATGGAGAACTTGAACATTCTTACAAATTTTCTCAGATTCTGACATCAGTATTCAGCCAAAAGGAATTTATAAAGTTAGGAAAATGAAACTTTAATTTTTAAGTGTGTCGAGTATTCATATTATCAGACTGGAAGTACTCACACTTCGAACAAAAGCCAGTTAGTGTAACTTTTTTTACAGATATGAAGAACAGGCACACCTACGTTTTCTTAATGAAGCTTATATTTATTATTTTGTAACCATGGCACAGGAAATGTATGCATTTTATTTTTTGTGTGCTTGTTGATGGTTTCATTCGTATCATATACCTCTTCTTGTTTCAGAAATGTGTTGCCAAAAGGCAAACTGGCAACACCTTCTATGAACAGGGTGAATACGCCCATGCTATCAGGAGCTACACGTCTGCCATAAAAGCCTTGGAAGAAGCACGAACAAGCAATGAGAATGAAGACAAAGAACGTGCTGAAGTGCTGCTCATGCTTTACAACAACATTTCGCTGTGTTTCATCAAGACGGGCAAAGCAGAGTCAGCTATTAGATATGGAAAGCTAGCACTGCAGAGCCATCCTGATGATGCTCGTGCTCTTTATCGAGTGGGCGTAGGACTCAAGATGATGGGAAAATTCGATGGTGCAGCTAATTACCTGCGAAAGGCCCTGAAAAAGCAACCAAACTCTACTCATGCTGCTGAACAATTGCGGAGCATAGACTGTATGAAACGGAAGCTGTTCGCCGAAGAGAGTGCCATGTGCAGGTAACTCACCACCATTTTACAAGCAGTGAAAGCTGTCTTGTGTATTTCTCTTTTTTTCTTTGCGGTCTTTTAAGCAAGCACAGATCCTTTCTTGGCACTGTGTGGACATTTGTAGGCATAAATAATCAAAATTTCATGTGTACATCTTGATATTTATTTGGCCGATAATGCAGGTTTAAATATGTGTGAAGCTCTTTAGAAATTATGTTTTGAAGTGTTGTGTATTGAAACCAAGATCTGATCAGGCATACACTAATAAGCGACTCCAAATTGAATTTTACCTCACGAAATTCTTAAAGGGGCCCTGAAAGAAATTCAGAAAGCCTTAATAATTTCTGAGACGAGGCTGCCACGATTGTTTGAGCCAAATTTTGTACTGCATACAGCTGAAAACTTTTTCGATACCAGCCCTAAATAACTTGCTCTCTTCTTCGCAATTTTGTTGTCAGCTTTGTAAGAAATTGTAGCAAGTAGGACAAACAAGTATTGGCTGAGTTCTTGATTGCAAGAATGCTTTCAGTCATAGTATTATTACTAGTAGTTGGCTAACTAAATTGAATATACATGCCTTTAATGCCAAAAAGGAACAAACGATATTTTACTTCTTCTGGTGGCATCTGGCATACAAGTGTGCTCTTTGAAGCGCCTGTGGCAGCCGCTTGTCTTGCACAGAGACTGCTCAGTAGCATTCAGGGAACTTGATCCATGTGCTGGTGTAGCTCACCTGCTACTGTTTCAGCGTTGACCATTCTAGATTTTTTTCACTGTAGCTGGCAGCCACTTCTCTCTTTCTTCGATGGTGCGAGCCTAAACAGGAGTACCAAAGCCCAGATTGCATTCTTGTTCAGTCTGCGAACAAATGTGAAAAGTGAGAGGCAGTGAGGGCCATGTGTCTAGCCGAGAATGGATCTGATATCCCAACAATTGTTGAAATAGTGACCTTCCATCACCTAGATGTGTTCTCCAATAGCTAAAGAGCAGTTTGGCTATTTGCTTGAAAAGGTCACTTGCCCTAACTTTCTTCAGGCTTTCCCTCAGTGTCTTCGCACCGCATTAAGTTCATTTGATTCCGGGTAATAGCATATTCTACTAAGATACCTACTTGATGTTATTTCCTGCTAGAAACCTGGTAAAGGTTTCTGATGTGAACTGAGTACTGTTGTCTGCCATAGTCTTTGATATGCTCAGCCTAATGAAGATTTCTTGTAACTATGAAACAGTTGATTGTGCTGCAGCACGTTGTACTTAAATCACTTGGATTAGTTCTGAATGTGGATATTATGCCACTAAGACTATTTTGTTTTCGGTGGACCCCTATAATCCAAATGCACATGTGGCCGATTCTGGGCATTAGAAGCCAGCTTACTGGGATTTTCGCCGGTGCATTGCTCTTGATTTCATGCCTATAAGGCAATTTCTATTCATTTGTTCAATAGCCTCGGCAATGCTAGGCCACCACACAATGGTATTGGCCAATGCCATCATTGCAGGCGTTCCCTGGTGCATCTCATGCAGGAGTTGGAGCATGTCGTCATGAGCAGCTTTGGGAACCACGACTTTAAGGCTCTCACCCCATTAAGGGAGGCCTTTGTGAACTTTTAGTTCAGTCTGTTTAGCTATGTATAGTTGCAATCACTGGTCAGGTTTTTTGCTCTCCTTTGGCCACCCAATTATCGGTGGCCAAAGGAGAGCAAGGAACCTGACCAGCGATTGAATTAACGAGAGTAGATATTGCAGGACCCACGTTCATGTAAAACTATGGTGGCGCTAAGAAAGTGTATATCATGCTTTTTTTTTCTTGTGCACTTGTGAGAGCCATTCATATAGAGCATGTACTAGATCCTACCGCAAGTCGTTTTCCTTATGGCATTTAAATGGTTTCGCGCTAGACAAAACACACCGTGAAATGTCTGTTTTGACAATGCCAAACCTTTTAAGAAGACTGCAAAAGAATTATATTGTATACACTGTAGTATACACGTATCCCAAGGGAGTACGGCCGCTAGCGTGGGTCTAGTCTTAATGAGCTGCAGGGCACGCGTTAATCGTCACCCGGGCGAGAACACGGTACTGCTCAAGGTTGCAACGCTTTATTGCCTGCGGCAACACCAAAATGCAGTACAGAGCGTGTTGCAAAGGCGCAGCGGGGAAAGCAAATGGGCTTATCCACACCACGGGTGAGAAGCTAGCGCGAATCTTGGTAACGGTGCACCAACACTGCCTTGAAGCACTGTTTGGTGAGCATGCATAATGATGAGATGGTTTACCAGTTCGATAGTAGCAACGGTCTGTTCTTGTCGCACATGAGATGAGCTACCTCAAGGCATGTAATCTGAGAGTAAGCCTGTCGTCTATGCATGTGTTTTCTTGTTCCAAAGAAAAATTTTTTACCGTTCCTGTCAGCTTGGTAGTGCATTATTGCCTTGTAGTGTAAAGCTTTAGCTCTGGCTGTGTGGAAAAGTGTCAAGCTGAATTGTGAGGTCGTCACATAGCAACTGCTCGATTATTTGTTGGCGTGGAGCTTAAAGTCTCCAAAGGAAGTGCGACTTGAAATCGCTGGTCCTTGGGCTGTATCTCCTCGTTGAATGGCCGGGCTGTTTCTTTCTCGCAGTTGTTGATAAGCAGATCACTGATACCAATGCGCTTGAGATGCGAGAATTGTTGCAGAAAGAGGGACATGTATGTGTTGACACAGCTCGTGTGAAGTACTTAGATTTGTGAAACAGCATCTGAGAAATTTCTTCTTCGCATGGTCTCAAACTTTGAAATTTAAAACGTCCATCCCAGCTTGGTGTTTATCACAGCTAGGCTTAGATTCTGCTGATGCAGGTGAACTTGGTTGAGCATAAATTTACACATCTGGTCCGATCTTACAAACAGACTTATGCCAGCTGCTGCTTTCAATCCAGGAAATTGCTGTCATATCAGCAATAAACTTCTCATATAACAGCTTCTGCACAAACTGGTTTGGGTCAGAAGTTCAAACAGCTGCTCAAAGTTCAAACAGTGTGCAATGTTGGTAGGCTGAATTCTTTAGAGATGGTGAGTTTCACGGTGTGAGAACATAGGAAAAAATTGAGACAGAGTAGAAAGGAGTGCTGGTCTCATGCTTTGAAAGGAGCCATCATTAACCCAGACCAACTAGCCAAAGCTTCTACACTCTTAGAGATATCTTCTTTAATAAATGTCCGTTGACTTCCATTGTCAAAGACACCTCTAATAAAGCCAGACTCGCATTTGTTTAGCAACCACGCTCAGAATGTTTGTAGCAGAACCACATTCTCAAATTTTGCGATCACGACTCATTCGTTTTCACGTGTAAGCTAAGGGCCCTCACTTTATTTGAGCACTGCTTCTGAGCATATCAGGGTTGCAAACTATGGCTATGTGCTTCCTGTTACACTGGCATTCTTAGCAATGGCATTCTTTAGAGTGATGTCCTTAGCTCGTGCACATGAAAGGTCTGCCGGCCTTGGCTCGGTGACTTTTTATTACAGCGAAATCTGTTATGAGATCACTTTTCAGCTCATGCGCAGTTGTTCTCCGCCATCGCCGCCGGTGTCCGTAACCACATCACGCAAAATTAAAAAAAAAAAAAACCTTGCACCAATGACACAGTGGGGCTTGAACACAGGACCGCTGCGTGCCAGCCCAATATTCTACCACTGAGTTACGTTGGTGCTTATAACTTGTCAAACTTGCCTTAGGCAGGCATGACCTAGCGCCAATGGCACAGTGGGGCTCGAACCAGGGTCCGCTGGGTGCCAGTCCAATATTCTACTTCTGAGCTACACCAGTGTTTGTGACTCATTGTCAAACTTGTGTTAGGCAGGCTTGATGTCGGGAAAGCAATCGCGTTAGTATGTGTTATAAAACGTTTTACAACAGTGAAAGAACAACCAGTTGACGCACAATGCGAATAGCGTAACTAGTGGGCCGTCAAATGCTCCAAACTATCACAAAAAGCTTGTTCTTGTTCCCCTATTAACTGTGGTGCATACCCACTTCAGCCATAATTCCTCATCTTCGTCAGCCACTGCATGGACAATTGGCACAAAATTCTTTGCAAATGTTTAGCGGATACCACGCTTCTCAGAAGAATGACGAAAAATAGCATAGCGAATGCTAGTCTACTATCCAAAACTTTATTATTAATGCCCTAGTGGGTACCAAGTAAGTGTGCTTGCAGTAGTTACTCAATGAGTGTTTTGAAAAGGCTCTAAAAGGCCGCTGTTCTAGCTTTCGCTATAACTGTGCTGCGCCTACCGCGCAGGCCTGGCATTTTTTGTGTATGCTAATGTTGAAAGAGCATGACCCCGTAGTGAGGGCTCAAGAGGGGGTGGGGGGAGGAACGCTTTTTTGGTTTTGGGCGTGGTTGCTCAGAGCAGAAGTTGTAGGTGAAGCGTTGTGAAACACCCTTTGTTGATCGTCTCCGAACCACCACCATAGATGTCTGCAAAGGCACTTTTCTCCCAGCCCTCTACCACCATGTCGACGTAACCCAGTAGCTTTTGCAGTTTCGCCTCTGATGTAAGCGCTTCGACGTTCGTCCTCCGGCTTTGTTGCTTGAAGTATTCCATCAAGACATCACCTGGGGTCACTTTTTTCAGGACCTCTATGAGCATGGAGGCATAGGAGAGCTTTGGGCATTCGAGTGCCTTGAGTCCTCTGATGTTGATGTGGACGGTGTCCAATAGGTTGCACAACAAGGCCACATCAGTGGAAGACTTTACTGGCTTAAGCGTTCCCAGGTTCGCCTAGTATTGCTGTTCGATGATTTTCTTGTTTTCACATCGATTTTTTAAAAGGGTGATGGCGTCTGCATATCACCCCTTTGTCGCTTGAATGCCGTTGATGGCCTTTACAGCCTGTCCAGTCATAAGGTTCTTCAAATAGTGCAATCGTTTTATGTTTGTCAGAATTGGACAGTGCACTTAAACATGCCCCAGAAAGGCCGCCACTGCATTGGGCTTCCATTGAATTGAAGCATCTCAAGTTTAGGAAGGCAAGAGCTGGTGACCCCGTGTCTCATCAAATCTCCAAGAGCACAACTTCCTGCTGTAGTGGTGCCTTTGTTCTCGACATCATTAGTGGCAGCACAGACAGCGATCCATGACGCTGACGCCTTGAGTTTCTTCATGTGGTGACAGAGCAACAACGGCATAGCAGCACCAGCAAAGCCTTCATATTCTGCAATCTTCTGCGACTTGATCATCTGTGAGGTGTCCTTCAAGCTCTACATCATGAGCCCGCAGGCTGTCATTTGATGCCCTTAGCCTGTCGTGCACTGCACGAAGATTCGATATGGAGACCCTGTTTGGTTCGGTTAGTTGTATTGCCTTGTTTTGTAGTGACAAGTGCAGAACTCGCTGAGTAGTTTGCTTGCCTTTGATGCGCTCCATCTTCGTTGCAGGCAAAGTTCTTTCGTCGGGTCGCTTGGGTCGCAGAGTCCCAGGTTTCGGCACCATAAAAGTTTGGAAGAAAAGTGCCTTCGCCGCTAGAGGGGAACAGAACAGAGGGTTTAATGGCGCAAACATATGAACAACACCTATATGTAAGGCAAATGTTCTTTTTGTGCACACCATGCGCGAGTTCTCTCTCTCGTACCCATACTTCATTGTGTTGTTTCTTCAATTCACATCCTGCACAGTGTTAGGGCGTCTGTATTCATATTGTCCAAGTCAAGTTTGAACTCTTTGTTCTGGCACGCTCCCAATAGAAAGGACCAATGCTGTAGCCATGCAGCCATGATGAGTGGGGGAGTGATCTTTGCGAAATAGGCCCACCAGTGGCTTGTGGTATGTGTTCAAGGTGAAGATTCTTGCCAGAAAGCACTCCTGAAACTTTGAAACCTCTAAAACTAGGGCCAGCACTAGTTGTGACTAATTCCTTTCTGCTTTTGTAAGTCTTCGAGACCAAAAGCCTATTCGCAACTCCATAAAACTCCATATGCTGACAACGCTGGTTGAAAAAACAAAGATTGCTATGCTTAACAGGGTCAATACGGCATTTTCGCTTGGCGCTGTGCTGATGTTTCTTGATTGTGGTGCGGATCGCGTTGCTTTGTAGAAGGCGAAAGAGTGCTGGCTTTCAACCACCTCATTCTCATCAGCATAAAGGATTTCACTGGTGAAACAGCAGAAATAGTTGCACTGTGTGTGCAGACGTCGAGCTTCTACGGCGGACCGCATCAGATTTACTTTAAGTTGAAAAACTTCTCTAGTGAGCTTGAGGTTGAAGTGTGCAACTGCTAATGTGTAGCGGGGCATTCCGAAAGGTGCAAGAACTTGTGCGCTGTGTTGCTGCATTGCTACAGGTAAAGCATTCTCAGCTGCAACTCGTGTTGACGATTGCATGTATCCAATTGAGTTCAATTTTCTCGTCAAAAGCTGAATACGCTGCCGTTCTTATGATTACAGAATGGAGCTATGATCGGGCAAGCATATCTTGAGATAAGGCAAACAGTAGTTGCACTTATAATAGGAGTGCTCCTTTCTTTTCGTTTGCCAATTAGTGTTATTAGGTTTCTAATAAATGAGGCCGTGTGCTTCTGAACCCTCGCTTTTTCGTGTTGGTAGTATTTGATATTCGAAGCAGATAGATACAGTAGGCCCCCTTTAAAGGCCAACTCCGGCAATTTTTCTAGGTCGATAGGTCTGAATTAAATTCACTGGGTACATTAATTTGCACGTTTGCATTATTCATGCCATATGCAAGCTTGAGAGTTTTTCTAATTTGTTTCAGATGAATTTTATACCTTGCCTCCAAACGCTCACCTTGCTTGCCAGAATTGATGGCAATATTGTGCATGTGATGTTGAGTTTTGCATGGTGGAAGTGACGGATCTGATGTGCCACGGCTGAGTTTGTATGTCTGTTATAGACCAAAGCGTGCCTATCTCGCACCCAGGCGCATTGTATACTCTTGCTCCCAGAGACGCCATAATTTGTTTTGTACTGCCAAGGCGCGCCTCGCTAGCATGGCATGCAGTGGCTTTGAGAGTTTAAAAAGCGAAAAAGCCTGTTCACGCTGCGCCCGCTTGTAAAATGTCATCTGGGTACCACTGCGCTGTTATCTGATATGACAACAACCAGCGCAAGAAGAAGAGATTGCTTAGCACTGCCTGTAAAGTTCACAGTGCATTGCAGGAACTGTGCCGGTGCGTTGTTTTGTGATGGCAGATTTCCGTCCATAACTAAAAACGCTGAGCTCCGCCGTCTTAGGATATAATCATAACTGGCAGGAAAAACTACGAGCCCAGTAGAGTGTACAGGTAAGTATACTTATTGGGTTTATTCTAGCGCGACTCCAGCTGTTTCACTTTACAGCAGCGATTTGCGTGCAGTATGCCTGTAGTACGCGGCACAAAACTATTGCCGTACTCTTTCACAGGCCGCATGTTAATAATAGGATATACATATTACGACTCACGCGTGGATGCACGCACTGCGCATGTTTAGTACAACTGTAATGGCCTACTATCGCAATGCAAGGAGACGTGAACGGCGCGAAAATCATTTTGACTCGTTCGCACTGCGACATGCCTTAACTGTCACTAGGCGAATCTACATGTGCTTTCGGCCGGCGTCACCGTTGCATTTTAATATCTTTTCTGGCTGGCACTTTTGCACCGCATGTGTGTTTCGAGTGCCCGGCAAGACAAGCAATTCATACACATGCGGTGCATAAGCGTAAGTTGGAGCCAGATTCTAGCGCTACGCTCACGTCAACTTACTGCACAAATTCTGCCTTGTCACAGCCAAGGCACGCCGTAGTTAAAGCTTTCCGCTGTTAACGTTTCTTTCAGTTGGATAATACGTAGTTGATGAAGTTGCTTCTGCAGTCTGCAATGCACGTGCTGCAGACATTTCAGACTGTCTAGGAAGGTCTCCTCGACGTTTCACACGAAATCAGCATAAAATTCCAGCAAAAGAACAGGGCGAAACATGCTTACAGCCGGACTCGGGTTGTGAAGTTTCGCATTTAATTTGCAGAGCGTCTGCTTGCATGGCAGTGCATGGGTGTTGCTTTGCCACAGATGGCACCACGTGCCTTTCAATATGGCAGCAAGCACAGAGCTCGCTGTATTCTGGTGTATTTATTGATTGTGCAGGTTTGGCTAGCGCTTTCTTAGTTGAGCGCGCGATTTCCTTTTCCGTGTTGGTGGGCGTGCGATAGGTGACAAGTGGTGTTGCACTCTGAGCCGTACACGATTCGCCATATATTCACCATAACAGTGTAAGCGTTTTAGTCTATCGCGGCGGACGGCGTGGGCAGGTAGTGCCATCAGGCGGGCATTATCCGCAATCAGGCAGGTTCGGGCAAATGATTACGTCACACGTAGAAGCGCACTTGGTCGGGTTTCAGTTCCGGTATTACGGTTTTTCGGTAATTAAAAATTATTTTCGAACTTGAGCATTTCAGCTATCAGACGGGTGACAAAAGTGTCTCAGTAACATATAAGCACCATTATTCTGACATGGTAAAAAAATCGCCGAAGTTAGCCTTTACGACGAACTTGAAGGGACCGCTATAATTTGTTTGTCTTATCAGGAGTTCGTCCTATCAGAAGTGCCATCAAAAACCAAATGTCAACATCAAGTATACCCAAATAGGTTGATAGAAAACACTAAATGAAGTATGCTTACAATTGAGTGGAAAGAAACAAGAAAAAGCATTTATTTGACTCGGCTCGATAAAAACTGTGCTTTCAAGTAGAGTATTGGACTAATCTAACGAGTATTTGATTTTGCGAGTTCATAATAAATATGCTCATTAATAAATTGCTATCACATTTTAGCAATAAAACTATAGTGCGACATATTTTGATGATTAGAAAAGGGTAAAAAGGGGGATACAAGCACAATTTTCCTTCAAGGAATAGAAATTTTATTCTTCTAGTCATCCACTTTCCGAGAGGCTGTTTTAGTCGCTTTGCTATCACTGTTGGATATGCCTCTATTGCATATCACTACCTTGACAAAGCCTATATATGCCAAAGTGCTTATGAAAATCTGCAAGCTTTTCTTTGAGGTTTGGATCTTTTATTTTCAGCCCGTGGTAACAATACCTGAAAAACATGCAGCTGAAGATCTCCGTTTACACTACTCACGATCGCAAGCTTCCGGCACACAATAAAGAGGACGTAGTTATATTTAGTGTGCAAAATAACCTTCCCTTGTTGTGCACTTTGATAATGAAAATGGCGAATCACAATTCGCTGCATTTCACTGAGAACAGATACAAGGCGTACAGGCCTTATGCAAACAAGAAAACGCAAACTGGCCACAACATGTGCTCAGGCGCCATTGTGTGACGGCGATGACAATGCATTTGACTCCTCTGGTGGGAGTGCAAGTGCTGCATATGAGGCTTCAGTTTCATGTAATTATAATGGACAGACCATCTTTTTTCTGTTTTCACTTTCATTTAGCTTTTTTTTTCGCCTTTTTCCTTTGCATTTTCCCCTCTAGCCAAGCTCTTGTGTTTTTCTGTTCTCCAATGTACTCCTGTTGGGGAATTGGAGAGCACAAGGAGAATCCAAAAGGACGAATGCTTTTTGTTGTTTTCTTTGCTGATAAAGCTGGTCCTTTCTCCACCTACCTGCTAGGGGTGAGGGAGATACCAGCTCTATGCACTGATCTTTCTTTTCCACTTACCTCGCTTTCTGCCTTCACGTTGCAGTTTGCTTTTGATTTGGTTTGAGTCTTTGTGCCAGGGTGTCCCTTTTTTTTTTCATTTTGCTTTTTGTTCACCTGAATGCCCCTATTAAGGGTATAATGTTTGTTGCGCAGAATCCCCGTCATTGTTGGTCACTGCGAGGGTTTTTCTTAACGGAATAGGCCTATTAGTGGTTCGTCTTAAGCAGATTTTTTTACATTTAGTTTATGTGAAACCAAACACTCCTGTGTTCGTCTTAAGCAATAGTTTGTTTTAACAGAATTCGTCTTAGTGCGAGTTTACTGCATATGCGTGTGCACATGCGCACACACACACATTAGAGTTGTAACCTTTTCTCAAACAAAAAAACTGGCCCTTCGGCAAGGGGAGGGGGGGCATGAGGAGGAGCTACCAGAAGAATAAATGTCAGGTCTTTGTCATGCAGTGCCATTTAATGTGACATTGCTTTCCTTGAGTCAAATAAACCTGATGTACAAACAAGAACAGCACACAAAGCCAACCTACTATGGTCCATTTGCTGGCATAAAAACTATAAAAATACCCGTGATCAGAATGATGCTTCGTTTACTGCTCTGAAAAAAAAAAAAAAAAAAAAAACGGCCAATGACGGTAGATGCAGACCAGCAACTGGCCTGCAGTCTGAAAAAAAAATATCAGCCAAGCCAGTTTAAAGCCGAACAGGTGGCAACCTTTGTGTGTGTGTGTGTGTGTGTGTGTGTGTGTGTGTGTGTGTGTGTGTGTGTGTGTGTGTGTGTGTGTGTGTGTGTCGGTGCGTGTCGGTGCGTGTCCATTAGGTATGCACTAACTTAAGTATGGAGTGGTTGAACCCCACCTTGTCCCCCGAAAAATGTCAGCCGTACGACCCTGGTGAAAGCAATAATAAATTTAAGGAACTCATAACTAGTTGAAGTAAAAAAATATTTTAGTTACCTATGTTAAGTTTCTAGAAAAAAAACTATCGTCTATTCAGGGGAATGGTGATAACTGCATCACTTTGAAACAAGCCTGTTTCAACATGAGTTACATTGCACTGTGTCGAAAATGAACCAAGCGATGCACCCGCAAGTCGAACGCTTCAAAAGGTGGAACATACGCCTCTTGCAGTTCCTTATAAATTTCTTATGTGCTGACAAACCTAAACTCTCAGGGCGCTATGTTTAATGAGAACACAGCACCATCTGTAGACACCGCAAAGCAAATGCAGGCATAAACATCGTACATTTGTCGATAATAAATATATTTTATTTTAGGTTTCACTACTATAGTTTCACACTGAAGAAAGGTATGTCAGTGACAGGGGCATCGCGCGAAATTTTTTTTGGTTAGGTATTCCTATTTTTTATGTATATTTGTACAAATGTACACACATCTAAAACCAAAAACTTTAGGAGGGTAGGATGACAGAAGCTTAATTTGAGAATGGGTAGGACTACTATGACTTGACAAAAGACAAGCATACGCGAAAAATACACTGAAACAAATAAGGCAGCAAATTTTCTAAAGCGCTTGCTTGTATAATGAAAATATATACTCCCCTTTTTCAGAAGCCCAAATATTGACAAGAATGTACACATGCAAAATAATTGGTGGACACACCAAGGAGAATGAAGTCATCACGAGCGAAGTTATTACAACAAATCACCACAGTGTCCCTCCCCTTCTTTCCATTGCGTTAGTTTCTTATCTAAGCCGTTCTCTGTCACGCGTCGTCTGCATTCTTTGGAAAGTGATAGAACAATACGATGTCACCTTGCAGCACACAGCAATGCTCTTTGGACATCGCTTTCTTCTTTTTCAGGCTTGGGCGCACGCCATGGCCAAAATAATAGAACTATGCGGCCGCTTCTCAACGCGCTCATCGTGGTAACATATCTCTTTTCAAGGTTGACCCTGCTAGTGCCGTTTCCAGGTGCGGCCGCTATGTGGCGAGTGCTCAGTTAGAATCGTGAACAGGCTTGTCAACCTGGCCAATGTTGTGGGACTGCACAGCTCCAATTTCGGTCAGTCAGCAAGACCAGCTTGCTCGATGTTGGCAGTAGACGTCCCAGGACACTTGTGGGAATCGAGGTTAGCCCACCCCCTCATTCTGCGTTCTAATGTCCTGACATGACTTTCCCCTCCTCCGTGGTCTGTCGTGCTGGGAGAGCGGGGAGTGACGTTTAACCCCTCTCACCCGGTAGCGGATGTTGACTGTGGTCCCATGCGCGGAGTCTCTCAGGACGTTTCACACGTGCACGTCGGGAGTGACAGAGAACCTCTCCTTGACGACATGGATTAAGCACGTATATTTTTCCCGTCAATTGACCCTCTTTGTTTGGGGCTCATTCGTACTTTGCCAAGGACGCCTTGCGCCCGTGAACGCTTACCTTTTGTCGCACCTCCTTTGTACCCTAGGCCAAAGAGCGGTGCGGTGTCCCAGTGCGTGGCCAGGCTATTGCGCCGTTGCTCAGTGCCAATTTCTGCTGTAGTTACTTTCATGCAGCCCAACATTCAGTAGCTATGTTTCCCTTTTTCGTACATTTTGAACACTTGGCATGCTTAAAAGCACAAATCACACCAGTGTATTTATGGCTCTCACGCTGGGGATAGTCTTTCGATAATGCACTAACTTGACTGTAGTTTGTTCCTGCCTGTTGCTGCTGTCTATTTCGGCTAGTATGGGAAGCTCTACCTCTTCCTTCGATCCCATCTTTTTCATAAGCAAAACGACCTGTCCTGAAACGTCTGGTGTCAGCATAATGTTTTCTACATCGTGCAACATCAACTTCGTGTGTGAAAGTAGGGCCTTCTATATGTCATTACTGCAAATACCGCACACTATCCTTGCGAAGCAGGCTTTTCAGCGTGGCTCCGAAATTGCATTCATCTGCCACGTGTCAGAGCTCCACAATAAACTGCTCAGCTGATTCTTCTTCCCTTTTAATACTTGTGTAAAGAATTTGAAGCTTGTAGCGATCTCATTTCACTCGGGCACATAAAATTCAAGAACTGCAATTGCTTCCTTGTAGGTCAGGTCACTCACTTTTTGTGAAGCACAATGGCTACTCAGTTCATAGATAGGCTTTAAAGGTCAACTCCGGTGATTTTTCAAGGTCAGTGGAACTCAGTGAAATTTGCTGCGTACGTTCCTTTGTACATTACCGACATTTATGCCAACTTAACAGGCTTGAGAGATGCTTTGACTATTTGCAAAGGAATTTTAAAGATTGCCTCGAATTGGCTCAACTGGCTTGCCATATTTATTGGCAACACTGGCTCTGTGTCACGTTTGGCATGTCAACATGACACAGTCGGTGGCTTCGCTAACTTTGGCCACTGCAGCGTTTACTGTGCTAGCCACAAGGCGATGGCAGCGGTGTTCTTCCTTCCTTCGTGGTGTTTGATTTTCTGTTGCCTGTGGATGAGTGTGCAAGAGGTGGTAGTTGGTGTTGCATTGTGGGCTGCACAAACCACTCACACAAGATGCAGAGTGTCTATCATCACAGCTTTCCATGTGACAGTGCCCTCTGCGAGAAGTGTGGATTAGTGCGATCAGGCGGGACAGCTGGTTACCGAGCAAAATGGCACGCGTGTGTTCCGATCATTTCTCGCCGGAGTCCTATCAGGACAACATTTAGCCAGCATTTGGCCGGCGCCTGTGTGTCTATTCATTCGTGAATGTGTCTGTCTGTTTGTCCATCTATCTAGTGAAGACTAAATACCGCCCTGTCAAACCTTTTCATCATATATTCATCATATACAAGTACCGCCATCCAGCGTACATTCGAAGGACTAAAAGAGAGGTGGCTACCTACTACTACTACTACTACTACTACTACTACTACTACTACTACTACTACTACTACTACTACTACATACAATGCGGACGCACGACCCACTGTGTAGGGAGCATCACCCCTAAAACGACGAGGTAACAGCATCATTTGCGTCGGAGTCGCCACTGTGGGATAGCTATGAAACACTGTCAGTCTCAGACATGTTAGTTGACGTTCGGCGTGTTCACCTTCGCTCCAAGCTAAACCCCGAGCGTCTGCTCGACCTGGCATGCACAGTTTTCATACACCGCACCGGCAGGACCAGTATGCCTTGTACGACATCCGGTTCTAGGTTCCTGCAAAACGTTACATCATACGTAGACTGTGCGCTCAGTTGGGTTTCGATATTGTGCATTTTTGCTTATTAAAAATTATTTTCAAATTCGCTCAGCATTTCAGGTATTGGGCACATGACGAGAGTGTGTCAGGAACACAGAACCACTATTACTCTGACACGGTAAAAAAAAAATAAATCACCAGAGTGGCCTTTAAAGGGACACTAAAGCCAAATATTAAGTCGATGTCATTGTTGAAATGGTGGTTCAGAAACCTCGTAGTCTTATTTTCGTGCCAAGGAAGGGCCTATTTTAAAATAAAATCGCGTTTTACAGCGCCGCATCGAGTTAGCGCACTTCAAGTTACCCGTCTCAATGAGCGGACCGACCGAACTGTCTCGCGTCACTGTTGCCGTGCACATGGTTGCCCGGCTTTACTGCGCTAGTAGCAGCAGACTGAAAGCAGCAAGAGCCACAGCAGCAAAACGGCCATTGATCAATTTCCCGCCATTGGCTTCGAGATTGCAGACACTTTTGTTTCCACTGTGCCCCGCTAAATGGCACCACCTGTCCCGTGTAATCACGTGAAAATTGAATTTTTGAACTACTCGCACCAATCTGCATAGCAACATCGGGCGTTTTTTTTTTTCTTGAATCAAATAGAAACGAACAAGCAGCATTTTATTGCGTCTCTTGATGCACGGAAGGTTTTTATTTAGTGCAGTTAGATCGATTACTAGTGATTAATTGTTGGTGGTTCGTCTGATGTCATCGGGATCGTTTTGAAAATGTCCTGCTGAGGCGCTTGTGTTCTTGTGCATTCACCTTAATTTCTCGGTAAGTAGGGCACTGTTGTTGATAATATTGTCGTTTTAGTTGTTGTCATACATTGAACTTTCACTCTGACGTAAATTGTTATTTGACTTTAGTGTTCCTTTAAGCCCAATGCTGAAGTGATGAGTACTCTCTTAGTCTTTTCAACTATGTCGTTACCCTCAAATTACGGCTGCACTCGGCATGTAGTACAATGACCACCTGTCTTTCGCATCCGCAAACTAGTGAACTTGATAGGCCATGTTGGAATTTGTGATGCAGGTTTACGAATGAGTAAATTGTTGCTCGGAGAGAAAGCCTCGGAGCTAAGAATTGACGAAGCTGTTTAAAGTAAGAAAAGAAAAGTAGGAACTTTAAGCATAATTAAGAGAAAAAAAAGAGATGAAGTTACAATGTACAGGCACCGAGTCTAAACTGACAAACTAAAACATGTCCTTTAAGTTGTCCAGCTATAATGTTTATGAAAATCAACAGTCACCGGTGGCGTTGATGGTGGCGGTGGCTTGGTGGGTAGAGGTGGCGGATGCTGGCGATGTCTCAGCAGCTGGAGTCACGCGCTGACCAGCACGGCGATGTTGGCAGAAGACGAGGTAGCCCTTGCCTTAGCAAGAACTGCGGCTGCTTACCGATGCTGGCTCGTTTGGAGGAGTTGATTACCACCCGTAAGGTTCCGCCCTCCGCGGGTAGTTCGGGACCCGAGTCAAAGCCCGGACACCTGGGACGTGACCTTGAACAGTCACGGCCGGAACGGACACCTGAGACGTGACCTTGAACAGTTATGGCTGGAACTCGGGAAGGCCGCGTACCTACCAGTACACCATGGGCAGCTGGAGCGTCCTGGCCTTGCCTGACTTCACGTTTTCGGGTCCGGAACCCGACACCGCAGTCGCGCGACACCCAGGATCTTCACTCCAGCCAGCTCGATCTTGTTCTCTTGCTTGCTTGCTTTTCTCAAGGTGTTCGTTGGTTGCTTGTCGCCACTGCTATAACTGTAACTTTATTGCTACACCTACGGCCAGGCGTGTAATAATGCTCACACAGGAACAGGAACACTATGCATGGTTTATTCTGTGGCAGTCTATATAATGCTGTTAGCAAAAAGTGTTTGGCCATGATGACACTATCGCGACATCTCAGTAAATGTAGGTTTCATTCTTAGTTCTCACTTTGCAGCACAAGGCCAGACTGGTGCTGTGAGTGTGTGTGTGTGTATGCATACGAGCTCTTTTGTACACATAGCAAAGAATACACACTGGGTCAACAGCATTGTGTAGATTCCACAGCTGCCAAGGGGTCCTATTGTATTTTGTATTAAGTCATCTATACTGCAAAACAACATTCATACAGTTTAAAAAAAGAACATATTATTGTATACGAAGTGCTGTATCTGTGTATTAAAACACAGACCAGAACAACTCTGTCTTCAAGCACTGAAAAATTCGGACACTCATATCACAGTAAGCAAGGACTGTAATAAACGAGTCTTTTAAGTAGTTATACTGCTTTTTGCCTTTTATGGAGTAAAAGAAAATCTATGTTGCAAATCACTTCTAAAACAGGATGATTGTTGTGGACCAGCTGGGCTTGTCTAGTATTTACCAGTATTCGGCAAATTTTTTTGTTGTTCCTTTTTCTATAATTAACACAGGGAGAATTGGAACTAACTTGAGAATTGACTTATCAGATGAATTGCTGTGTAAGCTGCATGCATTTGAATGTGTAAGACATCATGTGTATTCTCAAACTGCTTTTGGTAGCCATTTTTACGTGTTTTATTTTTCTCTGTTTATCAGGAGAATGTTTAACACTGGGAAAAGCAGCATTGCAGAAGAGGAGGCAAAGCGTATTGTCTCTATGGAGCAGTTTGGTGTGACCCCACAAATGAAAAACAGCATTCGTCAGCGCCTGGAAGAGTTCAAGCAATCAGCATCTAGCACTCCTATAACCTTCACAACTGGATTCAGCCATACTCATTTTCAATATATTCGCTCTGTTTCGACAAGGTTGGGGCTAAAATGTGCGGACTTGCCAGGGGAAGGTGTAAAAGTGTTCATTGAATAAGTTCCACGTTCTGTTCATTCATTATGGTTTTGTTGCAAGTTCGCACATTTCTTCTCTTTATTGTCTCTCAAGAAATCTGGCTTTATTTAATTGGTGTTCTATGAACACAGATGTTTTGTAGAGAGACGAATAAAGGTCTTTCAGTCATTTGTACTTATCACTTGCTGTTGTCTGTGTCTATGCTCTAATAATTATATAGGTCAATTCATCATCATCAGCCTGACTATGCCCACTGCAGGGTAAAAGCCTCTCCCATGATCCGCCCATCAACCCGGTCTTGTGCTTTCTGCTGCCATGTTACCCCTGCAAACTTTTCAATCCCATCAGCCCTCCTAACTTTCTGTCTCCCCTTTATGTGTTTTCCTTCTCAGGGAATCCAGTCGGTTACCCTTAATGGCCAGCGGTTATCCTGCCTACGTGCTATGTGCCTGGCTCATGTCCATTTCTTTTTGTTTTCAACTATGATATCCTTAACCCCGGTTTGTTCCCTGACCCACTCTTCTCTCTTCTTGTCTCTTTAGGTTACCCTATGATTTTCTTTTCCAGCACTCACTGCGTCGTCCTCAATTTAAGCTGAACCCTTTTTGTAAGCCTTCAGGTTTCTGCTCCGTAGGTAAGTACAGGCAAGATGCAGCTGGTATATACGTTCCTCTTGACTGTTAGTGGCAAATTACCATTCATGATCTGAGAGAAGACTTGCCGAATGTGATCCACCCCATCCTTATTCTTCTAGTTAATTCACTCTCATGGTTCGGCTCCATGGTTACTACCTACCCTAAATAGACATGTGTATTCCTTTATAACTTCAAGCGTCTCTCCACCTATCGTGCAGTTATGTCTTCTGCCGAGAGTGTTGCGCATTACTTTACTTTTGCTCATATTAATTTTCAGACCAACTTTTCTGCTTTCCGTGTTCAGTAATCATGACCTGTAATTCATCCCTTGAGTTACTCATCAAGGCAATGTCATTAGCCAATCGCAGATTACTCAGATACTCTCCGTTAACTCTTATCCCCAACTCTTCCCAATCTATGGTCTTGAAAACCTCGTGAAAACACACGGTGAATAGCATTGGAGAGATCTGTCTCCCTGCCTTACACGCTTTTTTATTGGGATTCTGTCGCTTTCTTTATGGAGAACTATGGTGGCTGTGGATCCACTGTATATTTCTTTCAGTATGCTAATGTAGGGTTCGTCGATGCCCTGATTTCCGTAGTGTCTGCATTACTGCTGATGTCTCGACTGAGTCAAACGCCTTCTCGAAACCTATGAAAGCATGTATAGGAGTTGGTTGTATTCCACGCATTTCTCCATTACCTGATTGATAGTATTGTGGAGTAGCCTGTACGAAATCCTGCTTGGCTTTTTTGGTTGACTGAACACTAATGTTGCCTTAATTCTATTAGCTATTATTTTTGTAAATAGTTTGTAGGGAACCAACAGTAAGCTGATCGGCCTGTAATTTTTCAAGTCCTTGACGTCTCCTTCTTATGCATTAAAATGACGGCATTCTTCCAAGATTCAGGTACCGTTCCCGTCAAGAGACGCTTCATATATAAGGTGGGGAGTTCTTCTAACACAATTTCTGTGCCATCTTTCAGCAGGTCCTATGTTACCTTATCTTCACCAGCGGTTTAGCCTCTTCGCATTCCTTCTAAAGCTTTCGTTACTTTTCCTGTCATTATTGGTAGGATGTCAAATTCTTATGGGCTATTATTGCTTCTTACGATGTCATCCTGGTTGTTTCGGCTTCTGTACAGCTTTCTGTAGAACTCCTGTGCCATCTCAACTATTCATTCCATATTGGGTATGACATTGCCTTCCTTGTCTTTTATAGCATAGATTAGATTTTTGCCAATGCAAAAGTGTGTATTCGCAGCTTTCAGTCTTTTGCCGCTTTTTACAGCCTGCTCAATTCTCTCCATGTATATACCTTCTCATGTCGGCTACCTTACGGCTATTTATTGACTTGGAAAGCTCCACTAGCTTTATTTTGTCGGTTGCATTTGAGGCTTTCATGGTTTGTCATCTCTTGATAAGATTTTTCGTCTCTTGAGATAGTTTCTGAATATACGAACAGCGCAACTTAAAAGCAGTTACAGTGTAACTACGGAAGCAAAGATACAAGGATAGAAAAGAGCGCTGACTTTCAACAATAATTTAATAGCGAAGTGGTATACATATATCATCATCAGCCTGACTACGTCCACTGCAGGACAAAGGCCTCTCCTATGTTCCGCCAGTTAACCCGGTCCTGTGCTTGCTGCTGCCAATTTATACCCGCAAACTTCTTAATCTCATCTGCCCACCTAACCTTCTGTCTACCCCTAACCCGCTTCCCTTCTCTGGGAATCCAGTTAGTTATCCTTAATGACCAGCGGTTATCCTGTCTACGCGCTACATGCCCAGCCCATGTCCATTTCCTCTTCTTTATATTTCAACTATGATATCCTTAACCCCCGTTTGTCCCCTAATCCACTCTGCTCTCTTCTTGCCTCTTAAGGTTACACCTACAATTTTTCTGTCCAGTGCTCGCTGCGTCGTCCTCAATTTAAGCTGAACCCTCTTTGTAAGTCTCCAGGTTTCTGCTCCGTAGCTAAGTACCGGCAAGATACAGCTGTTATATAACTTCCTCTTGAGGGATAGTGGCAATCTACCTGTCATAATTTGAGAGTTCTTGCCAAATGTGATCCATGCCATTCTTATTCTTCTATATACTTCAATCTCGTGGTTCGGCTCCGCAGTTATTACCTGCCCTAAGTAGACATAGTCTTTTAGAACTTGAAGTGGACTATTACCTATCTCAAAGCGCTGCTCTCTTCCGAGGTTGTTGTACATTACTTTCGTTTTCTGCAGATTAATTTTAAGGCCCACCTTTCTGCTCTCCTTGTCTAACTCGGTAATCGTGAGTTGCAATTCGTCCCCTGATTTACTCGGCAATGCAATGTCATCGGCGAAGCGCAAGTTACTAAGGTATTCTCCATTAACTCTTACCCTAACTCTTCCCATTCTAGGCTTCCGAAAACCTCCTGTAAGCACGCAGTAAATAGCATTGGGGAGATTGTGTCCCCCTGCCTTACACTCTTCTTGATTGGTATTCTGTTGCTTTCTTTATGAAGCACTACGGTAGCAGTTGATCCCCTGTAGATTTCTTCCAGAATGTTTATATATACTTCATCTACGCCCTGATTCTGCAGTGTCTGCATGACGGCTGATATTTCTACTGAATCAAACGCCTTCTCGTAATCTATGAAGGCTATGTATAGTGGTTGGTTATACTCTGAGCATTTCTCTATTACCTGATTGATAGTATGAATGTGGTCAATTGTTGAGTAGCCTGTTCGAAATCCTGCTTGTTCCTTTGGTTGATTGAATTCTAATGTTTTCTTTACTCTGTTAGCAATTACCTTTGTAAATAGCTTGTATACTACAGAGAGCAAGCTGATCGGCCTGTAATTCTTCAAGTCCTTGTCATCTCCTTTCTTATGTATTAAGATGATGTTAGCGTTCTTCCAAGACTCTGGTACCCTTCCCGTCAGGAGACACCTCGTAAACAGGGTGGCTAGTTTTCTAACACAATCTGTCCTCCATTTTTCAGCAGGTCTGATGTTACCTGATCCTCACCAGCAGCTTTGCCTCTTTGCATGCTCTCCAAAGCTTTTCTGACTTCTTATATCATTACTGGTGGGGTGTCATCCGGGTTACTGCTAGTTCTTATAGTATTAAGGTCGTGGTTGTCTCGGCTACTGTACAGATCTCTGTAAAACTCCTCCGCTATTTTAGCTATCCTATCCATATTGGTAGTTATTTTGCCTTCTTTGTCCCTTAGTGCATACATCCGACTTTTGCCTATCCCAAGTTTCCTCTTCACTGCTTTGACGCTTCCTCCGTTTTTCAGAGCGTGTTCAATTCTCTCCATGTTATACCTTCTTACATCGCATACTTTACGTCTATTAAACAACTTCGAAAGCTCTGCCAGTTCTATTTTGTCTGTTGTACTTGACACTTTCATGATTTGACGCTTCTTAATTAGGTTCTTCGTTTCCTGGGAAAGTTTGCCAGTGTCCTGTCTAACTACCCTGCCTCCAACTTCCACTGCACAATCCGTAATGATACTCGTCAGATTATCATTCATTGTATCTACGCTAAGGTTGGTTTCCTCACTAAGAGCCGAGTACCTGTTCTGCAGCGACACTCTGAATTCCTGTACTTTCCCTCTCAGTGCTAGCTCATTGATTGGCTTCTTGCGTATCAGTTTCTGTTGTTCCTTCTTCAAGTCTAGGCGAATTCGAGACCGTACCATTCTATGGTCACTGCATCGTACCTTGCCAACCACTTCCACATCCTGCACGATTCCTGGGTGTGCAGTCATTATAAAGTCTATTTCTTTCTTATTTTCGCCATTAGGGCTCCTCCATGTCCACTTGCGGTTTTCTCGTTTTCGGTAGAAAGTATTCAAAATCCGCAAATTATTGCGTTCTGCGAATTCTACTAGTAGCTCTCCTCTGGCGTTTCTAGTGCCGATGCCATAATCTCCTACTGCCTGGTCTCCAGCCTGCTTGTTCCCTACCTTTGCATTAAAGTCGCCCATCACTATAGTATACTGTGTTTTTACTTTACTCATTGCCGATTCCACGTCTTCATAGAAGCTTTCAACTGAAGCGTCATCATGGCTGGATGTAGGAGCGTAAGCCTGTACTACCTTCATCTTGTATCCTTTATTCAGTTTAATTACAATACCTACCACCCTTTCATTAATGCTATAGTATTCCTCTATGTTGCCAGCTATGTTTCTGTGAATTAGGAACCCCACTCCCAGTTCTCTTCTGTCTGCCAAGCCCCGATAGCAAAGGACGTGCCCATTCTGTAGCACAGTATAGGCCTCTTCTGTCCTCCTAACCTCACTGAGCCCTATTATATCCCATTTAACACCCTCTAGCTCCTCGAATATTACGGCTAGACTTCCCTCACTAGATAAGGTTCTAGCGTTCTATAAAGTTCTACACATATATGTATAAGATAAGGTTCTATACATATATAGGCAAATAAAAAAAGAAAATGGGCATGCATAGAAGGGTGCAGTTTACAACCACTGCGAAACAATGTCAGCAAAACTCTTGTCTCTTGTTGATTGAACAAATACATAGCTTAAAAATGATCGAAATACGCAATCTCTTTCTGCAATAGCCCAACTGATGGAAAACTTACACATGCACAGTCAAACTTACTTATGTGATAGGCTTCAATTATCTCACGCGTGGCCTGTGAGTGGTGCTTGCTTATTACCTCGCAGCGCTCAAAGAGGGGCACGCAGCCGCAGTCTTGGCAGTGGATTCCGAGGTGTCATTGGACCGCATTGCGCACATTATTATTGTGCTTTCTTAAATGGTCATTCAAGCACCTTCCAATTTGC
This sequence comes from Rhipicephalus microplus, assembly GCF_043290135.1. Taxonomy (NCBI): domain Eukaryota; kingdom Metazoa; phylum Arthropoda; class Arachnida; order Ixodida; family Ixodidae; genus Rhipicephalus; species Rhipicephalus microplus. The sequence continues at coordinate 186,300,690 of NC_134710.1, read as the reverse complement.
CCAATGTATATCATACCGCAGGATAGCGGAATAAGATATACGACACCACTAACACAAGGCACGGAGCGCAATCTGTGTTTTACAGAGCATTTTACTCTATTTGCAGCTGGTTGATTCACTAATCTACAAAGCTCTGATAGCTTTTCCGGGGTGGAAAATAAAACAGTGATATCAGCTCATTTCCCGATTTTTTTCAGCCTATGCGAAACATTGTGCAAATAAGGGACTGCAACACAGTTCTTGGAAACTGATGCATTTTGAGGCTGAGATCGCCCTCCTTGATTTTTTATTTGCTTCAAAAGCTTTTCCGCAACAGTAGAAATCGGGGCGTTTGAGTAAACAGCACTTAAGAGGCGCTCGACCTGTGCTTTGAAACTGCATTGCAGAGAGTGCGGGCATGACCTCCTAAGAGCATTAACAAGGAAAGCGTTGATAATACCCCTTTTCACCAGTTTCGAATGAGCTGAGTGGAAAGGTAAGAGCGGTTTACCACTTCTCGAAGAGAACAGCCAGCACAATTGATTGCTTCGGAAACAGAGTGTTAGGTCCAAGAACCTAATCGAATTACCAGACGGTAGCTCATGAGTGAGCTCCAGTGGATGCAAGTGCTTTCTAAACAACCCTGGAAGACTAGGGACAACAACTTCGAAAATGCCATTTAAACAATCGACAAATACAATGAAATCATCGACAAACCTTAAGACTTTCACAACGAGAGACAAGTTGAGATCTTTTTCAATAAGGCGATCCTTATGTGCGAGCAAAACGTCGCTCAATACTGGTACCAAACCTATGCAAATGCCACTTTTTTGGACGAAAGGTTGCTCATTCCAAGACGCAATCATTCACTTTAAATAAAAGGAAAGCGATTACAGAAAACCACTGACAGACATGCCTGACGCATTTTGGAAGTCTATCCACCCAAAGGAATCAATGCGTTCCTCTAGGCACTGGAGCAGTGCATTATATGGAAGCGAATAATACAAATCTTTTACGTCTATCGAGAAAGCCTTCAGTCTTTTGTCATTGGTCTTTAAAAACTTAATGGCTGGGTCAGAGTCTTTTTCCAGAAAAGGATCGTCAATAGTTAGTAAGTTTCGATGTTTTTGTAAAAACAAGGCGACCTGTTTTTGCCAAGTGCCGTTTTCACAAACTATTACCCGTAGTGGGCAGTCAATTCTGTGGGTCATAGCAGTAAAAACGATGTCAAGACTTAGCTTCTTTGACTTGTCAATTAATTTTGCAACTCTATCGAGGCCAACGTTCCTAGAACTAGGTAAGTTGCAAAACTAAGCCCTGTTGCGCGGCGCCGCCACTGCCAGAGACAAATGTGGCACTGCTGTCGCAACTGGATTCACTCACTGCATGCTCGCACATGTCACTCCTGTAACCTCCATTGGCTGTGCATGTTGCAGTGCATCGCTATCCGTGGAGGCTTTTTTCTGCGTGAACAGTTTCGTGCTTCAGCATGCCCTGTTCTGCTTTGTATGTGTTGCGTGTTTTCATCATGCCCACACGTTGCGTTCCCGGTTGTACGAGTGGCTACCTTTTTCACTGAGTTTTCACTGAGAAGAACATCTCAAAGCTGACTTTTTTGCAACTTTCTATCGCCTTTAAAGGCTTTTGAAATCCTGAGGCACCAGTGAGATTTTTCACATGCTTCTTAAGCTTAACCAGACAAGTCTCATCATTCTGGTTGAAAACCGATTGCACGTCCTGTACAGCTTTTGCCAAAACATGTGTGGGAGAGGCCTATATCAGCCAAACCACCGGTGTGTAATTGACCGCATCCAAAAGCACCGAAATCACGTGCACAATGTGGTACAAGGACACCTTGGCATCCATTGTTGGGATTGTGGTAGCATCCCCCTCTTCGATTGGTGCGCAAGAATTGCAAGGCATACAAATTGGCTTACCCACGATATTATTAAAGCGTAAAAAGTTTACTTATTAGGTGAAAATTGCATAAGCTACCCATCAGTTCCTTTATCGCAGTTAGAATGTGATTACCTGGGTAGCTTTAGGGCACTCAAGGACCTGTCACATGTGTTTTGATACTCGCACCCTGATTAGGCTTGTCTTTTATCTCCCTGTTCTGTAATGTCCTTTACGACACATATGTTTTGCCACTCTGCTAAATAAAGTTAGTTGAAAGGCAGCGCCCTTTTTGTATACTCAGTCTTTTTTTCCTATGTTCTCGCACTAAAAAAACTTGCCAGTATCTTAGCAGTGGTAGCAATGATCAACCCATTAAGGCCCATGGAAGAACTACTTTTTGAATTTCATTGATATTTTCCACATTTCATTAGCTACAATACACAACATGTGCAGTTTCATAAAATTTTATGAATTTTTTTCAGACGTTATCATACTGTATTTTATAAAGTATGCTGGGCTCTCAACATAGCAACGGGCAAGGTGGCGTAATAAAAGAATGAAGAGTACGCTAGGCCCTTGCTAAACGAATACCAAAATTATCTGGGCCCATGCAACATTATATATATATATATATATATATATATATATATATATATATATATATGATGTGTGTGTGTATGTAGCACCAGTGCTTTATGGAAAGCGTAATGTCACGCTTCCCAGAACATCATTTCGATGTATTGTGGCAGACCTCAATCGTTTTCCAAGAGTCTTGTAAAAATGTCCATATTTAAAGAGGGTAACAGCAAGTACAGCAGAGCCCCGCCACGGTGGTCTAGTGGCTAAGGTACTCGGCTGCTGACCCACAGGTCGCGGGTTCAAATTCCGGCTGTGGCGGCTGCATTTCCGATGGAGGCGGAAATGTTGTAGGCCCGTGTGCTCAGATTTGGGTGCACGTTAAAGAACCCCAGGTGGTCGAAATTCCGGAGCCCTCCACTACGGCGTCTCTCATAATCATATGGTGGTTTTGGGATGTTAAACCCCACATATCAGCAAGTACAGCAGATGCTGGAGATCTCTTTATCCGTCTGCTGAATACAACAAGGTGCACTCAGTGTCTCACTATCATGCGACTAAAGGAAAATAGTCAACTCGGAGAGGTACTGCTAAAACGTCCTGCGGAGTAGGAGACCCTGTATGCCTTGTGTGCAGCCATTTTGATCATCTGTGTAAATAGAGGCTAGTACCATTTTTTTTTCGGGAATGAAAGTTCTTCAGTTATTCGCAGCTTGATTGAAGATCTCAATCTCTTCCATGCCATTGTTACTGCTACTTAAGTGGGTTGGCAGTGGCGCTACATTTTTTTTTTTTTTTCTGAATGGCCGCCTGGTTACAGAACATACAGCGACTACACTGTGTCGTTTGTCAGCATAACAACTATGCTGTTGCCTTTGGCCTTTATGAAAGAAAACTTGTTTTCTGGATCAAAACAGAAGCTGCATTCTTCACATTTCTTGCATTCCATGCTTCTTATTGTTGGCAGAGAGCATCCATGCTTACTGCCAACATTGTCCTCCTCCTAAGTTCACATGTCAGGATCAGATGTGACAATCGAAAGATTGATGGGCATTCGTATATTCACAGTGGCATCTGTCAGAGCCTCAGGAGTCTCGGATAACCGAAAAAATGGCATCCTTCCCAAAAAAGTAGCTGGTTTAATCTCTGAGACAATGCACAACAATAGTCACATGAATGCTTCCACGAAGTCCCATTGTACTATGCAAAGTACACCCACATTTGATTATGCCTCAGAGCAAAACTATACACTCAATATACACTTTGCAGAAATTTTGTTGTTCTTGCTAAAGCACGAGCCATTCATTTTTTCAAACGTATAAATTCCAAAACCTCAAATCAATTTATAAAAAGAAATACTGGACTACGTGCATTCGATGGACTCTCATTTTCTTTGAGTTTAATGACTAATAGAATAGAAAAAATAGATCTGAGACAATATGCCAAGTTAGGGTCATCTTGTGCAACTTTTTGTGCCCGAAAGTTCATTGAGCAAGATCGTAAAATCCTGTTGTGTATTTTATATTCCTGAAAAAGGAAGTGTACTTAGTAAAATACTTTACACCTTAATAGGAATGAGGTATGTTGCATGCATGACACACCTAAGGTTAGAGATACAAAATGATAGAAATATGCACATCACAGTTAATACGATCGGTAAGTTGGGAGGAGGGTTAAGACATGTTACTTTGGCGACGGTCATGCTGGTACATTTTGATAGCTAATATAGTGCAGAAATTGTACAATGTTACTATGTTTCATAAAGCTAGAGCAGTACACCATGGCAGTATTATTCTTTCATTTTTCTTGTTTACAACCACACGTATTGATAAAAACAATAAATTACACTGCCTCATCAAGAAGCAGTGATGGTGATGACTGGTGGTTATGTCAAGGATAACTGTTCCAAGTTAGTTTAGTGTTTTTATGTTATCTGTTCTTTTTGCCTGCACTGAACTCTGAAATAGTCATTCCCAGCAGGTACCCACAGAACTTCATGTTGTCAACCTGAATTATTGAAACAAAATTGCTACCAATTGACCATTTACAAAAATCTGCAAGGCAGCTTTTCTGCAAGGTTGTTTTCCAACCAGAAGCTCTTGTTCACAGGCTGCTTTTCTCGCTCAATGTGTTTTTACTTTTTCCCCACTCGCCACCCCCTTTTCACGAACGACAGAGGCCTCGTCTACCATACATACAATTTGAGGGTTCGTTTGTGGTGGGACAACCCCAGAGTAATGGTTAAGGGAGGGGGGGGGGGAGCAGTATTTCGTTGTACTCGCGTGCCTTCACAGGAATAAGAGAGGTAAAAGCCCACTGAGCGAGAAAAGCAGTCTGTACTCAAGGGTTTTTGGTTGGAGAACAACCTTGCAGGAAATCCACCTTGCAGATTTTTTGCAAATGATCAATTCCAATTTAACGAAGTTTTTCCTGAAATGAGTGAAAAAGCAGTGATCTTTTCTCCTTTAAAATGGCTTCCTCATTCTCACTCCCATTTCTGAAAAATGTTTATTTCTCCTTTCACTGTAAATTCTTCCTTAGGAACATCACGTTGGTTTTCGGTATTTCATGGATTACGTGACTGCACTAATAATCTCCTCTAAATTATCTTGCAAAGCCTGCTTGTGGAATCGCTGCATTCGCTCCCAGTTTTTTAATATCCACAAACAGTTTACCTGGCCTCCATGGGAAGTTCCATGTCCTGACCACCTTCACAGACTGTTCAAATGTGTAGGCAAGTGCTAGTAGCCAATACAATACCAAGGAAGTGCCGTTTTGCTGCAATACGATCTTAGATTTCCAAAGACTAAATTCCTTTCTCGATTTTACAAATTCTGATGTAATGAAATAACTTCTTAATTCACCAAACCGAGTTTCTGCTGTATGTCTTTTTTACAGGTGATCGTTATGTATTAATACTGTATAACATAGTTTATTTGCAATGTATATATTTTTTGTTGTATTACCCCCTTCACTCAGTGCCTCCCATGAGGCCTGTTACCTTTAAATAAGAAAAGCTCTTCCTCAAAAAAAAAAGGGGGGGGGGGGGGTTTCTGTAAACAACCTCAGCTACCCACAAGGCCTTGGTGGGTGCCTTGGTATGCAAAATATGTGACAAGGCTAACAGGTGTATGAAAACTCCTGCTTTAATCACAATAATTCAGCAGTTGCGGCATTGTGTACTTGATTAAAAAAACATCTAAACAGACTCCTTAACAACATATTTACAGAACAAATGTTGTGCTCCCTCAAAAAGACTAGACAGTTTATAAGAACCAGTTCACTTGAAAGGGTCAATTCAACAGCTGTTCTCTCACAGCAACTGCAATATACAGCTTTCAAGTGGACATGGCATTGACCATGAAGATTAGCCACGCTATTCACAAGTCATAGTTTTCATCAGTCTTTTCTTGCTTTTCTTCTTCTGCAGTCAAGTCTGCACGGAAAAAGATGCGTGCACTGCTCAAGGAATAGTTAAGAAGGTCAAATTCATGCCGGTAAGTATCAAGACGCTTTCCTGTTAGTGACATGGCTTGCTGCAACTTTTCATCTTCTTTGCCAGCTGCCTCTTTCTTCTGCTCTCTGACTTGAGCAGTGTCTTTTTGGAATTTCTCAGACACCGACTGAAACCAATGGAGTGAGTCAAAGTCTTGATACTGGTCCAGCAGCTTCAAGATGTATGCCACACCCATGGCAAAGCCATCATCAGTGAATGCTGCCCCAACTTTGTTTTTACGACTCATCCTCTCTTTGCAGGAGACTGCGTGCTCAACGTAGTTGAGGGTTAGTGGTGGGAGAATGACAAAGAAATTTCTCAGGTGCATGTTGCTGGGATCCCGGAAAGTGGGAGAGAAGACATCAACCAGCAGGCGAAAGTACTCGCTGCCCTCGGAAAAATTTTTGGCTAGGCTTGCGACTACAGCGTCCAGCCTGCGGGCAGCTTCTGTGCAGTCATCATCCAGCAGTGCTTCTCGAGACAGCCCTTCAAAGTTAGCTACATACTCCAGGTCAGGAACGAACTGGATAGCGTTGCTGCAGCAGTGAAGCCCACCTGACCGGATCATGCGTACATATCCCATTGCATTGCCTACCTGGCTCACAAGAGTGCGAAACTGGTCCAGAAAACTTTCACCATCGGGTGTGAGGCCCAGCTTGCGGATGCCACGGTTGAACTTCTCGGCGCGGTCAAATGGATACTTTGGGTCACTCTGGCTCCGGAGCTCTCGGAAGTGCCTTAGGTCTTTGACGAGTCGAGACTTGATGTGTTCATCATATAAAAATTGGGAAAAAATGTAGAACTTCTTTCGCAAAAACTGGTATGTGAAATTGACTGTTGTGTTCATGATGCCTATGCCATGTGTACGAATGGAATTGGCGATATGCCTAATATTGATAGTGTTCAGATGCTTGTTGTTGCTAGTGCGTTCGACAAAAATCTGGTTGTTCAGGTTGTAGTAATAGCGAGAGACAAAAATGTGGATGTTGCGCATTATTTCGAGCACATCCAAACCTTGCTCTAAAGTTTGGCTAGGAAGATGGTCTTCAACAGTAGTTAATCCATATTTCTGCCGTGCCATGCTACGCATCTCGCCGTAAGTCTTCCAGTCGTGAAGTGCCACTGTTGTCAGGTTGTAAAATGTTTTGTCAAGGTAGTGCTCCACATAGGCCTTGACATTGATGACCTGGCCAAACAGTCTAATGGGTCTTATATGCAATATTTGGGCATAGTCCTTCAAACCCACACGGAATGGATTTCTATCATCAAGTTGAAGGTGGCAGTGTGTCTGGAGACGCAAATCTGTTTCGACGTCTTTGCAGAGCTTGTCCAAAATGTGTTCTTTGAATTGTTCATATATTTCTTCTCTAAAGCTGTCCAGGATGGCCTGGGGATGCGAGTCATGTTTTGTGGTTTTAATTGCTTTGGCAGTGTCCTTCAATGCTGCAACAACATAGTGAATGCGATGACCATCCACGGCACTTTCGTATACATCATCTAGAAAGATGGGAAATACAACTCTGTGCCAGTACAAAAAGCTCCCATCTGCCCCTTCTTGAAGTTTTTCATGTAGCTCACCAATCAAATCGAGCTTTCGCATCACAGAATAAAAGGAGGCAATTTCTTCATCCTTGAAACATTTCATCTGCACTCCAACAGCAATGGCGAGGTGGATGATTAGTCGTCTTTCCTTTGTAGCTGGGCCACTCAGGCACTTCTCAACAAGCACAAGTGCTGAGAGAACATCTAGTCTGCGTTCACTGTACTTCTTGTCAGAAATGAGCCTTTTCTTAGCATTACTTACAGCAAACAGGGCAACATAGGTCAAGTGCTGCACAATGTGAGTGACAGAATCGCATATTTTCAGTGTTTGCTGATGGAACATGCCTTGAATGGCTTTTGTCATCTCAATCATCTTGCATAGTTGCAGAACAGATGACTTTGTCATTGGCTTGTTCAATGCTACATGCAAGTTCATGAGAGTTTTTACCTGATGAGAGATGTACCATGTCAAATAGATGCCCTGAAGCAAGAGAGAGCTACGGTGATTCAAGTCCTCAAGCAGTTTGTCTGTATCCTTTTGGAAAACTGACTCCATGCGAAGAAGCCAAGAAGAAACCTGCACATGGAGTGCCTGAACATCTCTTGACAGCACTGCAGATTTCTGCTGAAGGTAGCCAAGCCGCTGAGTTTTCACAGCATCTTGTGCCTTTTTGTCTAAGGAGCGCATAACCTGAGGCATCTGTAGCAACAAGAACTGGTCTGGAAACCACAAAATGTTGCCTAAAATATGCACTGCTGGCACCTTCTTGTAAACATCCCACAAAGCTTTGAAAAATTTCTTGTCAATGTTTCTGTAAATGTAGTAGTAAAGAACATACAGCGCATATATTCCAACAAGCTGCTTGCGTTTATCCATTTCGTTTGTTTCACCAATCTTGGCATCAACTTGTCCAAACCAATTGCGTATGTTGAGTGCAAACTCCTCAGCAAAAGCACCATTTTTTGCCACGCAAAGTGTGTTGTCATCAAAGCCTTGCTCTACGCAACCCATGAAAATGCGACCTTGCAAGAGCTTGTACTCTAAATCTGCCATCAATTTGTCCAGAGCTTTCATGTCTTCCGGTACAACACTAAACTTTGCACAATTGTTATGTACAGACTTGAGCATTCTTCTGTAGAGCGTCCAGTGCTCACGGAGGACCCCTTGCGCTTGCACAACCTCGTCAAGGGTCACGAGCGACGCGAGCATTGCGCCCAAGTGCTCAAACACTGTCTGAAAGTGCACATCTGTCACATCGATGACGCAAGACGCCTTACTCCTGTCATAGAGCGCGGACATTTGCTGAATGACATTTTTTGCAACTAAGTAGCACCGGCTTACGTGGCAAGACAGATCCTGCATCAGGCCGATCATTCTGCCTACAGCGACCTGCGCTTCGCCGTCAGGCACGCTGTTGCTGGAAAGACTTCCTTCGCCGTAAAACAGGAGTGCATCGTGGAACCTAGATTTCGCTTCATGACAAAGCTGCTTCATTTCTGAGCACAAGGCTGCGAGAACAGTCATCACTTTGTTAAGGACCTTGTTGTCAGTAGAAATAAGCTCCAGGATAGTGGTGTTCTCGTAAGGCACCCACTGCAGCGCAATCAGGTCAGAGTCTATGTCCCATGCTTCTGTGATTCCCTCGTCTAACGATTGTTCAATAGTTTTATACTCAGTGGTTAGATCTTCCATAAACTTGCCATATTTGCGCAGTTGCAGCTGCCCTACTATTCTGACGACTCCCTCGTCGATATCTTTGTCCCAGCGCTCTCCAGCCATAGCTCGGCAAAGAGGGACACTTCCAGATACTCAAGGTTGATTTCAACAAGTCGAAAAATATCGGCCGTCCTTGCAGTTCAGTCCACAGTGCAGGAATTGCTGCTCACATCACAGCGACGTCGGCAAGTCGCCCCATCAGGGACGCTGGTGACGCCTACCAACTTCAGTCGCACGCAGTCGCACGAATGCCACGGCGCTGCCACAACACAATAACGATGAAAGTCAGCACCCAGGCGTGCGGCAGAAGCCCTAACAGGACTTCGTTATGCACTAGCTTCAGTTGCAGAACAGGCTCCTGCAACGCTTTGCGGACGCGATACCGCCCATCAGAGACGGTGGCTTGTGACGACTCGGCGCGATGGCGACGGCGCACAGCCTTGCGGCCTTACATTAGCCAGTCGGTAGAAGCAACGCCTCCTCTAGAAAGATGCCTGAGGAATGGCTCGCGCTCCCAGCGGAGTTGGCCTGCCTTCAGTTTTAAAGAAGCTCCGCGCGGTGGCGCTCGCGACTGACACTAGCCTGACACTGACACTTGGTTCAGTTCGGGCTGTCAAGGTGGATGGACGTGTTTTTTGAGCGGTCCGGATCGACTGCGCAGATAAGTGTTTTAGATGCGGAAGCATCTTATACTCGCGCCTTGTAGTGCGCCGTCCGCGCCGTCCGCACCGCTTCTCAAACATTCGACAGCTGACGCGCGCGCATGCGCCGTCGCGCCGTCGCCCACTCTTCCACCATCTGTGCATCCCTTCCTCCTCTACACACCGCGCGCGCTTCACTCCTCCACCATCTGTGCACCCTTCCTCCTCTACACACCGCGTTCGACATCTACAATTCTCCTGATTCTCCAGTGGACGCGCATGTGGCGTCGCGCTTCGAGAACATTCAACAGCTGACAGTGCATGCGCCGTCGAGCTGTATATATACTCAAGGTCGGCGCTCGCTCGCTCAGTTGCCGCTCGTTGGTTGGTTTGTACGGTGCGTCGACGTCCAAGGTCGCGGTGAAATGAATTCCAACGAATCCACAAACACAATGATCGACGTCCCTTCGACCAGCGCCGCCCTTTCGCATACGTGTGTACGTGTTCACTCATTTAACACCCCCTCCTACAACCACGTTAACCAATTTAGCCATCGACCCAAGTAAGTCGCAATTTAACACCCCATTTCACAACCACGTTAACCAATTTAGCCATCGACCCAAGTAAGTCGCACTTTAACACCCCGTTAACCAATTATATGCTCCGCATCCTCCTCAGTGTTCCCCCGAGGGAAGCTGCGGGCAATTTTTTGCATGTTTTGAGCTTGTCTTTATAATTATAAGGCAGCGGTTGAAATCTTCGTAGCACTTATTTTATGGTACGGCTTTTTCGGGGGCCAGTCACCAGGTATTTATTAGTTAGTGCGGGTGTGTGTGTGTTTGAATTTTTTTGTTGTTTTTTTCTTTTGCCACCTCGTGGGGGAGGTGCGCGTACATTGAACACGCAAATTTTTGTAGTAGAGCTTAGACTTTCTTTTTTTTTTCTCGTAGTGCAGGGCTCGAGTTTAGTAATTATCGAGTATAGGGACAATTGGTGTCAGAAAGGCATGGTTAAAAAGACTGTAAAGTGTTCAGGATGTGGAGTGGGTTTGAAAGTGGACCCAAGCGTAGAAGCGGATGGAGAAGAGGCTGACGCGAAGTGTAGGCAATGTGAGGTCGAGGAAAAAATTGATAAAATGATGGTTGCCCAGAGTGAACTGCTGATGAGAATCGCCGAGCTCGAGACTGCGTTGGTGACAGAGCAAGAGAAAACGAGGGCAATGGGAGAAAGACTGAAGTCCGCCGAGGAAGCACTAGCGAAGCTGAACAAAGAAGCGACCTACCGAGAGAACAGTAGGGAACCGGCAACCAGAACGGTGGAGAAGCAAAAGCAAGCAAGTTTGGAAAAAACAGGTTTAGCCGGTTCAACTGTCGCAAGGCCCAGCTTCAGCGAGGTAGTGGGGGCACAGGGAGGGAACAAAGCAGCCGGCGTCACAGGTGCAAGTAGCCCCCTGGTGAAGAACGCTCAAGCTGAAAAGTCACAGCATGTGATAATCGTCGGGGACTCGAATTTAAATCGATGCACAGAAGCCATCAAAGAGAGGGTAAGAGGTGACAAGAGGGTTGCAGTAGGGGCGTTCCCAGGACGCAAGCTGGAAGCAGTCATGAGGCAAGCAAGCGCAAAGCTCAAAACGACAGCTGATTGATGAAACCTCGTGATAATTTCAGGCGGTTTAAACGATGTCCTAAACGAAGATGCAGCAGGACTAGCAGCCACACTGGCGAAAGGCGTCGATGACATGCGCGCCACTTCTCCTAAGGTACAGGTAGTGATATGCACGATACCGGAGGTACCGGTGCGTGATAGCAACCTGCAAAGAACGGTGGTCAACGCAAACCAAGAGATATGGTGGATGAGTCGAGAGAAAGCCTTTGAGGTGGTGGAAACAAACAGAGAGGTGCATAGGTGGGGTGGTTTTCAACGAGACAGAATTCACTTAGATGGGCGGCTAGGTCATGAGGTGGGTTGGCGACTTGCAGGCCACGCAGTAGCTTTTTTGGGGGGCAAGCGAGCCCTTCGGTGTGCAGGATAGCTAGTAACGAAGAAAACAACCAGGGAGACTCTTGGACAGGTGGTATGGACAGATACGATTCCAAAGTGGCACCAATATCTGAGATAGGTAGAGTCCGGGGCATAAATAGACGTAGCCACGAGCGCCGAGCCAATTCAGACATAGGGTATATTAACATGCAGGGTGGTAGGAACAGGCTGAAGTGGGAAGAGATAGAAGAACAGCTAAGGGAAGAGAGGCCGATGGTATACGGTTTTGTAGAAACACATCTCAGGGACATGGAACAACCTCCGAACAATCCGGACTACGCGTGGGAATATTGTAATAAAACAGAAGACAGCAGAAAGGGGGGTGGTATTGGGGCATTCATTCATAAAAGTACAGACTGGCAAAGGGTCAAGCAGGAGTGCAAGGAACATTTATGGCTAAAAGGGAAAGTGGCAGGTCAAATGACACTCCTTGGTTTCGTGTACTTGTGGACGAGAGCAAAGGCCAGAGAGGAAAACCAGACAATGGTAGAGTGTATATCAAAGGACATTCAGGAGTTAGGAAGAGAGTTCGAGATAATTATACTAGGAGACATGAATGCGCACATAGAAGATATAGATGGGTATACCGACCCGACAGGCAAAATGATCATGGATATGTGTGAAAGGCTTGATTTGATCACTTGCAACAGTACCGAGAAGTGTAAAGGGCAAATAACATGGGAGGTAGGAAGGCTTCAGTCGACGATAGATTATGCACTGATGTCACATAGGATGTATGATAAGCTCAGGGGAATGCACATAGATGAAGGTGGCTCCAGAAGTCTGGGTAGCGATCACAAACGTATCAAGCTAAGTTTTGTAAGAGCAGTGAAAGTGGGAAGGAGACAAGATGAGCAACTACAGGAAAATTTTTATCCAGAAAGGCAAATTGAAATAGCCACGAAACAAATTGAGAAAGTAATCACGGAGGATAATAAGACAGTGTGGACATACACAAATCTATTTAGACTGTTTGAGCTAGAGCTTGCTAAGGTACGTGACAAGTCACCCCGGAAAAGAAGACAAAAACCCAAGAGTGGTGGTATGAGGCAGTTAAGAGAGCCGTAGCAAAACATCAGGAAGCCTCTAGGGAACACAGGCATGCTGAGTAGGGGGGTGAACCGACAGATGATGTTGAAAGAAAATGGGACATCTTTCTAAGCTGTAGAAGGGAAGCATCCCTTCTGATCAATGAAAAGATTAGAAGAAAGGGGGCTCAGTGGCTGGCAGAAGTACATAAAAAATAGAAATGCAGCTGCGAAATTTTGGAAAGATCAACTCCCTAAGAAATGAGACGAGCCTAGAGCAGAGGTTTATAACTACAGCTCAAGGTGCTTGCGTAAAAGGGGACGAAGCTATTGAATATATAAGAACAAGGGTGACACAAAATTTTCAACAAAGAAGTGCCCTATGCACCACAATAGACAAGGATGAATCAAGTGGCATAATGGCTCCATTTTCACAACGAGAGTGGGAAAGGGCTGAGAAGAGAGTTCCTAGTAGTACATCGACAGGCCCAGATGACATTCCAATTATGCTGATAAAGACATTGGGTCCGAAGTGTAAGCAGACTTTGAGAGAGGCAGCGAGCAAAACAATAATCGATGGTGATAGAAGTCCCCGATGGATGGAAACTTGCAGGATGAGCATGATCTATAAAGAAAAAGAGGGACAAAGCTGACATAAACAACTACCGTCCTATAACAGTGACATCAGTGGTCTACAGGCTGGCGATGCAGATTATAAAGGAAAGACTGCAGTCATAGGTAGAGGATGAGTTGGTGCTGGGGAAACAGCAGAATAGGTTTTGGACACACGGGAGGTTAGAAGATAATCTGTTCTCACTGACGCAGTGCATAGAAATAGCAGAAAAGAAACATATGTACAGGTTCCTGTGGCTAGAATTTTTGGATACCAATGGAGCGTAAGACAGCGTGGTTCAAAAGGACTTGTGGGGAATACTGGACACACTAGGTGTGGAAGATGGAGTCAGTAATCTTTTAAAAGATATCTATAAAAGTAACAAGGTAGTTATAAAGTGGGAAAAACAGGTATGCAAGCCCACAGAGGTAAAACGGGGGCTTAGGCAAAGGTGTCCTCTGTCACCCTTGTTATTCATGATGTATCTACAAGGATTAGAGTCCAAATTAGAGGGAAGTGGACTTGGCTTCAACCTCTCTTTCGCCAAACAAGGAAAACTCATTGAACAGGCAATTCCAGCATTGATGTACGCGGATGATATAGTGCTATATAATGGCCGACAACAAGGAAGATTTGCAGAGATTGATGGACATCTGCGGTAATGAAGGAGATAGGTTAGATTTCAGATTCAGTAAGAAAAAATCAGCAGTCATGATTTTAATGATAATGAAGATAGTGTGCTTAGGATACAAGAGGTCACGCTAGAAATAACAGATAAATACAAATATATGGATGTATGGAAAAGCAATGGGACCGAGTACCTAATGGAACACGAAATATACGTAACGACTAAAGGTAACAGGAATGCAGCAGTGATGAAAACTAGGGCACTGTGGAATTACAATAGATATGATGTTGTGAGAGGAATATGGCAAGGGGTCATGGTTTCTGGTCTGACGTTCAGCAATCTGGTCTTGTGCATGAGATCAGAAGTTCAAGCCAGATTAGAAATTAAGCAACGTGGAATAGGTAGGCTTGCTTTAGGAGCTCACGGTAATACACCAAATCAGGGAGTACAAGGTGATATGGGATGGATATCATTTGAGGGAAGGGAAGTTAGCAGCAAGATAAAATTTGAGAAGCGATTGAGAGACATGGGTGAGGAGCATTGGGCTAGGAAGGTTTTCAGCTACTTGTACATGAAGAATGTCGATACAAAATGGAGGAAGCGAACCAGAAAATTGACTGGTAAATACTCAGAAAACAGCAGGTGGCCAAACCAAAGAGAACTATCAGTTAAGAAGAAAGTGAGGGAAACGGAGATTGACACGTGGGGAATTGGCATGATTAAGAAATTCGCACTGGAGATCTATGGAACTTTTAAGCAGGAAATCGCCAAAGAAACGATATATGATAATACTCGGGGTAGTTCTCTACTGTTTGAGGCCAAGACGGGAGTACTGCGAACCACGACATGTCGGGCCAAATACGAAGGGGTAGACACGATATGCAGTGCCTGCGGAGAAGAGAAGGAAACTGCCGAACACTTGATGATGTTCTGTAAAGGGCTTCACCCTACAGTTCAGGATGATGACGCAAAGTTTTTCAAAGCACTGGGGTTTAGGGACCGGGAGGGCAAAATAGACTTTAAGCGGGTAGACTTAACTAGAAGGAGGTTATCTGATTGGTGGCTTAAGTCAAGGCACGAGTGAAAATTAAACCATTCACTAGCTGCAAAGTACGAGTTCGCAACTTCAATATTTAAAGAAAAAAAATCAATCTAGTAGTTAGTTCACCAAGTATCATGGCTAGGTAGCATTAGCCGCCGCCCGATCTAAAGGGTACAGTCACACCAATTCATCCAATTCATTCATATCCAACGGGATGCTGGCGTTGAACGGCCGCACGTATTAGGAAGCTCGCAAGTGCGTGTTTTCATGCGAGTTAATTTGCATTCGTGCTTCTTCATGACTTCACGGATGCAGAGAGGATGAAAAGTAACACAAACATTTCGGCGCGCTGTTTTCACCGGGCTCTGTCAGGCCGTTCGCTTCAATATATGCGTTCTAGTTTTATAGCATTAGCGCTTTGCTTTCTTTTCCAAGCAATTAAAACCCCATTATTTACATGCCTCAGTGTATAATACTGCTGTGTACCACTCTACATATTTGACGAATAAAAAAACGGATTGTATTTTCTTTTTTTTCATTTCTCATTAGTTAAAAAAAACCTGCTGGTCTTGGATTCACCTGAAACGACTTGTTTGTTTGTTTGTAGCCTGGAATCTATGGCACATGCCCACTCTGGGAGATTGGTCAAGAAAACATATATCCTATAGTAATAAATAAATCACTATTATAATAACTATACCTTGATCTTGGGAGCCGACCAGACATCTGAGTGGGCCAAACACGAGTAATTTGGGATGTATGTCTAATGTTTACATTTCCAAAATTACTTCCCGGCTCTTCTTTTTTTTTGAGTATTTGTTAAAGTGGGTCTTAGAGGTCTGGTCGATTCATGCTAGGTTATCTGCACCTTAAGTTTTTCACGCTGCACTGCACCTAACTTCTCGATTCTCAAAGGTACAACGCCGCCCCTTGCACCTGCGTCTTCGATTGTACAGGGTGTTGGTTAGGTTTCGCCGAGGTGCCGCGAACCCTTGCACCTTTTAGCGTGAGGGTGCAGCCAGGGTGCAGCCAGTGGTGCAATTATATACAAATTCCAAATCCGTTTGTATCGACATTCTTCATGTATAAGTAGCTGAAAATCATCCTAGCCCAACACTCCTCCCCCATTTCTCTCAATCGCTTCTCAAATTTTATCTTGCTGCTAGCTTCCCTGCCCTGAAATGATGTCCAACCCATGTCACCTTGTACTCCCTGATTTGGTGTATTCCTGTGAGCTCCTAAAGCAAGCCTACCTATTCCACGTTGCTTGATTTCTAATCTTGCTTGAACTTCCGATCTCATGCACAAGACCACATTGCCGAATGTCAGACCAGGAACCATGGCCCTTTTCCATATTCCACCACCATCGATGACGTAGACGATTGGGTGAGGAAGGTCCTCGACATTGCAGACCAACACACGAAAAGAATACAGCTGAATGAGGACTCATCAGCCGTTGACACGCACCTCCTTCATCTCCGGGAAGCAAGATCTCTTCTCAAAAGATGGAAGAGGCAGAAGCTAAATAAGAAACTCAAGAAGAGAATCGCCCTGCTCACTGAACAAGCGCACGAATATGCAGAGCGGTTAGGAAGACAGAACTGGTCTGCATTTTTCGACGCACTACAGGGAACATTAAGCACAAAAAAATGGCAGCATATCTACGGAGTGAATGATGTAGAGTTGGGCGAAGCATCCGTCCGTCCATTCGTTCTTGCTTCCGTCCGTCCATGCGTGCGTCTGTGGCCGCCCGTGCATCCATCCTCCCGTCCGTGCGCGCGTCTGTTCGTACGTCTGCACGTCCATCTGTGTGTCCGTCCCTGCGTTCGTCCATGCATCCGCTCCTGCGTCCGTCCATGCGTCCATCTGTCCGTGCAGCAATCCGTGCGTCCGTCCATGCATCTGTTTGTGTGTCCGTTCGTCCACCTATTCAACACTCCAAGTACCACCATCTCGCATCTTTTCATCATATATCCCTCATATAGAAGCACCGCCATCCAGCGGACATTCTAAGGACTGAACGAGAGGAGGCACACGCACACTTTCTTACGGCTTGCGCTTCGTGTCTACTTCCCACCTTTAACCACCTCGAGTTCATGGTATATACTAGTTCACTGTATTCATGGCACTGCGGCCCAACGCTCGCTAAACCTTTCTAAAACCAAGGAGGTTACGCCCAGCGAGTATAACGTAGCAACCCTTTCTTGTCAGATAGTGCTGAATTTACATGCCAATTGCTGCTAAGGGGGGAATGGGAGACAGGAGAATTCGGATTTTAGTTAACGCGCACGCTGCGAATTTTTTATTGTTCAACAACGCACAGAATAAATCTCCCACCGGCACCACCTTGGAGGTCAAAATGTAAGACTGGTTACACACTACTACTACGACTACGAGGGATTAACGGGTGCCGCTATAAGGAGCTTCGCCCCTAAAAAGCGTGGCACATTCTGCGCGCTCTTCTCCACAACAGCCCTACAAGGACGGAGCAGCGACATAATATTTGCAGGCTGATACACAACTATGCCGCATCAAAGGAGGACCTCCTTCGAGAGCTCCAGAAGAAGATGTCTGGAGACGCACCCATAACCACGACGGCACACGACAAAGCCTACAACAGAAAACCAAACCCCGAACTTCAATGATGAACCATTTGTGGCATACTTTTCTTCTTCTTCTGGCTCGATACACTTGGGACATAACACATAAGCTAGTAGCGGGTAGTCTGCTGAGGAGATAGAAGGGGTAGTTGAAACAATGGCGGAGATGCATTAATAAACCACGCTGTGTTTTCGGAACCGCGTTTCAGAGTGATATATTTATTGGTGACCCGGACGTGATGTGATGAATGCGGAACTTGCTCTCGACTTGAATGAACCATAAGGAGGGATCGGCAAGCCACAGCTGTGGTAGCGTCATGGTAGTAGTACCTCCAACAACACCCGAAGAGGGTACATGGCCGGCTGCAGTGGCAGCGGTACCAGGGCTGAGGCTGTCCAGATGCTCACGCTGCTCCATGGAAGGTCGCGTTCGTAGTCCAGGTGCAGAACTAGGTGCAGCACTAGCTACACTCACTAAAACCACCAGCCCAGGGAAGGATCGCTTTATGAACAAGTATCTCCGCAACCTTCCGCAGCAGGCCACCAATGTCCTACTTCAGTATCTCAATGCTTGCTGGGAGAGTGGTGAGATACCGGCTGCCTGGAAACATTCAGAGATTACTACGATCCTGAAACCCGACAAGCCCCCTCAGCATCGAGAACCTGCGCCCCATTTCCCTTAGCTCGTGTGTACGGAAACTATTCGAGCACATGGTAAACAACAGGCTAACCCCGAACGTCGAAGACAAGGGATATTTTCCGAACACAATGTTCGGATTCAGGCAACACCTATCAACGCAAGACATCTTCCTTTTGCTCAAGGAAGACCTCGTCGATCACCTCAGCACCAGAAGCAAATCTTCAATCGTAGCAATTGATATAAAGGGAGCTTTCGACCATGTCAGCCACGACGCAATCCTCTGCAATCTTGAACATCTGGACTGCGGGCCTTGGTTATACAACTACGTGAGAAATTTCCTCAGGCATCGCATGGCCACAGTGGGAATTTACAACCTTCGCAGCCACACTTTCCGACTACCGAACAGAGGTGCTCCACAGGGTTCGGCCATTTCGCCGTTGCTTTTCAACGTTGCATTGATCAGGTTACCCAGCCTCCTCGATGCTATACAATTAAGTTGTGCGACATGCCTTTTATGCGGATGACATTACGTTATTTATAGACAAGGGCCTCAAATATCGGAATGCAAGAAATGCGCTTACAAGAAGCAGTAGATATTATCGAGAGGTACTTGAAAAAATGTGGCCTTGAATGTGCTCCCGAAAAGTCGGAACACCTCATCCTGAAGTGTAGAACAAGAGGGCAACCTGCCACCTACATTGAACCTAATTACAGCGTCACCGTCAACGGAAAGCCCATCAAGAAAGTAGAAACATTACGAGTACTGGGGCTCCACATCCACAAAGATGGGTCAGGTGCGGCCACACTACCTCGACTACAACGCACGCTGTCTCTACTCACGCATCTCGTCAGGCGAATCACGAACCGTAGAAGCAGCCTTAAAGAGCACGACACACTGCGCGTTGTGCAAGCTCTCCTCAGCAGTCGAATAACCTATGGCACTCCCTACCTCGCCCTGAAGAACGCAGAGGTAGAGAAGCTGAACATCATGATTCGTAAGGCCACCAAAATCGCTTTAGGGCTCCCATTCACGGCTTCCACTGCGAAACTGCTGAAAATGGGCATTGTTATGCCTGCGAGTCGACAACGAACGTCCGTGCCTCTGAAAAAGGCAATCTGTGTCAAGGCCAGCCCGCGTCGCCCGCCTGACGCGATCAACAACTCAACGGCGTCTTTCTGGCGTGCACGTGCAGTGAGTCATCTCCGCAAGCGAGCCCGTCGAGTAAACAACTAGCGCCTTCCTGTCTGGCGGGTCTGACGCAATGCCTTGCGACGTCACTCGTCCTTGGGTGCAGCCACCTGCAGCGCAGCCTCTCCAGATTTGAGGAAAAAGAAGGACGCGGCCCAGCGGTGACCTCATTGGAGGATTCTGACCTCGCGACCAGCGGCGCTTCGGGTTGGACGTTTGGGTTGGACCCGGGGCATATAAAAGAAGCCCTGCGGCGCGTCGAGAGACCCCTTTTTACAGCGGACCCGTTTGAGAGCAGACCTACGTGTTAGAGAGGAGAGCTCGGCTCTTCGAGTCTCTGTCGGCCCCAGTGCCGAATTTGTAACGCCTCTGTATATATGCTGTACATAAACCTTGTTTAACTCACCGTCGTCTCGTCCGCTCGTCTATCAGCTCTGCGCAGAAGCAGTCGCGAGCTGAAAAACCTACGCTACCAAACGGCTGGTGACCTTCCCGGCGGAGTTGGAAGCAGTGGCGCCTTCGGGACCGTGTTGGCGTCGCCGTCTTTCGAAACAGTGGTTGCAGCGGTGAGATTTCGAGGCGCCCTTCGTAACTTCGTCGGAGGCGCGCGTCACAACAGCATGCACAACACCTGGCAGGAACTAGCTAGCCAGTTAGAACGACTAAAGCTCTCGCCCACTGGAAGATCAGTGCTACAACGGCTGAACTACAGCGGGACCTTTAGGCCGCGTTCACACTGAGCATTCCAGCTGCCGAAAGTGCTTCGAATCCGGTTCGGCGGCGGCAAAATTCGCCGAAAGGGCCCTCTCCGTGCCGATCGCTCTCAGACCAATTATTGCGGCGTCTGCCGCCGAATCGGTCACCGCGGACCAATAGGAGCGCTAGTCAAGGAATTTTGAAAAATGGCGGCAAGCCCTACTCACTTGTTATGCCGCAGTGCACGTAACTGAATGTTGAAAACAACGGGAGTTTAACCTACTCTGTGCCTACTTCGCCGCCGTATTTCGTGGAAGAGGTGACCGAGCTTGCTGTTGGCGTGACCGAGCTTGTTGCGATCTTGCTGAGCAAAACAAACCCACCAACGCCGCTGGCGTCGGTGGTTTTTCTGCTCTTCGTGCATTACAAGACAGCCACTTGCCATCAAAGTAAGCAGTACTGTCTTTTCTTGCTTCTTGCGTGCGAGAATCGTCGAAGTATACACCACCGGATAGCGTAGTAGCGTTTGCAAGCTGCGACAACAACCGGGTGACAGCGCATCCATCCCGCGTTCGACCTGTAGTAGATGGCATATTCGGCGGCGCGGGGCGCGTCCAGTCATAGCCTCCTCTATAACTTTGTGCCCGAGCGGTCGGTCCCTCAGCGCCGTCCCCCGAGCTATTATGGGATGCGAGCGCTCCTGGCGGAGCGCCGAGGCGCAAAACGAGAGAATGGATGGCAGCTATGGAGAAAAAACCGGCTTTGAGTAACTACCGAAAGGGCAAAAATGAAATAAGGAGGGAGGCATTTTACGATAATTCAAGGGGAAGCGCTTTACTGTTTGAAGCGAGATTGGGTTGCCTTAGAACGCGTAGTTATAAAGCAAGATTCAGTAAAGAAGAAGAACAATGCACATGCTGCGGGAAAGATAAGGAAACGGCGGAGCATGTTCTGATTGAATGTGGAGATATCCACCCAGGTGTACGTTTGGGCACGAGCCTACAGGAAGCCTTGGGTTTTAGGGACAACAATGGAAAGCTGAACACACCCGCGATTGAAATAAGTAAGAGACGGTTAGAGTATTGGTGGCAGAAAATTAGAGAGAAAGGACAAAAATAAATATTGGAAAAATAAAATATGGACAGTGTGCCGTAAATGGCAGAGAACTTAAGCTGAAAATTTACCTTTTTTTCCATTAAGATAGAATTTATCGAAGTAGAGGCATTAGGCCAACATAAAAAAAGAAAAAAGGTTTTTTTTTTTTGTCGAGCCTGGTGGCATACTTGTCACCACCCCGTTATAAAGGGGACGCTCATAGCATCCATCCATCCATTCCATCCAGCTCGCGCCTCGCTTGCTGCAGCAACAGGCGCACACCGCTACGCCGCGGTTTTCCCGTCGCGCGCAAATTTGGTTTGGCGTGCTCGATGTAAAACTGTGCTTGGCCCATTGTGTTTTCTGCTTGCCCTTGATGTTTTTTCTGGCACAATAGTCTCCCCCAAGAGCTTCGTTAACTGCAGCGCTCGCTGAGACAACCGTGACTGTATCAAGTGCGATTCGGGTAAGTTCTTTGTTAAAAGTGTTACATCGTTAAGACATTCGCTTGCTGCAAGGAATCGTGCCTAAACGCTGTATTTTTGTTATCTGCAGCACTACCGTAAAAAGAAAGGCGACTGCCCATGCATGGTCAGAAGTTTGGCTGCGCCCCGAACGCTCCACAATGCCGTACTGCTGCGTACCACGCTGCAAATCATGGAGCGGCCGGAAAGAAACCGGAGTATCTTTTCACGAAATTCCGAGCGACCAAGAACTTCGCGAAAAGTGGCTTAAGGTAATCTCGAGAGACAACTGGACCCCGAACAGCACATCTTGCTATTCTACCGTTTGCAGCCGACACTTCGTCCCGTCCGACTTTAAAGAAGGGTGCACGACGCGAAGACTGAAGAAAGGCTCTGTGCCCAGCGTCTTCCACGAGTACCCGTCGTATTTGCAACCTTGCAAACAAACCGAAAGAAGCGATGCGGCCCTCAGGAAGCGTGCTGCGGCTGTATTAACTGACGAGCCAGCAAGAAAAAAAAGAGCAGTCGGTGGTGGTGCACCACATGTGTTTACGGACTTACGACATGACCAGTGCGCGTCGGACTCCCAACTTGTTGAAGAAGTGCCCAACTCCAGCAGCAGGACTGACCAAGGCTTCGTACCGAGAACGGCGCAGGTGGATAGAGCAGTGCAAGTAGCCTCACGCATTTCGTTGCCAACCATCGAAAGACGGAAGTGGAAGCGTAAGGAACGCGAACTGAGGGCGCAGGTTGAAAGGCTCAAAGGAACTGTTGAAAAATATAAAAGGGAGCTTCAGAAACTTAAAGAAGACTGCTATGTCCCAGCGTTTTTGCAGGTTGTCGAGCAGGCAAGTGAAAATGAGTTGGCTGCCTCAATACTGCTGGAGCAGGTCAAAAATTTTCAGAAGGTGAAACCGACGTGGTCCGAAGTTACAGTCCGCCACGCAGTGATCCTTCGTAACCTCTCAGCGAGGGCATACGAACACTTAAGGAGCTCAGGGCTACTCCGCCTACCCTGTCGAAGCACGCTGGAGCGCTTCCTCGGTTCGTCACGCAATGAAGTAGGCGTCACAGACTTGATTAAGCAGAGGCTGTCAGCTGAGCTCGCTTCACACACGAGTGCTCAGTCACAGACGTGCTCGCTCATTGTGGACGAAATGAGGGTCAAGCAGCGCTTACTCTATCTCAAGCAGAGAGATGCCTTCATTGGCGAAGTAGACTACGGTGACTGCTTGCCGCAGAAGCAACCGAGCAAGCCAGAAGAGCCAGATCTTGCAAACTCGCTGCTTTGCTTCATTTTAAGTGGCTTGTCAACGAGATATAAGATTCCCGTAGCCTATTTTTTTACTAGAAATTGCACCGGTGAAAACCTTCACCAGATCATGATGAACGTACTCAAAGAAGTTGAGAGTATAGGTTTTAGAATCGTGCGGATCGTTACCGACAACCATCGGATTAACGTGAAGGCGTTCCAACTGCTATGTGGGGGTAACCTCAAGCACTGCATACCACATCCAACAAATCAAGATGGCAAACTTTTTCTCGCTTTCGATCAGTGTCATTTAATTAAAAACGTACGGTCACAGTTTCTGTCACGCGATATCGGAAAGGATGGCGAAATAACTGCCCAGTACCTGAAAGACCTCTACAAAATGCAACAGCGCAGTATTGTCAAGCCAGTGCGGTTCTTGACAAGAAAGCACGTACATCCGACTAGCATGGAAAAAATGAACGTCAGGAGGGCAGTGCAAGTCGTTTCGCCACCTGTGACCGCGGCCCTGAAGCTCTTGAAAGAGCAGGCAGGTCATACATGTGACGCAAGCTTCGCCCACGTTGGTCCAACCGTCGTAATCATGGACACCATGTACCGGTGGTTCACCCTCATGGACGTAAGCAACTGCACCCAGCATTTCCACCAGAACAACCCGGACTGCAAGCAGTACGAATCCGAAGACGACGAACGGCTAGGTTGGCTTGAAACATCATTTCTTGACTACCTGGCCGAAATCAAGCGGCAGAGCCCGGCTAAGAATTTTCTGACCAAGGAAACGTACGAGGGCTTGCTGATAACAACCATCTCAAACGTGGAGTGCGTTCGGTACCTTCTCACGGCCACACGCTTCCGTTTCGTTCTGACTAGGAAGATGTCCTCTGACCCAATAGAGGCCTTCTTTGGGTGGTTGAGGAAATCTGCAGGCTCGAACGACCAGACAGACGTGAGGGCAGTTTTGTCTGGGATTGAGAAAGCACTGAAGACTGGCATAGCCTGCACGTCAAGCAGCAGCAACGTGATTACTGCAGACAGCAGCAGCTGCTCCACATCAGCACTCCTACAGCGATCGGCAAGAGCAGCGCAGAATGACGGTGAAGCATTTCCAGCAGAATCAACCACGATCCTCGAGGAGAGCCTCGACAGGGGGAAGACGTTGCTCCCAACGCCAGATGTTGCTGCACCAGCAATGGTTGGTGGCTATATTGCAAGAACAGTCCACGAAACCATTTCCTGTGATGAATGCTTCACTTTGGTGACTAAACCAAACACCTCTGCGCCATCGGATGCATTAATTAGGCACCAGGACAGAGGTGGACTCCTGTATCCGTCAACTGAGCTCGTAATGGTTCTAAATTCTCTAAAGAATTACGCGGAAGTTTTCCTCGCAAGAGCGAGAAAGATGAATCAGCCACTGAAGGCTGCCGTTGACAACGCCGCGCAAATACTACAGAAACGTGACAAACTCAAGTGCTCGACCCCGGGACATCATAAAAAAACTTTTGGAGGTTGTGCTCGTGAAGTTTCTCCGCCCACTTTTTCTGAACTTCGCGACGAGTGTGACTGACAAACACGACTTGGCAAAAGATTTTCATGTCAAACCATTGTCTCGAAAAGTGCTCAAGCTTTGAGCGCGAAATCAAATAACAAAGCTCACATTGCATTCTGCATACAGTGCTTGTGTTAAAAATTTGGTGTGTGCGCACTTCTTAACGTATACGCATAATCCAATGCAATGTAGACGGTTTCTAGACCGTCATAAACGCAAGCGTGCATAGGCCGCGTCGTCTGCTGTTATTATGGGATCGGTGCGGCATCTGGCGGCGAGCGCCAAAACTATAAGGGACGGATGGCGCGTATGTATTTAGCGCTAATGCGCGGGCACAAAAAAATATAGGAGGCTATAGTCCAGTGCGAACGACGCTGTGTTTCGGCGGCAGGGGAATTTCGGTCGCTGTAGAAAGCGGATGTTTCAGTGTGAACTAGGCATTATAGGCGACACACAAAAACAGATTCCGCCAAACATTCGCAAATCTTTCTGTATTGCACGAATCCCCCGCAATATTCACCCTACACATCACATGGAAAGAAGGCAGGCACGAGTGAATGCTCTACGACGAAATCACAGCCAAGATCCAGACGCCAGATATACAGACGCGGCCAATTATCCTGGTAGAGACGCCTACGCTTTGAGCGTCGTTGATACTCGGGGTGTAGAGCTCGCATCTGCCACAGTGTACGCACCTGAAGCCCAGAAACTGCAGAGGAGGCGGCAATTGCCCTAGCTACCACAACGTGCTTGGATGCAGCTGTGGTATTCACAGACCCTCAAGCAGCAATGCGAAACTACATGTCTACCCAAGCAATTCAGATATTGAAGCGCCGAAGCACTCCGATGCCGTTCACCTGTCTGACATGGGTCCCTGGGCACGAAGGGCTGGAGGGAAAGGAGGCGGCTCATGCCGTGGCCCGCGATCACGCCTACCGGGCTACCCCTTCCCGCTTTCTACACTCTAGGACTGTGTCCGCGGAGGCTGAGTCTGTACCTAAGACTTACTCTGCAATACTGCAACACCATAGGCTGGCACGTAGAGAGTATCCACCACCACACTCGAAGCTCAACGAGGACCGCACCATACTGAGAAGACTGCAGAGCAACACATACAAACACGGCATACTAATGCACTGATTGTACCCAACATTACATGAATATGTTTGCCCGATTTGCACCGTACCTGACACGTTGGCCCACCTGATTCTCGAGTGTCCATGCAATACAAATACAGATCTATTGCCTCCGCCGAACACCTGCGACTCTGGTAAAGAAAACGAACACCTTCTTGAAACGTGGGAGGCCAAGCTCGCCTTGGAGGACCAGGGCCAACAACGACGTCTCGTCACCAGGGCCAAGGAGGCAGCGAAGGCCAGAGGGTTCCTGGAATGAGGAGACCTCCCACCTAAGGTGAATGCGGAACCTACACCACTACACCGTTTCGAAAATGAACGTTTATTCCTCCTCCTCCTCTCACAACATCATACCTATTGTAATTCTACAGTGCCCTGTTTTTGATCACTGCTGCATTCCTGTTACCTTTAGTCGTTACGTATATTTCGTGTTCCCTTAGGTACTCGGTCTCATTGCTTATCCATACGCCCAGAGATATTTGTATTTGTCTCTTATCTCTAGCGTGACCTCCTATATCCTAAGCTTACTACATTCATTACCATTAAAAATCATGACTGCTGATTTTTTTTTACTGAATCTGAAATCTAACCTATATCCCTTATTACCGCAGATGTCCATCAATCTCTGCAAATCCTCCTTTTTGTTGTCAGCCATTAGCACTATATCATCTGCGTACATCAATGCTGGTAGTGCCTGTTCGATGACTTTTCCTTGTTTGACGAAAGAAAGGTTGAAGCCAAGTCCACTTCTCTCTCATTTGGCCTCTAATCCTTGTAGGTACATCATGAATAACAAGGGTGACAGAGGAAACTCCTGCCTAAGCCCTCGTTTTACCTCTGTGGGCTTGGATACCTGTTTTTTCCACTTTATAACTACCTTGTTACTTTTACGCTAGCCACTGTGGCCTGTGTTCCTTTTCTGCTATTTCAATGTACTGCGTCCGTGAGAACAGATTTTCTTTCAACCTCATTTGTTTTCGAAACCCATTCTGTAGTTACCCCAACACCCCTCATTCTCTATCTTTGCTTGCAGTCTAGCTTTCCTTTATAATCTGCATAACTAGCCTGTAAACAACTGATGTCAATGTATATAAGACGATAGTTGTTCCTGCATGTGGCGCGTGGCTCTTTTAGTACCATTCGACTGCAGCAACGCGGATGGGATCAGGCGGCGAGGCGTGGTCACGCCACTCAACACTTCTAGTACACTCTACCGCTGTATCCAACGTTTATAGATACTTTTTTTAAGTTTTCTAACTCCTCCTGACACTCGCTCGCTGGATTCCGTGCGGACTGGTTGTGCCCTCGCGATATCCGACGACAGGCCGACTGGGCTGGTCCTACGCCACCTGCTGACGCCGGTCCCCAACGACAACGACAGCGTAGCTCTGCCCGACTGGAATAGCCCTACGGCATCTCCTTCTCCTACAAGAGCTCTCGTTGAGTGGTGCCCCGTCCTCGGACTCCTGCGACCGTGTTCATCTTTCCTATCTTCTCTTTACTTCCGTCGCTTGCTGTCCCTGCGCCTCTCTCTCTCTCTCTATATATATATATATATATACCTTTTAATCCTATCCTTTTAATCCCTGCTTACCCCGATAGCTTGTGAGCTACTGTTGAGGTGCCGCACCAGAGGCAGACAGTTACGGGGCTCACTTTTCTCTTCCTTTCTCTTTAATAACCACATAAATCTAACTCCTCCTTTCGAGGCGGGCGCGATTTGCTCCAAGGAAGTGTGAGGACTCTGCAGTCTAACTTTGCGCCAAGTAATAACCGGCTGCTTCCCACTGGCTTCACTGCGGCGGCAGTTTCGTGCATTCCGTGCCGGTTTTCAGTCGCACTTTTTTTTTCTGTGTGTTTGTCGCCCGAAACAAAACTTACCCTCACACGACCCTGAGGTAGGGGGGGGGGGGAGGACATGCCGACCCAGACGTATGGATGATGATGGGTTGATGAGTTACGTGAGACTCTGAGACAAAGCGTCTCCGGGCGTCGCGTCTTTTCTATATCTGACAACGGCATGTCTTGTCGCATGGCATGCTTCCACGGTTTTCTGAAGACAATTCAACGCCTATGTACAGTCGCGAAGATACTCAGACATCGACGACTTAGGAGACTCTCCGATTGTTGACATCCCGGGTACGATCTAAGCATTGACTACGTGTAGACGCGTCGAGCTCCTGTGTACGTCTCCTGAGGTTAAATCTACCGTTGCTGCTATCCCGTGCGCCATAGCTCCGGACATCATAACGATGTACCATGTGACCGGGCGCACTAGCGGGTAGAGAAAAAGCGCCTAAAACGCCACTTATCTGGTTGAAGATTTACCTGAAGTGCAGAAAACGTCCCTTCATAGTACATCCATCATGCAACAAGCGAAATAACCGAATGGGTTTTGGTTCACAACAAATTGTCTTATGCTTTGTTTTCCCCTCACAAGCCCGAATTGTTTCACAAATCTAGCTATGCGCTTGTTTGAAATTAAAATTAGGATGCTTGTGACTAGTACGTGACAGTGATAAGTGTTTGCGTGTCAATACACTGATGTTTTCATATCTTCACAAATTTTACATTTTTAATGATCTTCAGTATATTATTCACCCAGACACCCATGAATCTGAATACTTCTAAAGAAGAAAGTGCACTGGTTTATATACCAGCTGAACGGAGAAATAGCGTCATTTCAGTGAGATCTTAAATGAGGCTGATACATTACAGCAATTGCTCAGTTTCAACTTCCTTTATGGTATGGCCCGCCTAGGTGCTTTTTGCTGTCCAATTTAATGTGCCAGCGTCGAATACCCTTATATTGAGACTCAGAAAAATAGCTTCTAAACCACTAAGCTGGAACCAGATGAGTAATAGCCTTTTTACTGCTGCTTCGGTGATACGTTTGTAATACAACTGAGCTCTAAATTTTGTTTCTACAACCTGGGAGAAAGAGAAGTTACAGTGCGGCATAACGGATCTTTAATCGACAAATGTTCGTCTAGCACCGCGCTACGTGAGCTATTATTTTCACCAAGGACCTGGAAAGACGCCGCACACGCATCTAGGCTCTACATTATACTCCTCGTGCCTAAATCAAGAAGTTGCGGTGTTGTGTAAACGCTGCTCACCGGCTGCACCACGTCTAGCTGTAGCAGACGACGCGTGTTGTGTAAACGCGGCTCACCGGCTGCACCGCGTCTAGCTGTAGCAGACGACGCTCGTTTGCTTAGCGCAAAGTTAATGAATGGATGGATATGGCTGTACCCTTTAGATCGGGCGGTGGCTAGCGCCACTAAGCCGTAATACCTAATGAACCAAAAACTATATTTTTTTTTCCTTAAAAAAAGAGTTTGGGGATTCGTACTTTGCAGTGAAGAGTTTAATTTTCACTCGTGCCTTGACTTTAGCCACCAATCAGATAACCTCCTTCTAGTTAGGTCTACCCGCTTAAAGTTTATTTTGCCCTCCCGGTCCCTAAACCCCAGTGCTTTGAAAAACTCTGCGCCATCATCCTGAACTGTAGGGTGAAGCCCTTTACAGAACATTATCAAGTGTTCGGCAGTTTCTTCTTCCTCTCCACACGCACTGCATACTGTGTCTACCCCTTCGTATTTGGCCCGATATGTCTTGGTTCGCAGTACTCCCGTTCTGGCCTCAAACAGTAGAGAACTACCCCGAGTATTATCATAGATCATTTCCTTGGCAATTTCCTGCTTAAAACTTCGATAGATCTCTAGTGCGGACTTCTTTATCATGCCCATTCTCCACATGTCAGTCTCCGTTTCCTTCACTTTCTTCTTAACCGATAGTTCTTTTTGGTTTGGCCACCTGCTGTTTTCTAAGTATTTACCAGTCAACTTCCTGGTTCGTTTCCTCCATTTTGTATCGACATTCTTCATGTACAAGTAGCTGAAAACCTTCCTAGCCCAACGCTCTTCCCCCATTTCTCTCAATCGCTTCTCAAATTTTATCTTGCTGCTAGCTTCCCTGCCCTCAAATGATGTCCATCCCATATCACCTTGTACTCCCTGATTTGGTGTATTCCCGTGAGCTCCTAAAGCAAGCCTACCTATTCCACGTTGCTTAATTTCTAATCTTGCTTGAACTTCTGATCTCATGCACAAAACCGCATTGCCGAACGTCAGCCCAGGAACCATGACCCCTTTCCATATTCCTCTCACAACATCATACCTATTGTAATTCCACAGTGCCCTATTTTTCATGACTGCTGCATTCCTGTTACCTTTAATCGTCACGTATATTTCGTGTTCCCTCAGATACTCGGTCCCATTGCTTATCCATACGCCCAGATATTTGTATTTATCTGTTATCTCTAGCGTGACCTCCTGTATTCTAAGGTCACTACCTTCGTTGTCATTGAAAATCATGACTGCTGATTTTTCCTTACTGAATCTAAAATCTAACCTATCTCCCTCATTACCGCAGATGTCCATCAATCTCTGCAAATCTTCCTTGTTGTTGGCCATTAGCACTATATCATCTGCGTACATTAATGCTGGTAGTGCCTGATCAATAAGTTTTCCTTGTTTGACTAAAGAGAGGTTGAAGCCCAGTCCACTTCCCTCTAATTTTGCCTCTAATCCTTGAAGGTACATCATGAATAATAAGGGTGACAGGGGGTACCCCTGCCTAAGCCCCCGTTTTACCTCTGCAGGCTTGGATACCTGCTTTTCCCACTTTATAACTACCTTGTTACCTTTATAGATACCCTTTAAAAGATTAGTGACTACATGTTCCACGCCTAGTGTGTCCAGTATTCCCCACAATTCCTCTTGAACCACGCTATCGTACGCTCCCTTGATATCCAAAAATGCTAGCCACAGGGGCCTGTGTTCCTTTTCTGCTATTTCGATGCACTGCGTCAGTGAGAACAGATTGTCTTCCAACCTCCTGTGTTTCCGAAACCCATTCTGCAGT
Organism: Rhipicephalus microplus; assembly: GCF_043290135.1. NCBI lineage: Eukaryota > Metazoa > Arthropoda > Arachnida > Ixodida > Ixodidae > Rhipicephalus > Rhipicephalus microplus. Next base: position 186,269,921 of record NC_134710.1, on the reverse strand, counting down.
TCCCCCAGCACCCCCTCATCCTCTATCCACGCCTGCAGTCTTTCCTTTATAATCTGCATCGCCAGCCTGTAGACCACTGATGTCACTGTTATAGGACGGTAGTTGTTTATGTCAGCTTTGTCCCCCTTTCCTTTATAGATCATGCTCATCCTGCTAAGTTTCCATCCATCGGGAACTTCACCATCGATTATTATTGTGCTCACTGCCTCTCTCAAAGCCTGCTTAGACTTCGGACCTAATGTCTTTTAAGTTAAGGCCCCTGCTTGCAGCGCCGCGGTGGCGAAAACTGTAGCTGGCCGCCTGCTCCCCGAAGGCGAAGCGGAGAGTTCCGAAACTGAAACGTTGGCTGTTTCAGCGGCAGGTGTGCTTTGCAGAAGAAAGCACGACCAGTTTTTTTTTTGTTTTGTTTTAGTTGCTGTTTTCTGGCTCTGCCTGTGATAACGATGGTCAGATTTCACAGAATAGTGATGCTAGTATCTTAAGTACGTTACGCGTTTGCGATGCGTAATACTGAAGTCGGCGTTAGTAACGTCCCTGCATTTATAGTGAAACTATGGAAGCTTGTCGAAGACGAGAAATACAACAACCTAATCAGCTGGAGCTCGGTATGTCGCGCTCGTCCCTCTTTGATCGGCTAGGGCTCGGCTAGTGCGTATGTACTACTTCGTTACAAAACAGCATTAATTTCCTTTTTGGCCTTCTCGGCACACTCCTAAGAGAAAGAACTGCCGTCAAACGGTCGGCCGATACACTCTGCCGGCACTACCTTTCGCTTTTTAATGCTGCCGGTTTATACGACATCTCGTCGAACCACCAGCGTGAAGGCAAATTTCAGCTCTGCCCGCTTTGTTGGGAAAATGGCACTTCCCGGCAATGAGACGGCTTGATTGATTGATTGATTGATTGATTTGTGGGGTTTAACGTCCCAAAACCACCATATGATTATGAGAGACGCCGTAGTGGAGGGCTCCGGAAATTTGGACCACCTGGGGTTCTTTAACGTGCACCCGAATCTGAGCACACGGGCCTACAACATTCCCGCCTCCATCGGAAATGCAGCCGCCGCAGCCGGGATTCGATCCCGCGATCTGCGGGTCAGCGGCCGAGTACCTTAGCCACTAGACCACCGCGGCGGGGCAATGAGACGGTGCTCGTATAGTTACAGCTCATGTGAATGTGTAATCGTCAGATGCACTGAAAGGAGTTCGTATAATCTATGGAATGCGTTTGATAATTGAAGAACGATGTCGATCACCTGTGTGTGCTCTAGGGTTACTTTTCTTTTTCCGCGTTCCGCTTATTGCTTAGGGTGTAGTAAACCGTGCTCCCGAATCATACATTTTTTATGTAAAGCTATGATTAGCGGCTGCAGCGATCTGGCAGTGCGATTTAATCGGGCAGTAGCATCTATTCTGGCCCAAGTTTGCTGCTCGATTGTTGGCGCTGCCAAATTAGTGAACCCGAATGTGTTATGTTTTTGACACTTGGTTTAAGCAGTCAAACTCTCTCGCATTGTCTTGCTATTGTACATATTTTTGATGCACTTCGCTTGCCCCCTCCCTGTGTGCAGGCTGTCTCATACTTGTGGAAAATCTAGGAGCGCTTGGCATCGTGATGCAACTAGCGCTGCAATCGCGTGCCAGTAGCAGCTTACGCGTGTGCAGACGCTTCAAGGATGTAGAGTTGAACCGCGTCGTCTGCTATGGCAGCGCGCGTGCGGCATTGTCAGCGCACATGCGGGAACTGGACCGATTCTCAGCACTAATCATTTTAAAAAAAACATCTGCGCCGCAAGATGGAATACGAAAAACAAAGAACGAAAAACTCGCGCATGCTTTCTTTCTTCGTGTCCCGTCTTGAGGCACAGTTTTTTCAGATGTTTCTGTACCAACTTGCCAAACTTTCAATGCTTGTTGACACTAGAGGTTGTGCAATGCCAACCTCTCAGCCCTTATTTGCGTTAATGGGGCACTAGAAACAGTATTTGACAGCATACCTTGTTTTCTCTATCAAAACATCCTGGTGCTGTGTACATTCACGATTTCCTTCATTATGAGGAAAACACAACAATGAGCATGCACGGTATCTGCTTGACTTTACATAAAATAAAGTACTCAGTAGCGACTGCTGAGAAGCTGAGCGTTTTAACACAAGAAAACAAATGGGAATGAATCCAAGGATGATTTAGGATAGAACGACCACCTGAACGTGTTTATTCTCGACGATATTTGATCACAACAGAAAGGACTTGCGGCGCCGAAATGCACTCGTGATGGTTCCAAGTGCATGTCCCCAGTGGTAGCGATGATAATGCTCATACTAGATAGCATTCAATGGTGTCAATGTCAGTGGTGTCATGGTGTCAGTGATGTGTTCTGCCACAGCATGGCCCCTTCGTTGACAATGGGGGCATGGCATCACAAGATCCAGATTGAACTGAATAAAACCGGGGCTCGTCTGCCTTACGTTTTTCAGTTTCATTTTTCTTGTTCAAAAAGAGCACTACTGCGTTGTTTGCCTGGTTTACGATCTCCCGTATATCTCTTGTAAAAACTACACTACGTTTCGGAGCCGTCTAGTGAGTCTTGTGGTAATCAAATGTCGTCGTAAAGAGAAACGTTCAGGCTTTTTCCTCAACTAAAATATTACTGAATTTGTTCCCATTTGTTTTATCGTGTTAAGCCAGTGCAACAGTACAACTCTTACTGATGAGTGTTTTTTTATTACAAGTCAACGCACATTAGGTGCTAAGTGCCGCGTCTTGCTTGTCAAAGGGTACTGCGGTGCACTCACAGAGAAGAAATTTTCATGAATGCACACAACACCACCGTGTTTTGAGAGAGCAAACAAGGTATGCTGCCAAATTCTGCTTGTATATCACCCCATTATCACAAATAAAGGCTTAGAGGTTGGTGTCGCACAATGTGTAGTGCAGATTATCGGCCCAGTTCCAGCACTAACAACAATATCCGCGCGCTGGGCAGCAATGCAGCAAGCAAGAGCCGCTATAGCAGACAACGAGGTCAAAAACTAGACTCCTGAAGTATGTGCATGTGCGAGCTGATGATAGCACGGGGTTGCAGCGCTGGCCGCATCGCGATGCCACGCGCTTCGAGATTTCCCCTAAGTGTGAAACAGCCTGTACATATGTCTGTGTTCTTGATGTATTAATATCGGTTTTCAACAATGTCTTATTTAACAACTTACTGTCGTTTTCTTGTAGGCGGCCCGCTTGCATAGCCGTAAACTGAGCAGTTGGGATTCTATATGAAGTAAAAAGAAAGTTACTTCAAAGAAATTATCATCTTGTGCTACTTTTTAATAGTTGAAACTATGTTTATTTGATCAATATCAGTTGTTAAAACTGCTTTATTCTTTTCTGCGATCCACCAGCTTGTTCTCGAAGTGCATGCTGTGTTCATAAGCATGTTATCATTAAATTAATTTTGCCTTTAAGTTCTCTTTTACATTTGAATTGTAAAGGTTATGCACTCCATCACTGGCTGCCATACAGTGTGTTTGTAATTGGGCAGTTCAAATAATTGATCGAACTTCAGTTGTCACGTTTTATTTTTATTGTTAATAGACTGGACAGAGCTTCATAATACACAATCAGACACAGTTTGCCAAGGAACTTCTGCCTCTCTACTTCAAGCACAACAACATGGCAAGCTTAATCAGGCAGCTAAACATGTGTAAGTATTTTTGTTTTGAAATGACTTGATATCTTATGGCATTGTAAAAGTTTAATCAGTTCAGTGATTCCTCTCATCTGCTGCAAACAAAAAGTTCTCATCAGGGACATGGCCATCGTTGATATGTGCTGACCTCAAAACATCGCTCATACCTCCAATGGGAATTGGAAAGGCATGTATGCAGCAAAAAAAAAAAAAAAAAAGAGGGGTGTATGTAAAAAGAGCATCGAAAAGAGAATGCCACAATTGGCGTTCAAAGCAGTGCAGCTTACCAGCAATGTATTGAACTTGTGGAGAGAGATACCACAGCAGGCAGCCTCTTCAAATAGACAGGCATTAAAATTGTAGGTTGATAAACTTAGATGTAGTTGTCATAGGGGAAATAGATGCAGCAATCCTGATGAAAAGAAAAATGGGGGCAGGAAGTGCTTGTGAACCACACAATATCAAATTAGTTTACTACTGTATAGCCTGCTATGACCTCTAAAATACTCATTTCTTTATAATAACTATAATGAAGCAATCTTCTTCATAATATATATACTTTGTATGTAGATGGAAGGGGACCAATATAAGAACGTATAATTTGGAGAGAATGGAACATGCTTTAAAGAATATGTGAAGCCTAGAAGCAGTGAAGAGAAAACTGGGATTAGGCAAAAACAAGCCGTGTGCTCGAAAAGACAACGAACTTTATTGACTGTAGTTTTACATCCCAGAACCATGACCTGATAATGAGGGATCCTGTAGTGGAAGGCTGGCGTGCAAGTTAGGCCTCCCTACATCAACATATTTTCTAATGATAATTTTCAATTAATAGTCAGTGCTATGGTTTGTCGTTTGTGTGCCTTCGCTTTTTATTTGTTCTTGTTGCACTGTAACGTAATGATACAAAAAAAATTATTGAAAGGATTTTTTGCAATATTCCACTCATGCTTTAATCTTCTAACTGCTGTAGTAGTAGAAGTGAGCAGGGTGTACAGGACAAGGAATAACAAAATACAAGAATTTCCTGAGAAATCTCATTTGGATTCATTGTTTACAAATGAAGAAAAAATTAGTTTCTTGTGTTTATATACAGGATGTTCTTTTTTGAGACAGTATAGCTTTTTAAGGATGATAGTCTTTCTTGGGATACTTCGATGCAAAAATTTTGGTCGGTCTATCGGTTAAAGTCAGGCGGTCGGGCAAGCAGGCAGGGCGAGCGGGCGGGCGGGCGGGCAAGCGGGCAAGCGGGCGGGCGGGCAGGTGAGCGGGCGATTGGTTGGTCGGTCGGGCGGGTGGGCAGACAGGCAGCTTGTCTGTCTGTCCCTCGAAACGATACTCGAAACGGCTAAATTATTTACTAATGAAGGTGGAAATTATTCTCTTGGGTTTGTATACTGGGTGTTTTTTTAGGCAGTACACAAAGACGATAGTCCTTCTTGGGATACTTACGTCGACGGATATTTAGACGTAAAAAAATGTCCCAAAACTGCCATATGATTATGAGAGATGTCGTAGGGGAGTGCTCCGAAAATTTCGACAACCTGGGCTTCTTTAACGTGTACCCAAATCTGAGCACACGGGCCTACAGCATTTTCGCCTCCATCGGAAGAGCAGCCACCTCAGCCGGTATTCGATCCCGCGACCTGAGGGTGAGCAGCTGAGTACCTTAGCCACCTGACCACCTCGGCGAGGTATTCTGTGGTGTGTTTCTTTATACTAGAAAAGGCATACATAGGTAATTCCAAGGACCGTAGTGTTTATCACGCTGCGTTGACAATGCAACGCTATGTACGAAAAGGCAAGTGTTTTCTGCGCTTGCTAGGACGACACAATGGTGGAACCTACCCGTCGCCGCATTCTACACCTTGTCACCTCTGAGACAGGCACGCACACCGCACGCTTGATATATCAGAGGCCATCCTTTCATTTTCCAAAATAATTGCCAGATAGCGCTCATGTCTCTCGCAGCGTAGAGTGCCTCGATATGCTCGTTCGCCTCTTCTGCTTGCATTGAAGCACTCTCAATGCAGCGCCTCCAGAATACCATTCGACGGATCAAATAAACATTTTGTTCTCTTTCTCCAGACGCAAGATCGTTGTCTTTTGGCGACATTTCCACTGAAACATGCAGATACGTGGCCAATTTTTCGTAAAAGTCCTATGGCAGCAAGAATCCTGTTGTTTTTGCACACAAACTCCATGTCGAGGGGGAAATACTTTTCCACAGGTAAAGTGGCAAAGTTGTGAATAAGAAAACCTTATTAATTAACATATAGGCAGGTGTTTATATTACAAAGGTATAGTATGTGTCAATTATATATTACAAAGGTATAGTATGTATCAATTTATGGCATATCCATTTTCTAGAAATCACAATAAAAAATTCACCCATCTTTGCTGAAGGGAATCATGGGTAGGTGTGAAGCAGCGGGCGCTAAGCTTACATTGGTGACAGTGTTGGCGCTGCAGCACTCATTGCGGCAATGCACAGGAGACACAGTGATGAACCAGTGTTTTTTACTGAAACTTGCCAATCGCTGATAATGGGCAATGAGAGGCAAGAGTCTGATTGGACACAAAGACCCGTAGTCCGCTTTAATTAACCCACACACAGCACCCCGCCACATTGGTGACAGTGTTGGCGCTGCAGCACTCATTGCGGCAATGCACAGGAGACACAGTGATGAACCAGTGTTTTTTACTGAAACTTGCCAATCGCTGCTAATGGGCAATGAGAGACAAGAGTCCGATTGGACACAAAGACCAGTAGTCCGCTTTAATTAACCCACACACAGCACCCCGCCACATTGGTGACAGTGTTGGCGCTGCAGCACTCATTGCGGCAATGCACAGGAGACACAGTGATGAACCAGTGTTTTTTACTGAAACTTGCCAATCGCTGATAATGGGCAATGAGAGGCAAGAGTCTGATTGGACACAAAGACCCGTAGTCCGCTTTAATTAACCCACACACAGCACCCCGCCACATTGGTGACAGTGTTGGCGCTGCAGCACTCATTGCGGCAATGCACAGGAGACACAGTGATGAACCAGTGTTTTTTACTGAAACTTGCCAATCGCTGCTAATGGGCAATGAGAGACAAGAGTCCGATTGGACACAAAGACCAGTAGTCCGCTTTAATTAACCCACACACAGCACCCCGCCACGGTGGTCATATGGCTAAGGTACTCGGCTGCTGACTTGCAGGTCGCGGGATCGAATCCCTGCTGTGGCGGCTTCATTTTCAATGGAGGCAAAAATGCTGTAGGCTCGTGTGCTCAGATTTGGGTGCACGTTAAAGAACGGTGGTCTATATGTACGGGGTGGCCAGTGAACGGTTGTGCAACGTGAGCAGTCAGTTTTTTCAATCAAGAAATGTGCTAGCAGACGCTGCCTGTGTCATCATTGCGAGGTGAGTGAGGGGGGAGCATAGGAAAGGAGAGAAAGGTGAAGGGGACCCATATGCGCAATAGGTGTGTAAGCACTACTGGGAGGGATGTCTAGAGGAAAAAGAGGGGGCAGCGAGCATAAGCTAGCAGCAGATAGTGCCTGCGTCGGTGCTGCGAGGCGAGAGAGCGGGGAGCATAAAAGAGAAAGGGCATGCGCATGTGCTGTTGAGTGCAGATGCCACCAGGTCAAGCTTGCTCATTTGATGCTTCGCATCTAAAATTGCACGTAGTATTAAATACTCATCATCGAACTGCAAGGGTGAAATCAAAATCGATGGTGCTCTGTGTGCACGAAGGGCAGCCATTCCGCTATATTTGACCACACACTACCCATAATAAAAGAGTGACAAAGTTTGAAGGACGCTGCCCCGTTTTTGTGAAAAGCTTCAAGTTGTCTCACTTGTGCCCGCACGTCGCCTTATTTCTGCATGTCGTGTTGCTTAATTGCTTATCTGTTTTCTTTTTTTTCAGTGCACGAACCCCCCTCCCCCCACAATATTAATTTTTATTTGCCTGGGATGCATAAAACTGTCCGACAACCAGTGTAACACTTGTTCCTGCAAATAGGCGAAATGGATTTTTGTGCTGCTTCATAGTTTCACGCTAAAAAAAAATGGCTGTGCCGTAATTCAGTTATTGCAAATGAGTTCTACGGGAACCCGCAAGGTGGCAGAAGGGTTGAGAATGGGAAAGAATACAACTATCTGCTTGTAGCACAAAGCTACAAAAAAATCTATATGAATTTCTCAAAAAAAAAGCCTCTTAGTTGCTGAAAAATTCGTCTTGATCATGACCCTAAACTAGGAGGAATTTTCCGGCAACTAAGAAGCTTTTCTTGTGGCTTCGTGCTACAAACGAGTGATTATCTTCTTTCTCTTTCTGAATTCAGTTATTCATGGGTGTGCAAGTGAGAGCTACGGATAGTCTTATTGTTTAGCTTGGTTCCCTGTTCGGTTATGCTTCTCGATGCGTGCAGCTCGTTCTTCCTCCGTCTCCACAGCTTGCTTCCTCCTCTTGGTTTAATTCCGACTATGATGTGTGGCTTCAATCAGTCTCTCTGACTCACTTTTTATATCTGTCAACAAAACCCGCCAAGCTGTTTTTTCTGCTTATGCAATGCAATGCCGGCTATCGCACAAAACAGATAGGTCCCAGCCACCGCACACAAACATTAAGCCATCTACTTGTGTATTTCAGAATGCCTGTCGATTTCTCTGACCATTCTGCTTCAGCACACATTTATTCAGGTTTTGTCACTTCACTGTTGTGTGTCATTCTGGCGTTCGGCTGTGCTTTATGCATGCCGGGTGTGATCAGTTTTGATTTCGCCCTTGAAATTCAATGATGAATATCTTGAACTGCATGCAAGTTTTGTTACTTACAAAGAGAAATAACACTGGTATGCCCTAAATTGGAATGCACTACAATATTTTAATATAAACACCTGCCCTCAAGTCAGTAAATAAAAAGTTAACTTATGAGTTTTTGTTAATTAGTCACGTCAACATAATTTTAGCAGCGAGAACGTATTGCCACCTGCTTATATAGTTTATGTGTGAAAACGACTGGAGCCTGACTGTTGTAGTATAAAAAAATCAGTATTGTCTAAAAAAACACCCTATATGTATTTGTATGTGTGGCGGGAGAAGCGCTGACAACAGTTGACTGTTGGAATGTCTCGACTGTGCGGAGAATGTATGCATAATTCAAAAGTTGTGTTGGCCAAGAACGGGATGAATGTTAGCAGGGAATGAAGTGAAAGCATTGAGGACACTGTGATAGTAACTTCATGCTTGGCCTTTTATTTTTTTATGTTCGTCTTTATCTACTCTTTGCTGTATAAAAGTACCTACTAATCTACTGACATATTATCCTTAAAGGGGCTGACAATCAATTTTTATCGTCCCTGTTTTTTTTTTGTGTGCAACAGAAAGCTTACTGGTCAGTGAATCTACTCACGGAATGGCGAAGTTAAAAACGGCGCGAAACATTTGGAATCGGAATTTTTTTATGTGCAGCGAATATGAAGTCATGTGCACAACAGGTGGTCAAAATTAATGTAAAGTACCCATTCACGATGCACTGCAGAATCATATGGTGGTTCTGGCATGTAAATCCTCTGTACTTGAGTGAATTGAGTGTCACTGTGGTGGTGTGCAACTGTTTGAGATAAAGAAGTATAGTAGCTTGGAAATTATGGTGATGGCAGTGGGTCACTTAGTAGCACAACATATATTTGTTATTGAGTGCAATATTTGCTTAGTGATGATGTGCGAATTGCATTGTAATTTCATTATGATCATTGATTCTCATTAGCCACTTGTTTATAGTCTTGCAGTGGGGCTAACAAAGTGGTGGGCGGAGCCATTGTACAAGATATGCTCTGGCATGCCCCTGTTGGCTGTGACTGTAAGCTGCGTAAAAGCAAAAGTAAACTATTCTTTTTTTTATATTTTATAGTAGAGTGTGCTTGAATGCACAATAATATTCCTAATAGCAAAAACAATGGCTTAAGAATACTAGCGATTCATTTATGCACCATTGCTGCTAAGCTACACTTTTTCATCACTGTAAAGTGAGTGTTGCGAATGCCCCAAGTGCATTCTACAAGAAGTGTGTGGCTAAGCATTTCTTTTGTGGGTTCTCGTTGTGGGTTAGGTTTCTACTTATGGCAAAATAGGTTACAACCCACGTTAATATATACATTTATGGCCTAATTTCTACACATTAGTTAAAGACTACATGTAATGTCTCCCATGCCGTCCTGGGCTTTATTGTCTGTTGGCTTCGTAAAGTTTCATCTTAAAGAGACCCTGGTTGAATTCTCCTTTTGTACTAAGTGCTCTTGTGAGACATTGTGCAAATGACACTGGCCAATTGAGTTGGCTCGTGTGACAGGGCTATTGTCAGGTGTTGTGAATTGGTCTGTCTTTCGTTATTGAATCTGGTTTCGTGATACAAATTTCATTGAAAACTGAATAAGGCCAACAGTTTGCAGTTTTCTGGCATCATTGCTGTGCGATAGCATTGACAGTGGCACTTGTCACAGTAGCGTTATGAGGCATTTGGAAGCTTTCAGGTGGAAGCTGTATTCTTCTACTAATAGCAAGTGTTGCATTGCATGCGATGTCCTGCAGACATGATACATATATGTGGAACATCACTCATTGAGTTCAAGTGCTATGCTCAGTTATGCTATGGCCATCAGTGCAGCACTTTGAGCTAAGTTCTCAATCTTTTTCACCATACCATACATAGTAGCGGATTCAAAAGGTGGCGAGGGGGCACACATTAATAGTCTTTATGCGAAGAAGCAGTTTTTCTGCTAGTAAAAACAAAAAGTTATGACCACGCCCCCTTTCCAATGTTACTTCAGGTGACCTGCCCCCCCCCCCCTAAATTCAGTGGCAGCATCTGTTTCTGATTATACATCTAAGCAACTAGGAGAATAGTGTATTTTTCTTAAAGGGCCAGCAAACAGGCACAGACTTTCCTTTTACACCCCCCCTCTCCCCGAACAAGCTCGCCAGTTTGAACAGTATAGTGCGGCGATCGCATTTTCTGAATAGGGTCATTCCATGCCAAACGTCCCAGCCGTTTTGGGAATCATCTCAAATGTGTTTGAAAAAAGTCGTGCTGATTTACTGCATTGAAAACAGTGAAACGGTACAATATTGTTACGGGAAGGAGACTGACTCAGAGGGGTAGTCACCGATGTATTTACGGCCGGTTAGGCGAGCAGCGCCAGCCACACAGATTAGCTCGCGCCAGTCTATCTGCTTTGTCTTCTTCAGCTCCATTCACTGGCACGTAGCATGACCCCCGGCGGCGGAGGCACCGTCCCGGTGCTTTAAAGGTCATTATCTGACGCATTATTGTAGGGCTTGATCCGCGAGACGTGTACAAAATCACTGGGCCGCATGGCAGATGATGATGGACAGATTGGGCTGATCTCGTAGGTGATAGGTGTTACTTGACGTAATATACGGTAGGGTCCCGTGTAATGAGACTAAAGTTTTTCAGATAGGCCCAGCCGACGATGAGGGGACCAGAGTAAAACGAGGGTACCGGGAGCGAAATGTACGTCTCTATGTTCCGCATCGTACCCACGGCATTAATTGGTTTGCGACGCCATCAGCCGAGCGCGAGCGAGCTGACGGGCATGATCGGCTCGCGCAATCGCGTCGCGGGCATACTCGCTGGTGGACGAGGTGTGAGCTGAGATGACTGTGTCCGGTGGTAAAGTCGGCTCTCTTCCGTACAATAAGTAGAACGGCGAAAAGCCCGCTGTGTCGTGACGGGATGAATTATACGCGAAAGTTGCGTAGGGTAAGGCAAGGTCCCAGTCTCGGTGGTCGGGCGACACGTACATAGCGAGCATATTTGTTAAAGTGCGGTTAAATCGTTCCGTGAGGCCGTTTGTTTGAGGGTGGTAAGCGGTTGTCACTGTGTGTTGCGTGGAACAAGAATGCAGAATGTCGGCGATGACTTTGGATAGAAATGTACGGCCACGGTCTGTGAGAAGCTGTCTCAGAGCACCGTGAATTAATATAACGTCCCGTAACAAGAAGTCAGCGACGTCGGTTGCACAGCTGGTCGGTAGAGCTCGCGTAATAGCGTAGTCTGTAATAACGGCTATCCATTTGTTTCCCAGTGTTGATGTGGGAAAAGGACCAAGCAGGTCTAACCCAACACGGTAAAATGGTTCCGCGGGTATGTCAATTGGTTGAAGATGGCCAACGGGTAGCAGCGACGGTGTTTTACGACGTTGGCATAGGTCACATGTGGCAACGTATCGGCGTACCGAACGAGCAAGGCCTGGCCAGAAAAAACGGCGCCGGACGCGCTCGTACGTGCGGGATACACCAAGGTGTCCAGCCGTAGGGGCGTCGTGAAGTTCGGTGAGAACACAGCGGCGCAAATGCTTAGGCACAACAATGAGAAGGTCGGGCCCGTCTGGTCGAAAATTGCGACGGTATAGCTCACCCTTTTGGATGACAAAGTAGCGGACGGAAGCATCATTTGTGGAGGATTCCATACGGCTGATGATGTCAAGCAGCTCTGGATCACGCTTCTGTTCTTCCCCAATATCAAGGAAGTCAGACACTGACAAGATAGAGTTCTCCGTGGGCTCGTCGGTGTCCTCAAGATCGTCGACAGGGTACCGGGAGAGGCAATCGGCATCATGGTGTAGGTGGCCAGATTTGTAGACCCCCGAATAGGAAAACTCTTGCAGGCGCAAAGCCCAGCGACGAAGGCGGCCTGATGGATCTTTCAGAGAGTTGAGCCAGCAGAGTGCGTAGTGGTCGGTAACTACCGAAAATGGGCGTCCGTATAGATAAGGTCGAAATTTTGCCACCGCCCATACAAGAGCCACGCACTCACGCTCTGTTATCGAATGGTTACGTTCAGGGGCGGATAGGAGGCGGCTGGCATATGCAATAACGCAATCATGGCCATGTTGTTTCTGAACCAGCACTGCACCCATGCCATGCCCGCTTGCATCTGTACGGATTTCCGTAGGGGCAGCAGGGTTGAAGTGTGCCAGAATCGGAGGGGTAGTGAGAAGAGCGATGAGAGTCCAGAACGCAGAAACCTCTTCGGAGCCCCATGAAAATGGGACTTCTTTCTTGAGGAGCTGCGTAAGCGGCCTCGCTATGTGCGCAAAATTTTTCACGAAGCGTCGGAAGTAGGAGCATAGTCCGATAAAGCTGCGTACATCCTTCGCAGATCGTGGTACAGGAAAGTTTTGGACGGCGCTGATTTTTGCCGGGTCTGGTTGTACATTGTTGGCGTCTACTAAATGGCCAAGCACTGTGATTTGATGGCGTCCAAAGTGACATTTGGACAAGTTGAGCTGCAGGCCAGCGCGTCGGAAGATTCCCAGGATGGCTGAGAGGCGCTCTATGTGAGTTTCAAATGTTGGTGAAAAGACGATGACGTCGTTCAAGTAGCACAAACAGGTGGACCATTTGAATCCTCTGAGCAGGGAGTCCATCATTCGTTCGAAGGTGGCTGGAGCGTTACAAAGGCCAAAGGGCATGACCTTGAACTGATATAGGCCATCGGGGGTGATGAATGCTGTCTTTTCACGGTCCATTTCATCTACCTCTATCTGCCAGTAGCCGGAACGAAGGTCTATGGAGGAAAAAATAGTGGGACCCATAGAGGCAATCAAGCGCATCATCTATTTGTGGCAGAGGGTAGACGTCTTTTTTGGTAATTTTGTTTAGGTGTCGATAGTCCACGCAGAAACGCCATGCACCGTCTTTCTTGCGGACTAGCACTACAGGAGAAGCCCAAGGACTGCAGGATAGCTCAATGATGTCCTTGGCGAGCATTTTGTCGACCTCACTTTGGATGATGTGATGCTCGGCCGCCAACACCCGATATTGACGCCTATGAATAGGATGCTCATTACCAGTGTTTATGCGGTGGCTCATACCGGTAGCTTTCCCCAACGGACGGCCGCTGATGTCAAAAACGTCGATGTAGGACAGCAGAACCTGGTGGAGCTCATCAGTCTGCTGTGGCGTTAAGTTAGAAGCAATCATCGAAGTAATAGCGCTGTCGGAGCAAGTGGCAGATTGATGTTGAGCGTGGGGGTCAGAAGGGGCGGCCATCGCGAAAACATCTAGCGCATTGTCTTCTAAGGTGCAGAGCAACGCCAAAGAGATCCCTTGTGGCAAAACTTGAGGTGTTAAGCTAAAGTTGACTACTGGGAGGCACGTAGAATTTCCTGCGACGGACAGAATGGTGTGCGGTAATGTAATGCCACGGCTTATGAGGACATCGGTGATAGGGGTCAGAACATAGTCACCGTCGGGAACTGGTGGTATTGAGATGAGCTCTATGTAGGTCAGTGTCTGTGGAGGAAGGCGCGCGTGTCCCGTTGTGCAGAGGCGACTCGGCCGTTGTGTAAGAGGTTCTGTTGCGGGCAAGTGTAGACTGAGCGTGCTGGTCGAACAGTCTATGAGGGCAGAATGCGCGGACAAGAAGTCGAGGCCTAAGATTACGTCGTGGGGGCATTTATTAAGGACGGTGAAGAGAACAACTGTGTGTCGATCCGCAATGCTCACACGAGCGGAGCACATTCCATCGATAGATGCTATTCCACCATCCGCAACACGGACGAACTGAGTGGTCGCAGGGGTGAGGACCTTCTTGAGCTTGCGGCGAAAATCACTCGTCATCACGGAAAGTTGGGCGCCGGTGTCGACAAGAGCAGTGACATGTACGCCGTCTACTTGTACGTCTATGAGGTTCCGTTTTGTCGGTATCGTCAAAAGAGGATTTTCAGTCAGTCCGAGCGATGCAGCGCCACCTCCGGGGGCTGCAACGCTTAGTTTTCCGCCGGCGAACCTCGTGGGAAGGCGGGGAAAGATGGTCGGCGGGGCTGTGGAGAACGAGACTGGCGACGTTGGGGGGATGGAGAGCGAGAGTAGCGGTGTTCAGAAGCAGGTTCCTGGGCAAAATGGTCGCGGCTGGTCTCATGGCGATAGGCAGGACGTGCATAGAAGGAACGAGAGGACGGTTGTGCAGAAGGACCCCAGCGACTTCTGCAATGGCGAGAAATGTGCCCGATTCCGTGACACGAAAAGCATATCGGCTTGTCATCGTGTGTTCGCCATGCGGACGGATTACGGAACGTTGAGGGAGAGCCGGTAGGGAAGGGACGTGCAGGCGTGTATCGGGGCTGGTAGTCTGTGCGGGGAGGCGGTGAAATAGAGTGAATTCCCAAGCTGGCGATTGCCTGCCGGACGACTGCTTGAATGAGAGGCAATGTAACTGGCGGAGAGGGGTCAGGGGACGTTGGTCCCACCTTAGCTGGAGCAGCCGCTTCAAGCTCCTGCCTGACGAATCGCGTCAAGTTGTCACAGGTGTCTGGTGGATGATATGTGTCGAGACACGAGAACGTCGCAGTAGTGTTCGGGAGGCGCTGGAACTGATGGGAGATGCGTCTGCTTTTAGTTTGTTGGAACCGGCGGCATTCTTGAATGATCGCATCAACAGATGACACATTGTTGAACACCAACAAGTTGAACGCATCGTCGGCGATACCCTTTAGGATATGCGCAACTTTTTCAGGTTCAGACATATTTTCGTCAGCTTGGTGGCATAGTGAAAGGACAGCCTGAATATAACCGATGTAGGGCTCTGTGGAAGATTGTGCGCGAGTCGACAACTCATTTTTCGCAGCTTTACGATGACCAGAGATGTTGCCAAAAAGCTCACGGTTCTTTGCCTTGAAGCTGTCCCAGCTTGTTATGTCATGCTCGTGGTTATCAAACCAAACACGAGGGGTTCCATCGAGATAAAAGATGACGTTTGCGAGCATAAGAGTGGGATCCCACCTGTAAGTGGCGCTGACGCGTTCGTAGAGGTGTAGCCACTGGTCGACGTCGGAACCCCCGCTGCCCGAGAACACGCCGGGGACTTTGAGCGCGAGAAGTGTCACGAAAGTTGTTGCGGGCGCTGGGTTGACAGGTCGGGCAGAAGGGGGAGCGACCGGAGAGGATGTAGCCGAGTCTTGAGTGGTCATGTTGTAAGCCGCGAGGGAGCGTCCGCTTCGGAGTTCCGTGGCGAGGACGGGGATCGCAGAACTCCACCAAATATGTTACGGGAAGGATACTGACTCAGAGGGGTAGTCACCGATGTATTTACAGCCGGTTAGGCGAGCAGCGCCAGCCACACAGATTAGCTCGCGCCAGTCTATCTGCTTTGTTTTCTTCAGCTCCATTCACTGGCACGTAGCATTATCACCGAGAGAACAAATGTCTGGTCAGGTGGCTGCCTTCTGAACTTCCCGGAATGTCATTTGGGTGTTGTTTGTGGAAAATTTTATTTTAAAAGTACCGCTCCTTCTTTCTATACCAAAGTTGGTCTACGTGTTAAGTAAAGGTTCTTGTGTAAGGTGTTTGAAGCTCAGTAATATTAGTGCAATTTATCTGGCACATACCCCTCCACAAACTTATCCAAAATGTGTTGTGTATTTTTTCTATTGCAATTATACACTTTGTGTAAATATCTGAGTTGTAAATACTTACTCTTGAGAAGATATATTTTCAATAAAAAAAATGCTTCTAGATCTCTCAAGCCACTAAAACTTTCGAAAAAAATTCACTCATGTCATGAAATTGTTATTTTTGTCTATATTGAGACGCAATTTGTGCTATGTGGTAGTGCAATTAAAAATCACCTTTATACTTAAATCGAGAGCAAATAAACAGTTCTTTTCATATGGCAAAGTTTACCATTACATTTTTTTGTTTTAAGGAAGAAAGTAATTTTCGAACTTTCACGCAGACCCCCCCCCCCATTTTGAAAAATAATGCCCGCACCTCTTTCCTTTGCCCGACCGATTCCTCTTGTATGCGCAGTGACGCAAGCCCACCCATGGGCAACTTGACGTACCACTGAACTTGTCGATTGGTCGAAACCGGTCTCCACAAACAGTTGTCAAGCTAACGTCAGTTCCTGTTCCCACCACCCACTACTAAACTGCACCTCGTTTCTTGACCATGTGGTGATGTGGTTTTGGCCACGCAGTTGTCATGCGTATATTTCTTGCATAGCATAGTACCTGCACGCACTGCTCCTGCACGACAGGGTTATCGTCACCCTTGGATGTGTGTGAACAAGGCATGTCACCGTAGGCATCTTGTCTCCTCCTTCTTTTCCCTAACCTCTCTATCTTTTTCGCTCAAACTTTCAAGGCACGTACGCAGTATGGGATTCGTAATAGGAGCATGTGCGACAGTGTAAACCAGGAGCCGGAGCAAGCAGAAATGCATTGCAACTGTTCTGAAGTGGGTGAAGTCACATCGGCAAGCTCCGCCTTCTCCCCCAATGGCAGAGAAAGGTGGGGAGGCGGCGCGAGAATTCGAAACCAGTAGAAAAAGTTGTTCTAAGGAAAACTTCTTGCGGCAGCATGTTCACATAGAAAAAGTGCTTATATTTCCATTCATTACAATTGTTGGACCTTGGGCTTGTTTACTGCCCATTCAAAACCCTATTATTATTGACGGCAATATCTTGGTAGACTTGAGTGCGGTGTCTTAAGCACATTTACCATGACGAAGCATACTGGTAAAAACAGAATGGATCTTTTTATATGCATCTTCACTCAGTTGGAAGTCAAGCCAGAATATATGCTCTCTTTATACATTGTCTCATTCAAGTTCAGCCAAATATTTTCCCATTTCAATGCATGAGTAATCCTTATACATCTTCAGGGATTATGAAACTATACCTCCAATCACTGTCATTAAATTTTTTATAGTTGAGGTTTGTTTTCTAAGTAAGAAGAGATGTTTCCTCTTTGTTTCTGTCTTTTTTGCTTTATGCAGTTTTTCACTGTACAATCCACCACCTTACAAATAGGTCAGGTATTTTGTAGCAGTGCATTATGCCTTATTTTAGCTATTCTTATCATCCACCACCTCAGCCTGTCTGACCCCATTGGTAATACGTAGAGGCTCAATCTGGCTGAAAACCAAGCAGGAAAATCATAAAAAGGCTTCAGTACATTAAAGGGGCCCTGCAACAGTTTTTGAGCATGCTCAGTAAACGCTGCCTATCGGTAGTAGAGGCTCCCGACAACACGCGAATCGAATATTATAGCGCAGCACGCGGCGTTAAATTCACAATAAATGATCGAAGTCAGCTAAAAATTGCTTGCTCTTTTCTCAACAAATGACAGAAGACGCTCAAAAGTCACTCCTAGAAAGCCCATCTATCAGCCATTGGCTGATTTAAATATGGCGCGCTCGATCGTTACAGAGATCGCCCCGGGAGGGGGCGACCTGTCTACGCGTGCGGGCACGATCACACTGAAAAGTTGCACATTTGAAGAAAAAAAAGAAAAAAGTGCTCAAGGTCACAAGACGCTGGTGACATATTTTCTTTGCCCCTTCCAACCCTCTCTGCTTAGCTTCCAGTTCTTTCGTCGGGACGAGAGAAGAGAGAATGCAATTGCAGCTTGAGACAAATTGTAACTCCACTTGCACTGGATGGATTCTTAAAATTTTTGTGGCATTGAGTTTGTGAGGCAATAAGCTTTTCCAGTGAATTGATTCCATGGTTACTTGAAAAGGTGTTTCAGGGCCCCTTTAAAAGCATCACCTCAAGGTCAACAGGCACAAAAATTTTGTAAATATTGAGTGGCAGAAAAAAAAAAAAACTTATTTATTTTAGTTCATTCTTTACAATATTGAGAAAAATTGAACCTTCGATGAAAGCAGCTCATACCTTTACTCAAACTTCCTTTGAATTTCAGTATTTTTACATTGTTTGGGTTTTAGCACTTATCATTTTTTACATGGAATTGTCAAGCCAGACATGAGAGGGCTTGCTAATCACCTTACCAAATGGCTAAAGTTATTGCGATGACTGATACAAATGTGCAGATATGGAGTGAATGTGATTTAAAAAAAAGTAAGCAACTTTTGCCTGCAGTTTTATTTAGATGCAATATAGCTGATTTAAGAAATGAACAAAAGGTTATAAAAATATGTGCATGCTGTGGAGGTGCTACTACTTTCTGTAAAGTCATTTGTGCCTCATAGCGTACGTGTTCCGCACATAGGCCGCATTTAGGGTTCACAATTAACTGTCGAGCAGTAGGTGGCATTGTGCTCGCGAGCGTTTATTACCACCACCATCATCATCATGGTTAGCGTGATAGCACCGGCAGTGACACCTGGCGGCAAGCCTGGGTGCAGCACATGAGAGATGAGCGGTCCTATTTGGCGTGTGGCAGTTGGCGTGAAACACATGTATGCCACGAGGCGCAAGCGACTTTACAGAGATGATAGCACCCTCACAATGCTTACACGATTAAGTTATACCAGCCATCTGGCAATCTCAGAAAATTATTTTGTGCATATGGCTGCGTTTTTGTACCACACATATTGAAAGTAAATCTCCTTTTGACCGGCTGTTTCATACAAAGAAGCATTTGACGTGGCTATTTGCCTTCTGAAAAACGGCCGTATGCGTGCCTGTAGGTGTCTCAGAACTTATACAGGCAAACAGATACGGTTTGCACAGCTGCTGATATATACTGCTATGGCATGTAAGATCTTCAGTTCACAGGCATGGCATGACGTGTATTAGTATTACCAGAACATTGTCCCTGGTCAATTATACCGCATCAGTCCGTTACAGATACTTTAAATTAACTGTGCCTTCTCTCGCTTGCATTTTTATTTGTTACACACAAGACAGTGGCAAAGAAGTATGTACTATATGTTTGGAAGTTCTAAAGGGGTCTTGCAACACTCTTTCATGGTCAGAAAACGCTGTTGATTAGTAGTTAAGGCTCATGAGAACATGCAAGCCATACATTATTGCAAAGTGCATGGCTTGGACTTAACAAATAATTCTCAAAGTCAGCTAGAAATTGTTCCCTCTTCCCTTGACAAATGATGCCATAAATTCAAATGACCACGCCATTCACCCCAAGTCCATAGCCACTAGCTGATTAGGCATTGCGAGCTGCATAGTTACTGCGGCTGCTGCGATACACCATCACATGCCCCCCCCCCCCCCACACAAACAAACACACACACACACACGCACGCACGCATGCACGCACGCACGCACGCGCGCGCGTGCGCGCTCACGATTTCACATTTAAAGTGAGCCGTTTTTTTAAAGAAAAAAAGAAACACTGCTGGAAGTTGTAATGCAATGATGAAAGAACGCTTCTTTCCCCCTTGTCATCCTCATTACTGCGTAGCCTTCAGTGTCTTTTCCAGTCTCTTTTTTTACAGCTTCAATGAAGAAAAGCCATGGCCCATAGCACATATTACACTGGATAAACATTTAGTGATTTAGTGAGAGTGCCTCATTGTAGGTGATTACTGCCACAAGTGCACACGCTTGTTGCTATGTGCCAGGTTGAGTTTAAGATATCCCACGCAGTGAAAATTAATTGCGTTCTCTCTAAGACATTTTTTATAGCCAATTGGGCAGTTTCAGGGTGTATGAACAACATAATTAAATGCATAATCTCTTGGATGGTTGCTTCACTATACCTGATGCCAACAGTGTGTTTGCCAACTGATTTTACTCTCTTATATTTAAGCCTGTAATGCTAATGCTAAAGTAAGTAGAAAAATAGCATTTAAAACAAGAACCTCCAGCCGAAGAGGTTTTTGATAAAGTCAGCGGGTTTGCATTCTGCGTGGCAAAGCATGCATGTAGCTTTAGCAACGGTAAAACATGCGAGAAGCTTATTCATAGTTGTACTTCTCAGCCCAGAATTTGTGCATAACCTTTTTTTTTATGCACACAGCATGGACAAGACGCAAATATACACACTGACAGATTGTCGCATCGAATTCAATTTTACTTGTACCAGAGCGTCAAATCCTGAAGTTCTATAGACAACCAGTCGCGGCTACTGGCGTTATTAGGCCCAACACGTTCCAGTGCTTTCGCAAGCCGGATGCACTGTAACTCACTCACTACACCAAACACAATATTGTTCATATCATCATTAATAAAAATGAGCCAATATGTCGCTCTCTTTCACCACTCTAGTTGCCACAATAAATGCGGCACCTTTTCCGAGATAATGCTGCTGTTCCTTGTATATGGGTTCACTTTCCCAAATTAAACAGCTAGCCAGCATGGCTCATTTTTTGTTATCTAGCTTACAACACATCCACTTCTGGCACATACCACAAGCAATTTCGCAAACATGTCTAGAGATATAAAGAAAAACAGTCGGGCATCAAACACTGAGACTGTACCATGTTGTAATGGCTGTAGTGGTGTTTTGCTAACCTTGGCCGCTGCATATGCGTTGGTGATGTTACTCAGTGGCATAGCTGCTGCGGTGTGACTTGCCCCTGGACAGGTCCATTCCTGAAGGCAGCACCTCTTCTTCCTTTCTTTTTTGGAAAACCCAGTCGTTGCTCCCAAACTCGCTTTCAAATTTATGTTGATAACTCAGTTTAGTGCAATACATTTTATACACATTTTATTATTTGACAGCTTGTCTCCCGAATTTACTTGATAGCCTATTTCTGAAGCTTTTCGCTCTGGTTGGGGAGGGATCTCGTCAGAATATGTCAGTCCACCTTCACAAACCTCCTTGAAGTTGCTTCTTACCTTGTACTTGTTTAATTTTAACTTTTATCCTGAATCCAACACCAGCTTTGCACATTTTTTGGTGTTTTGCACAACATTTTGTTGTGATGGGGGGGGGGGGGGCAGTGGCCTCTCCTTCCTGGTTACACCACTGGTACAGGTGATCCAAATACTCTTATGCATTAATTTTTTGGGCTCTCCTTTGTCTCTAAGCTACAGTCGGTTGTAAAATGAGCTTGGATATAATTTTTAGATCAACTAACACAGACATTTTTTATACTGTTGTTGGCTTCCAAGGCCCATCATGAGACATATGGAGCTGTGAAATTGATTAATTATATTCTTTCCTTACAGATGGCTTTCACAAAGTGGCTAACATAAACCAGGGTCTTAGATCAGACCGAGAAGAAATTGAATTTTTCCATAGCTGCTTCATTCGGGGACAAGGATGTCTGCTAGAATACATCAAACGAAAGGTAGATACTGCAAGCTTTTGTAGCACTTGTTGTTTGTGTCATGTCACCCAAGAGGAGTTGTTTGGTCTTGATGATAATTCATAGTAATAAATTTTAATTAAGAAGGAATCAAATGGTTAGAAAGTGACACAACACAACACTGCATGTATAAGTGTAGTGTCCCTTCATCTTGGTCTTTGTGTTTGTGCTGGGCTAAAAATTTGTCATGCTACATTTTGACTTGTACCTCTTCATGATAGATGTTTTTTTTTTAATCTGTACTCAGGGCTAAAATTTTCTTACTATTTAATACACTTCTGGCCTATTGAGACTCTAATTTACTGCTGAGTTGCTGCGGTTGTGGAGGCACACAAAAATTTGAAACACCAGGCAGAGCTGTTTCAGGTCAGTATTGCAAGAATGTGAGCAGAAATTTTATTTCTGTTCTTTTGATAAAGGAAGATCCACATCAAAAAAGTATTCCTTTAATCTCTGGGAGAATGGCTTTTAATTCACATTTGTAATAAAGAGGCTGTTGAGAAGCATGTTAAATGTGGTATGCGTTCTGGAAAACGTGTGTCAAATTCAACGCATTGTGGAAATCGGTTGCACGTTAAGAAGACGTCTAGCACCAGCCTAAGTGGAATCTTGCCTGCTTTGTGATGTGTATTGACACCTTTGTGTAAAATGAATTGTTGTGAAGTTATTGTGGGCTTACCAGGCAGGCCAACTATACACTGGCAATTAAATAGTATTTAATGGTTTGATGTCATATCAGCACTGATGTTGGAGCAGAGACATGAGCTTTTATCAAAACTGAGGGCACACTAGAGCGCATTGATTTGTACATCGGAAGTAGTGGTCATCAGAGTGTTCCTCCAGGATAGGGCAGCTAGGGCAGCACTTGACTATTGCTTGTGGAGTCATATGTGTACATATGTAATGTTTATTACATTGTTTTGTAGGTGACTAGCCAAACACAATTGATGTTGCCCCAATATCACACCTTGTGGAGTCTTGAGAAATGTCACACTCTCCAAACACATTAAGAAGTAGATGCGATCGGACAAACCAAACAAGTACAGTAAAACATCGTTAATTTGAAGTCACTAGAACTGTTAATAATCTTCAAAATATGCGGTTTTTCGAATCATCAAGACGTGCAAAAAGTGGGATGCAAGGAACTTTGAATTATTGAAAGTATTATCCGCAGTGGTCATTTGCTGTGCCAGGTTGTCTGCAACTCCAAGGGTTATGCTTTCCCGCAATACCTGTGGCCAGTTGTGCTGCGAACACTAGTGAATGGCGGGCAACACTGCTGCCAGCAGAAAAAAAAAATCTCATGGTCAGCTACAATGTTTGTATGTGGGCAAATGTTGGGCGCAGGCTAGCCAGACATGCACAGATAACACCCAAAGACGAAGAGGCATCTCTTTATGTACATATCAACAGACACCAGACTACATGAACATGCACATATACATGTTTGTGGGCTTATGCAGGGGTTTAAGGTCAAAGTTTCTCCACTCAAACTGCACTGTCCAGGAGCATCAATTAGTGCGGCCGACCGGGGCGCTGTCAGTGTTGGCAGGCAGGGTGCATTGTGCTTCCCGAGTCCGTACCACGCGTTGCCTGGCCTAGAAGATAATTGCCAGGGTTATCTCAGCACGGAAGTTGATGCCTGAACTCGCACCTGCAGCCACAACGGGAACAGCGTCACAATGAGTGCCACGAACGTAAAAGGGACACCTCCTTGGACAACGTCTCGCACAGTGATAGGAACAGCAGCCAGCTGCCAGAAATGTCGCGCCATACCAAATCTGGGGACAGGTGGGGCGATGACCAGCCTGGAAAAAACCCGGGACTGTTAAAAACGAGACGAGGCCCGGACAAGCAGGGTCACAACACGATGTCGGGGAGTGGCCCGATGCTCGATTTCCAACACTTTTCTGTGGTTTGCCGACATGTCTCCGTAACTCAAGCGCTTTTCTCAAGGCCCGTGCTTGAACACGTGCATAGTCGTGCTTGATCAGTTCACAATCACAATCACAGTGATTCCCGCAAACTACAAATAAGCCCCGCATACCGATAACAATATACGTCAAAGCTGACAACATATCTTCCTTGTCAATGTTTTGCCATGTCTTCCCCCTAGTTCAAGAACTGCGAGGCAGTGGAGGATGAAGGGAAGGTATCTTCATAGAGTACGTAACTGAATTAAAATCTGGGTGTGTGCTACATGACAACGCAATCCAAATGCGTATAATCAGAGGTAGTCTAGTCATTACTCATGGATATTTGGCTGAGATAATCAGCAGCAACATTGTCTGAGCCACGAATGTATTCGATGTGGAAGTTGAAGTTCATCAAGAGTTGGATCTGGTGTTCTGTTCGTGTATTTGCTTGTGAAGCAGGGTTGGTATGAGTTAGCTGTTGGCGGTCCCATTGCAAAATGAGGTGCTAACTGTACAGGTACACCTGGAATTTCTGCACATGCCATAGACGACACAGCAGCAACTGTTGGTGGTGTATGATCATTGGTTGTTCTCTCCTTATACCTTTTAAACATATAGATATCGAAGACAGTGGTGCGATGGCTGAGATCAATGTCATAGTCTAATGGGCTCTTTTTAACCACCACTTTAAAATAACCCTTCATGTAAGAATAAACATGTTAGAGTTGGCGGGCAAAAGCACGACCACTTTGTCGCTGACGGCCAATTTTCGCTTCCTTGCTTTTTGTCGTAGTACCGCTTGTGGCTTGTGTGCGCTTTGGAGAGTTCTTGAGCTGCCATGTCGCAAGTTCTTTCCAACCGTTGTTTCATTTTAACGATGTACTCGAAGGCTGACTTCATCACCTCATCCAACTTTGGATTCGTCCACAAGACTTTGAGAATGGTCATTTGGCCCCGAACATGCTGGTTGTACAATAGTTCGAAAGGAGAGTAGCCGGTACTTCTTTGTGGCATCTCTCGGTATGTAAACAGAAGAGGGCCTAGGTATCGATCCCAATTTTTGGGTCATTCATGGCACATGAGGTCTAGCATATACTTCAAAGTACCGTTGAAATTTTCAACGAACTTATTTGCCATTGGTTGATACAATGTTGTCAGTAACTGTTTAACCAATAAAAGTCGGCTAAATTCTTTCATGACCGAAAACATAAAGTTGGTCCCACTCATTGACAGTTTTGCTTGGCAAGCCTACTTGGGAAAATATTTCCATTAAGCCTTCTGCCACCATTTTGCTCTCTCAGAGGCCAGACGTACAGCGTCTGGATATTTAGTAGCAAAGTCCACCATCGTTAGAATGTATCGATTGCCCTTATGGAATATCGTTGAAATATGGGCAACGGTGTCTGTCCCAACATGGGAAAAGGGCTTCTCCATGATGGGCATTGTGCCATGTGGAGCACGGCCAACAAGATCCCGAGGTGCAGTCCATTCACACACATCGCAGAATTTCATATACCGCTTCATTTCAGACACCAGGCCACCAGGCCAGGCCAGTAGAATTTGGCGAGAATGTGGTTTGGTGTCAAAGAAATTCCTGGATGTCCTGCGAGAATATCCTTATGTGCAAGCTTTAGTACTGTCTCTCTTAATTGTACAGGCACAAAAAGCTGCTTCAGCTCTTTCTTGAACAATAATTCGTGTCATCGGTACAGAGTTCTAACATGTCTCATGACTGTCTACGGTAATTTTTTTCCCCACACTTTCATAACACCATTGTGAAGTCGCGTCATTTCGTTGCAACTTTTGCATCACTCCGTGTATTGCTCCATCTGCAGTTTTCAGTACCGAAAATCTGGAAGTTACGGTGACCCCGCTACTAACTGCAGCAGATGATCACCGCAGGTTCACGCTTAGCGAGCCACAGGGCCGCGACTCCGTCACTTACTCGCGTGTAGTGCACCGCTCCGCGCGCGCTTAACTAATAAGGCGTTTAGTGCGGCACGGCAAACAGACAGTGTTCTGATACAAAATACACAACACTTTATTGCCTCTGGCGGCACCCCGAACAACAGTACAACGTCCGCTCCCGGGACGCGGGTAGCAAAGGCACCCGCACGCAGACATTCACATTAAGGGGAAAACCGCGAGCACGTCACAGCTGGCAATGGCGAGCTTTGACACGCCGGTCGGGAAAAGGTCCCTCACGGCTATGCTGCGCACTCTCACGATGGCCAATGGGCCTGGTCGCAAGTGTTAGGGCAAACCCCGTATGCGTAGGCCTACGGCAAGTGCGGCTCGGTGTGGTACGACCACTTCAAGCACTAGGCACTGCTGTGGGCTTAGCGTACGGTACCGAAGCTAGCAGTCAAGTAAACACGCCTGCCGAGGTGCCACAGGCCACCCCAGACAGGCTACAGTCCGGCGATTCCCCAAGGGGACGCGGACGAAGAAAAACACGTGCTTACCCGGCGCCGACCACAGAGGAGAGAGCGCTCCCTCGGCGTGTGCATACCGAGTGCTGCGCCCGCACGAGGCGCCATTTATCGCCATGCGTCGTTATCAGAGCAGAAAAAGCAAAAGGGTGTGGCCGTGCGGCGAAATGCCCGCGAAATGGTCGCGGGTGGGCCTCAGATCCCCACAAAGTTGAGCATCTTGGAATTCTCTGTGCAATGGCAGCTCATTCAATTGGAAGTTCCCCTTGGTCCTCATTAGGAAAGGCAGTAAACTTTTATCTTTGGACACCTATGTGTTCTTGGCACTAGTTTTATTAACCGTGCATCCTGATGCAGAGGTAAGGTCATTCATTCCTGTCATCTCCTTGTCTGCATGGCTTGTTTCATGCGGCTGTTGACCCTTGTACTCTGTTCCTGGCTCTGTAGGTAGCGCACCTTCAATATTCCCCAGGACCACATTGTAATGAGGATTCTGCCTGCACTTAGCACCGCACGGTGCCAGTGTAGTGCCGCTCTGATAAGTAGTGCATGGTGCAGTCTGGAAGCTGGAAGAAACCCTGGGCTCTTTGTGTTTGTGAAGTTTTCTTTCATTAAAAGCGCTTCCCTAACAACCACAGTGTTGCAGCAGGTATTGCAGAGAACAGTTACAGGCTTGCCTTCAAGGTACCCTTTGGCTACCGGCAGGGTGCCTATGCCGAATACGGTTGGCGTACATGTCAACGTTGTGTTGACGATTCGAAGTTTCCCCATCTTGGAGTACGATGTATCCCTTTTCGGGTCCCGTTGCCTCGGTAGTTTCAGGGGTTGACAGCATATACAATGTTTGTTACTTTTTCTGCATCCTCCGTGCTTCACCTGGCAAAACCGTCTTACCACTGGACTATCCGGGCGCCAATGGGTCATTTTTCATTCGAGACCAACATTCTGATGCACGGTGTCCGGCCTTGTTAGAAAAAAAATTATCGAGTCTGAGTTTCAGTGGTTGCTTTGCGACCTCTGTCCTGCGAGTACTCTGTCGGATTGTCCTTATTGAACTTATCTCTTCCCAAGTTGGAAAGATCCTGAGCTTCCAAAAAATAAGAGATCTGCGCCAATGTGCTCAGATTCTTAAAATTTCTTTCTTTTAAAATACTCTCAGTGATGGCGAGCATTCTTTCATAAAGTGCTCTAAAATAAATATGTCACACAGAGCATCGTACATCTTCTCACCACCAGGTAACTTCATCCATCGGTCACAATGTTCTGCTATGAGAGACGGGTATTGAAGACCTGTCTCTCTTTCTTTGGATCTTGCTTTCCGGAACTTATCTCGGTAGCCCTCAGCAGTAAACCAGAATCATAGCAGCAAGGTTGACTTGAGCATATCATACAGGTGGAAGAAAGAGTCAGGTTGACTAATCATGGATAAAGCCTCTCCCTACAGGTGCAAACTGAGCGATAAGGCCCATTTGCTCTGAGGCCACTCCTGAGACACCACAATGGGCTCAAAACGCTACAAATATGGATTGGGGTCATCTCGTTGAACGGTGGCAATAGCTTGTGCTGCTTACAGCTATCTATTACAGCTGGTGACGCTGCGTTGCCGCTAACCGGTCGCTCATTCTCTCCCACGTTAGAACTAGTCGCCTGCTCTTGTAACTTGAGCTTCAGCTGCAAAACGCACTGCTCGGCTTGCAGCGATCTTTCCTCCAACTCTTGCCTTTCTCGCTGCTCATTGTAAACTTATGGGCAAAGGTTCTTTTTGATAATGTGCTCCGCGTCAACCCATTCCTGTAGTACTGATACCGTTAGACCCATGTTCGTTCCGATCGCGTGCAACCTCTCTAAATTTATCAGTATGTCTCGCTCGTCTAACTCTCAGCAAGAAGGTAAAGCCAATTTATCCTGGCAAGTTCACCAAAATTTCAGGCAAGTGTGGGCGCAGGCTAGCCAGATAGATGTGCGCAGAGAACACTCAAAGATGAAGAGGCACCACTTTATATACTATCAACAGCAAACGTTTGCAGGACGTTGGCTTCAATGCAAATGCGAATTTGTTTTATATGACTGCTTAATGCTTGTAATTAAGCTGGTGATTGTATAGGTCGGAATGCGAAGTGCGGTATGGATCATTTATTTCGACATTACATTCCCAAGCAAAGTGGGAATTGAGTTTTATCGAACATTTCGCGTCCCGCAAATTTTTGCTGCTGATAGTAAATATCGGCAGACACGAGACTCCATGAACACACATTTATACGCCTTTGTGGGCTTATGTGGGTGTATAAAGTTAAAGTCTGTCCACTCACACCACACTGTCTTGGAGTGTCAATTGGTGCAGTCAACCGGGGCGCTCTCAATATCAGGAGGCGGGACGTGTCGTGCTTCCCGAGTCCGCACCGGGGCGTTGCCCAGCCTAGCGGATAACTGCCAGGGACATCCCAGCACGGCAGTTGACGCCTGGACTCGCACCTGGAGCCACGACGGGATCAGCATCACGGTGGGTGCCACAAACAGAACCAGGACAGCTTTCTGGACAGCATCTTGTACAGTGAGAGGAACAGCAGCCAGCTGCCAGGAACGTCGCTCTAAAGTGAA
Organism: Rhipicephalus microplus; assembly: GCF_043290135.1. Taxonomy (NCBI): domain Eukaryota; kingdom Metazoa; phylum Arthropoda; class Arachnida; order Ixodida; family Ixodidae; genus Rhipicephalus; species Rhipicephalus microplus. The sequence continues at coordinate 186,241,248 of NC_134710.1, read as the reverse complement.
TCCAGGGACCAGTGGGGTCTGGAAGGAACCTGGGATCATCAAAGCCGGTATGAGGCCCAGTCAGAGCGTGGCTCGATGTTCGATCTCCAACACTTTTCTGCGATTCGCCAAGCTGTCGTGGCTCGACGTTCGATCTCCCACACTTCTCCGTGGCTTACCGAGCTGTCCCAGTCGCTCAAGTGTTTTTCTTGAGGCCCGCGCACGAGCACGCACATCGTCCCATATCTTCAGTTCACAATCATGATCACAATGATTCCTGTGCATTTAAATATTGGCCCCGTACATCGACCACTAATCGAAAATTGGCCCGTCACACCGATAACCATATACGTCTAAGCCGACACACACAGTGCACCTCTGAAAAGAAGATAAGCTTCTGTGCAACACAGTATTGACACGCCGGCAGCATATGACTTTCTCCTTGCAGCGTCGGTGCGTCATGATGCGAACATTTGCCCATTCTGTTTGATAAATTATAAAAATTTAATATTGTCCAGTGTGCTGGAATTAGCTATGTGTTTTGGCTGGAAAACATGATCATTGTAGTTTCCGAAGTGAGTTTTCAAAGAAGGCATTACAGGCAAAAACTCCCCCAGCCATGCAATAGCGCAAATTGCTGGAGCAGTGGCCAATTGGACTTTCCCATACATCTCATATTGCATCAGACTGACCTTTACTAACTTATTTGTACTTCCAGAAGGAATGGGTAATTCATGATTCACTGACTGACATTGCGAGAAGCATGCAATGTGCTACCTGCGTGTTATTGCTGCAGTGCGGTGAAGCACACATTTTTTGCAGGCATGTATTTAAGTTGATTGCAAGACCACGTCTTTCTTTTTCGCAACGACTTGAGCGTGGCTGGGATGCTTCATCTGTCACTCATTAGTATTGTTACAGTGCATTGCCTTGTGACTTTTAAAAGCCACCGTTTTTGCGGATTTGTAGCAAAATCTGAATCGTGAATGGCACATGGTACCCAATGTTTTCGAACTAACCGAACTGGTGCTGACTGCCCCTTCAAACTATTCACTTAAACTTATATTTCAGAATATGGGACCACATAAATTCTTCAAATTAAGCTGAATTTTGAAATAACAGAGTTCAAATCAATGAAGTTTTACTGTACATTTATTCACTCTCTTTTATAATAATGAGATCACCAGCCAAATCAAACACGTGCCTGGTGACACTCTTATAACAATATTTTAATGAAACACTGAAGCAATATAACAAAACACAAGGTACCACAAATGCGGCGTCTCTGATGATCAACTCACTACGAGAAATCCATGATGAAATGTGGTTATTGCGCCCCATGTGTATCTTCCAGAGGACATATATCTACAATTACTGCCAAATGCCAAATATGTTTGCTATTTTTTTGCCTGCGATGGCTTAGCCTCTTCACTGCCAGTAGCGCTGAGTGAGAGTCAACTTCTGCTTGGCGGCTGTTAAACCTAAATGCGGTCTATCTGTGAAGACGTGTGTGCACTGAGGCACAAACGGCTTTATAGGGGGTGATAAAACCACCACAATCTGGATAGGGTCTTTTCTAAAGCAGTTTGAGGCACTGTCATAGCTGTGTAATAGAAGCTAAAGGGGTTGCTTGGCCGTGTTGGTACGACATAGTTGAAAAAATAAACAGCGCGAAGAACAAAAGATCAGAGGAAGAAGTACACATACAGAGCGCTGACTTACAACAAAAACTTTATTCTTCAAACCACTCATATATACCTATGCAGTGGAACGAAAAAAGAAGGAACAAAAAGTGATAGTCAAAGAAAAATAAAGTCATTCTCATAGCTTGTGCAATCAATCAGATAAAAAGACAATTTCTTTTTCTGAATAGGCAACCGAAGGCCTACTCACGCCGTCTAGCAATCTCCAAGGCCTCCAGTATTTCAGGGGTAAGCTAGTCCTGATGATGCTTGATAACTGCACATGACTGAAAATCAGGGGTACACCCAGAATCTTGGCAATTAATGCCTAGGTGCCCAGACACCGAGGAAACAACTATCTGTAATAGAATACTTGATTGTCATGCAGAATGCCTGTGTTCGATTACGGCTTCTTTCGTGATGTTTTTTCTTTGCATTCATTGGGATTTTTCACTCATTGACAATGCCAACAACACAGGCACTGGATTTGCTGTGACTATATCTTTAAGATTTCCAAGGTGTAATGTTTTGTTTCCTGGTTTGATGTAGTCTGTGGGTCACCTGTGGCACATACCCACATTCCACAAGTCTTGGTAGGTGGGTATGTACCACACATGACTGAGGGAACGAGTTTCATGATGTAGATCACAGGCATGTTGTGTGATTCGAGCCATTAGATCAGACGAATGCATGGACGGATCGGTACCTGTTACTCGTTGGAAATCGTTTCATGGATGCGAGTTCGTGCAATACTTAAGCTAATGACATGCACTATATGTAAGCCTGCTGCTGTTTTACCTGATGCCCAGTATATTTAAATACAACTTCAAATAGGCTCCTAGCATCTGGTTAACCTACCTGCCTTCCTTTTTTCTCGTTTCTCTCTCTTTTTTAAATAGGCTGCATTTGGCCACCCAGTAAGAACAATACTAATTAAGAGAGTGGGAGAGAAAGAAACCTCAACATCATTAAATTAAAAATAAATTTAAAACATGTCTTTCACTGACGAAAACACTTTCTTTGTTTATTAGCTTGGAGTAATTTGGAAAATTTTGTGGGACAGTCAGGACCTTGTCATTATCAGTTAAGAGATTAACATCTTGATTATCAAAGGGATATTGTCAATAGTAATTTGATTGTAAATGGTCAGAACTTGAACTTGGTTTAAGTTCTGACCATTTACAATATAATTACTATAACATAGATAATTAACATGGACAATTTTGTAATCCCGATACGAGTGATAGTGACTGTAAAGGGCTGCACTACTAACATCGTCCTAAAGGTGAATCGCCTTTGGAAGAGCGGAATAGTTAAATGAGTTAGTCTTTTCGTAAATGCGGATGAAGTTAAACTGATTGTATAAATGTTGTGACCTTTATGGGGGTGTTTGAAGCTGTAAAAATTATGATGGTGTGTTATAGATGTACTTATGAAACAGTGTTAGCAGGGGAATATCCCGATGATTATGCAAAGAGTGAACAGATCAGTCGCGTTTAATTTGCATGATGCTTTTGTTATAGTCGTAACAATGTGAAATGAAAGGTACCACCCTATTTTGTACAGATTCAACTTTTTCGATTAGATATTTTTTATGGGTAGACTAAATGGATGCCGCATACTCAAGCTGAAGTTGTACAAATGTTTGATATGCTAGTTTACGAATGTCATTAATAGAATGATGTAACTTGCGACGTATGTAGCCAAAAGATCTGGAAGCATTGGCGCAAATGTATTCACTACGAGTTGACCATGAAAGGGTTGAAGTTAGATGAAGACCAAGCTATTTATATTGTGTGACATGTAAGATAGTCGTGTTATTTATATGCTACGTAAAGGTAGATATATTATGCTTAAGGCTAAAACTAATGATTTTCCATTTAGCAATGTTAAGCTTCATTAGCCAAGCATTACACCAGAAAGAAACAAGCTCAAGGTCTTTCTGGAAGACTTGGTGATTGTCATTAGTTTTAATAGAATGATAAAGAATGCAATCATCTGTGAAAATGCACACATGTGAGGAAATATTAGTCAGTAAGTAGTCAATGTATAGGTATTAAAAATAGTAATGGCCCAAGAACGCTTCTCTGTGTAATTTCAGAATTAAGTGGCAACAAGCAACGAGATCAGAAGTTTTTGAAAATTCAAGGAAGGCACAATCAGTTTGCAGATTTATCCATGTTAACGTTCAGATCAGTTGTTAGTTCGAATAATTGAGTCTCACATAAAAAATTCCTTCGAAATTTGTGTTGATTAGTGAAGAAAACATTGTTAGCTTCCAGATGCCTATAAACATTGGATGCTATGATATGTTAGAGCATAATCTCATCTTATTCTAACTCTTATTTCTAACTCTTCCCAATCTAGAATCCTGAAAACTTCCTGTAAACACGCGGTAAGTAGCATTGGAGAGATCCTGTCTCCCTGCCCGACGCCTTTATTTATTAGGATTCTGTCGCTTTTTTTATGGAAAACTCTGGTGGCTGTGGATCCACTGTAGATTTCTTCCAGTATGTTTAATGTAAGGTGCTTTGATGCCCTGATTTCGCAGTGCCTGCATTACTGCCAATGTCTCGACTGAGTCAAACTCCTTGTTGTAATCTATGAAGGCTATGTATAGGGGTTGGTTGTATTCAGCACATTTCTCTATTACCTGAGTGATAGTATGAATATGGTCTATTGTGGAGTAGCCTGTACGAAATCCTGTTTGGTCCTTTAGTTGATTGAACTCTAATGTTGCCCCAGTTCTATTAGCTATTATTTTTGTAAAGATTTTGTTGAGAACGGACAATAAGCTGATTGGCCTGTAATTTTTCAAGTCCTTGACTTCTTCTTTCTTATGGATCAAGAGGATGTTGGCGTTCATCCAAGATTCTGGTACCCTTCTTGTCAAGAGACACTTTGTACATAAGGTAGCCAGTTTTCCTAACACAATTTCTCCACCATCTTTCAGGAGCTCTATTGTTATCTTATCCTGCCCAACGGATTTGCCTGTTTGCATTCCTTCTAGGGCTTTCCTTACTTGCGCTGTCGTTACTGGTAGGATGTCGAATTCCTCTGTAATATTATTGTTTCTCACGATATTATCCTGGCTGTTTCGGCTTCTGTACAGCTCCCTGTAGAACTCCTCCGCCATCTTCGACTATCCTATTCATATTGGTTATGACATTGTCTTCCTTGCTCCTTAATGCATAAATTCGATTTTTACCAATGCATAAGTTTGCCTTCGCAGCTTTTAGGCTTTGCCGCTTTTTACACCTGCTCAATTCTCTCCATGTTATACCTTCTCACGTCGGCTAACTTACGCCTATTGATTAATTTCGAAAGCTCCACTAGCTCTATTTTGTGGGTTGCATTTGAGGCTTTCATGGTTTGTCGTCTCATGATAAAATCTTTCGTCTCCTGAGATAGTTTGCCAGTGTCCTGTCTAGTGACTGTACTTCCGACTTCTATTTCACACTCTTTGATGATACTAGCAAGATTATCGTTCATTGTGTCAACGTTAACGTCGGTTACCTCGTTTAGTGCCTCGAATGTATTCTGAAGCAAAACTCCGAATTCCTGTACTTTCGCTTTGACCGCTAATTCATTCATTGGCTTTTTGCGTTTCAGTTTTTGTCTTTGCTTTTTTAAATCTAGGTGAATACGAGCTCTTACTATTCTATGGTCTCTGCATCGGATCTTGCCAACTACTTCTACATCCTGTACAATGCCTGGGTGTGCACAAAGAATAAACTCTATTTCATTTTTAGTTTTGCCATTAGGAATTCGCCACGTCCACTTACGGTTAGCTCGTTTTCTGAAGAAGGTGTTCAAGATATGTAAGTTAAAACGTTCTGCGAACTCTACTTAGATTATCGTTGATGGTGTCATTGCTAACGTCCGTTGCCTCGTTTAGTGCCTCGAATCTATTCTGAAGCAAAACTCTGAATTCCTGTACTTTTGCGCTGTGCTGCAAATTCATTAATTGGCTTTTTGTGTATCAGCTTTGGTATTTGCTTCTTTAAATCTAGGTGAATACAAGCTCTTACTACTCTATGGTCACTGCATCAGATCTTGCCAACTACTTCTACATCCTGTATAATGCCTGGGTGTGCACACAGAATGAAGTCTATTTCATTTTTAGTTTCGCCTCTGTCTTTGACTTTGCCCAAGATGAGACGTCTACCGCTACACTACCCTCTTCACATATGCAACACCGAATCTCTACAGGCCAAGCACTACCAATATGCCAGAAGCCCTATCGCATATTGCCTTCCGAAAGGAAAAGTCATCGCCGAGCAAGTCGAAGATATGCTAAAGAAGGGCGTCATACAAGAATCGTGTAGTCTGTTGGCAGCTCCTGTCATTTTAGTCAGGAAGGACAATTCATAGAAATTCTGTGTAAACTATCGCTGCCTGAATTCCATTACAAAAAAAGACGTCTACCCTTTGCCATGTATAGATGACGCCGTGGACTGCCTGCATTTTGCCTCCTATTTTTCTTCTGTCGACTTGTGTTGTCGGTATTGGCAAATTCTTATTCATCTCTCAGATAAGGAGAAGACGGCCTTTGTAACACCTGATGGTCTTTTTTAGTTTAGCGTTACGCCCATCGGTTTGTGCCATGCTCCAGCGACATTTGTGGGATTTATGGATACAGTACTCTGTAGACTAAAATGGAAAATTTGCATATGCTATTTAGATGATGTGATTATCTACAGAAATACTTTTCAAGAGCACAACCACCGCTTGTCACTTGTACTTGAATGCTTACATGAAGCTGGCCTCGTTTTAAACTCTAAGAAATGCCATTTTGGAGAACGTCAAGTCCTCGTATTTGGCTCTCTCATGGACAAAGAAGGCGTACGACCAGGCCCACAGAACACCGCAGTGGTTTGTACCTTGGAGCAACCACGAACATTGAAGGACCAACGAAGTTTTCTGGGTCTGTGCTCATATTTCTGCCGACTTATTGAGAACTTCGCGCAACTTGCCTCCCCACTCACGTTCCTTCTCCATAAAGACACACCGTGCTTGTGGGATGTTAAATGTGAGGCTGCATTGCAACAGCTGAAATTTTTATTGACTTTAGGACCCATCCTGAAGCATTTCGATCCTGATGCTTTCACTGAACTGCATACTCATGATAGTGGACTGGGTGTCGGTGCTTTGCTAGTCCAACTCTGCAACGGCTTCCAGTACGTGGTTGCATATGCTAGTCGGACACTGACCAGAGGAGAGAAGAACTACACCATCACCGAGGTCGAGTGCTTAGCAGTAGTCTTTGCCATTCAGAAGTTACGACTGTATCTACATGGCCACGAGTTCACAACAGTAACCGACCATCACTCACTATGCTGGCTTGTGGGAATTCACGACCCGTCTGGCCAGCTGGCTTGCTGGGCATTGCACCTCCAAGAGTAAAGCTTTTATGTAACCTATAGGAGCGGATGATGTCACACGGATGACGACTGCTTATCCCGCCTTCCTTCAGTACACCAATGCTGGCGAAGATGACATTGATGGCTATTTAGTTTCTGTCTCCTCTTACTTCCCAGATATTAGCAGCTTCAAACGCGATCAACAAAGCGACCCTACCCTGAAACCCTTGCTCGAAGCTGCACATAACTCTTCCGACAAGTGCTTCACAGTTTCAAATGGCTTGCTGTGCAAGAGAAACTATTCAATCGACGGCCTCCCATTGCTTCTAGGGGTGCCGGAAAGCCTGCATCAGGTCATCTTTCATTCTATGCACGATGACATAACAACCGGTCATCTCGGTTTTACACGTACACTATATCGACTACGTGAGAGGTTCTACTGGCCGAAAATCTGAAAGACCACGAAACAGTATGCCACCAGGCGTGCTATATGTCAGCGCCACAAGCAATTCATCACTGCTTCCGCAGTTTATTTGCAGCCCATCTATACTCACCACCGACATCTCCTCTTGAAAAAGTAGGCATCGACTTGTTCGGACCCCTCCCTAAGACCACATCCAGCCACGGATATGTTATAGTGTGCGTAGATTATTTAACTTGTTATATGGAAACGAACGGACTGACATCAGCCACAGCAGCTGCTGTTTTCTCTTTTATGTTACAACGGGTCATTCTGCATCACGGTGCTCCACGGGTTGTCATCAGCAACCATGGACGGCAATTTATCGCCGATGTGGTTGAAAAAGTTTTGCGCCTCTGTGACTCCTCTTATCGTCAGCCTTACTATTTGAAAACTAACGTTCTGGCCGAGAGAATGAATCTAACTCCTATGAGTATGCTATCGATGTACGTTGATGCAGACCACAAAAACTGGGATGCCATCTTACCGTTTATCACTTACGCATGCAACATTACCAAACATGAAGTTACTGGACATCCGCCCCTTTTACTGCTTTACGCATGAAACCCTCGGACTTTTATGGACTCTTCATTACCTTTCTCGCATCAGTGAAGATCTGTCCATCGCTCAGATGGTGTGTCGTGCTGAAAAAGCACGTCAACTAGCGTGCCTTCGAACATTGTCCTCTCAAGAACAAAGTAAGAGTCGCTACCATGCCAAGCATATCCCCATAGAGTTTTCTCCTGGTGACTACGTTTGGCTGTGGACTCCTGTTCGTAGAAAAGAATTGTACTGGAAGTTTCTAGCAAACTCTTGTGGCCCATTCGTGATATTCGCTCATCTCAGTCACATGAGTTATGTTGTCGCCCGAGTGACAGCCAATAACCGGGGCTCGCGTGTTATGCAAGTTTTAACTCGCTCAGCGAGTTTCGTCTGCCCCCAGAAAAAATTCAACGAAGGTGCACGAGTGTACGGGACGCAGAAGAAGAAGAGTGGAGCCGGCGTTTGGACTGTGTGGTTGGGTGAACCGGACTAGGCCTGTCTCACAAGTACACTGCTTTTTCCCAATGCCATTTCATCTCATCTGTAAATAAACACATTCACTCATAACAGTTTGGTGGAAGGAGCCAGGTACATTGATCTGGACGACCCAGCTCTACCAATTTTGCAGCGGAGCAGACGCTTGGCAGGCTGGCCACTGCAGCTACCAGACTTGAAGGATGCAGGAGCCGGCAATAATAACTTTGCCGCTGATGAGCAACACTTTCACACAACAGGACAAGCTGGCTATGGCACACCAGAACGTCAACCAACTTAAGGACTTTCTCGGGGTAGCCGGATGACGATGTTGAGGACTGGCTCAACACTACCAAAGAGTGAGTCGCAGCAGCCGCTGGAGCACTGCTAAGCAGCTCGAGAACGTGGTGTTTTTTTCTCGTTGGCATCGCGTATCTTTGGTTCGACAACCATGAGAATGCATTGACCTCATGGGACACTTTTGTAGACTAACTGAGGAAGTGTTTTGGTGACTCGACTGCTAAGTTCAAGCAGGTAGAGTGAACGCTTTCACGCAGAGCTCAGTTACCTGGGGAAACATGCACCACCTATATCGAGGCTGTATTGAAGCTTTGGGGAATTGTGAGTGCGACCATGTCTGACGAAGGTAAGGTAGGTCATCTCCTCAAAGGAATCGCGGAAGTCGTGTACAATTTTCTTGTCACGAAAGAAGACCTACACACACCTGACCTAAGGAAACACTGCCGAGCTTTTGAAGCGCTAAAGAGAAGGAGAATCCTACTGAAATTCAGACGTTTTGACAATGTGCCCACGATTGCAAGTGTCGACCTTCCATGTCAGGAAGACATCTCTTTGGTTATAAGACGAGTGGTTAAGGAAGAACTTGCTCAACTGCAAGTTGTGGACACCACCAGTGTCTGTCATCAGTGTGAATTCGACTAACGTTCCCATGAACCACCAGTACCCAGGATTCGTCAGAGCTTCTTCGAGCTTCGCCCGAACTACACCGATGGGTTCAAACGAAGGAGGGAACGGGCACTCGAAAACCAGCAACACAGGCAAGCTGGATCACGCCGATTTACTCCTCAGCCGCCATCTCCTGGCTTTTATCAACCAACGAGGTGTACCTCGCCGGGGACGACTAGACGCGACAACCATACTTGCTACAACTATGAGTTACCTGGACACATTGCTAGTTACTGCTACCATCGCCAGCAGTTAGCTCCACGATTCAACATGTACATGCCCTATGTGTCTGCTGGTGAGTCTCGACGATTACTGAGCTCTTCCTAACGGCAACATGCAGCACGTGCTGACTCCCCTTGCTCCAATCGTAGCGTTACCTCACCACCCGCACACCAACAGCTATCTCCGTCCCTGTGTCACTGTTCGGGGACGCCATCATCATGGGGGCGACCCCACATAGGCGTCTGTGCAAGCAGGCGTTTGGGGTATGGCAACACCACGAACTCGAGCCAACAGGGAAGGGGTTTCGACTCTCTCCCACGCCTCGCTCTGCGTGGCTTAGCCGTGTCTGGGGAAAAGGGGATCCTGGGGGTTGAGCTGACGCTGGGTGCTTGGACTTTTAAGGCCCCCCCCGCAGAGACCACGCACCCCTTTGGCCCCAGCTGCACATAGACGGCACCCCTGGGCTGACCCACCCAGGAGAAATCTGCTGGCGCCTTTTCCTATCCCTCTCTCTCTCCCCGTTTTTTAGGGGCGAAGCTCCTTAGGGCGTGGGCTGTGCGTCCCCTGTAGCCTGTATGTAGCCACCTCTAGTTTAGTTCTTGCAGTGTTCACTAGATGGCGGTACCGTCCCCTGTATGTAGCCACCTCTAGTTTAGTTCTTGCAGTGTTCACTAGATGGCGGTACCGTCTCCTGTATGTAGCCACCTCTCGTTTAGTTCTTGTAGTGTTTACTAGATGGTGGTACTTGTAGCTGATGATGAAAAGATGCAAGATGTTATAAACTAGAAAGCGGTACTTGTAGTTGATGAAAGACGCGAGATCTTATAAAATAGGAATGATGTCACATATGGCGCGTGTCATTGGTTGAAGGCAATCGTTTGATTTAGTGCGGCGACGTACGCTAGGGGGAGTGTTGTAATAAAATTCGTTCGCTGCTGGCGCGCGCTCGGAGTCGCCGGATGGATAAGGCTGCACAGCGGAGAGAGTGCAAGGCGGCAGCAGCGCGTGCTCGCAGACAGAATCCCGATGTGCGAGCGCGCGAGGCAAGGGACATCGCAAGCCATCCATCGTCTAAGAACAAATAAAAGTTGATTTGTGTATATACACACACAGCGTTTCTCACGTCTTTACATGATGATCGACTGGGCGAATTACACGGAAGATTCACAGTTTACCGATGAATCCCTCCGGAGCTTCGCCCATTCATCATCATTCACCCCGTGAATATGCCGTAATTTTTTTTTCCATATCTTTCGCACCTGTTTTGTCTTCTTATATCTTCTGGTTACTTCATTTTTATGGCGGCGAGGGTTAACCCTGGGGAATGGCTTATCTTGGTCAAGATCACAGGGTTATAGTGGCAGTGTATGGCTAACGTCTGTATACGTTCCCCTTGTTGGACTCGATTGTGGGTGGCCAGCATAGCCACCAAATGGTCATGCTTTTCTATGGAAAAAAGTACCCCCCCATGCCACAATGTTCGGTCCTGTTAAAGGGAAGCAACCTTAAACACTGAAGCAACCGAAAAATTTTGGCTTAAGAGAGCGACTACACGCAATTTTTTTGTTGTAACGTCTTTGACCGAGACTAAGATTCAGGACATATCACCATTTCCAATTGCAAAAGCAATCACAGAGTGCATTGGAAAAAACTACAGTGCAAAAAAAAATGGATACAGATCTTCTAATACAAGTCGAAAACAAAGAACAAAGCAACAAAATCAGACACCTAATGAAAATCGGACAACATGAAGTCCGTGTAACAGCTCACCGATCTCTCAACAACACGCGAGGAGTAATATCAGACAATAAACTGCTCAAGTGCACTGATGCAGAAATTGAGGAAGCTCTAGCGGATCAAGGTGTACTTGCAGCATGAGCAATTATTATTAGTAGAGATAACAAGGAAATCCAGAAAAAGAATGTTATACTAACCTTTTCAAGCACAACACTTCCCACAGCAGTTAAGGTTGCTTACCTGTACCTGCGTGTAAGGCCCTATATACCCAATTCTCGCAGGTGCTTCCGGTGCCAGTGGTTTGGACACAGGTCTCATTCATGCCGTGGTAATCCAACTTGTGTGAAATGTGGCCAGAATGAACATGATAACAGCGAGTGCACCAACAGGTTAAACTGTATGAACTGCAAAGGGCTCCTGCCAACAATGGCAAAAGACTTACACTGAAAGTTGCCCAAAAGAGCACCTACACTGAAGCGGTGCAGAGGGGCAGGCACCATCGTCAGTCTCTGTAGGCACACAGGTCGAACTCCAAGACTTAGTGGCCACAGTCCGTCCCCCAGACAAGAGCGCAAAAAAGGCACCAAGTGTCTTTCTTCAGGTAGGTCTAAAGCCTTGACCAGTGTTGGTGCCAGCTAACCTAATGGCGAGGCAAAACAGGCCTCAACGATGGTGCCGAGTAGCCAGCCTCCTTTGAGGAGGCCAGCGTCCTCGCAGGGCACTAACAGTGTTGAGCACCATGGTGGTCCATGGACGTGAGTCCACTGTACACTGAAAGCCTGGGAAACCCTGCTTCAACCAACAGAACGATCAGGCAGCCCATCATACCTCCCTGCAGAGAAGGGAAAGGGAACCGAAACAAAGTTGTGGCCCCACAAACCGAGCACAACCGAGCGCAAGAAAATCATCGCTTCTTAGCTTATGCAAAACCGGCTCAAAGAACTAAATCTTATACACATCATCTCACACAATGGCTAAGATTATTCATTGAAACTGCAGAGACATGATGCGCAATTTAGGCGACGTTAAGGACATTTTTACAAGCTTTTCTCTTGTTGCATTATGCTTAGAAGAAACAAATCTGGGATCAGAAAACACCAAAATATTAAAAGGTTACACTATTACACGTCGCGATCGCTCGCAAGGACACCGGCTGTCGGGCAGGTCGCCATCATAGTCCAAAAAGGGATGGCGGTGAGAGAAGTATTAGTTAATAGTTCCATTAAAACAGCGGCTGTCACTATTTTATCGCACAAAGCTATTACTGTGTGTTCAATATATATTCCACCTCAAAGAGCTTTTATCCTAAAAGATCTAAAACTGATTGTGGAGCAGCTACGTGAACCCTATGTGATAGCAGGAGATGTTAATGCGCACAATACACTATGGGGAAGTGCTAAGACAGGCAGTTGAGGGCAGGTAGTTAAGGATTTTATTCTAACCAACAATTTATGTGTTTTAAACACTGGAGCACTCACATACTGCTCTCCAAGCACAGAGCCATGAGCTGTTTAGATTTGGCACTGTGCTCGAGCTCAATATTTGATTTTATATGGTAAAAAATGAACAACCCTCATGGCAGCAATCATCTACTTGCTGTTGTAAAAGTGACATCTCCCCTTCTGACAATACCATCCCAACCACAATGTTAGAAGCTACACCAAGCTAACTGACCTTTATTTACAGAGAAAGCCACTCTACATACCGAGTTTTTTGACCACATAACAATTGACGAAATGAATGACAGGTTCACTTCGTGCATACTGTCAGCAGCAGAGCAAGGTATTCCTCAGTCCACGGGACTAGTGGGATAAAAGCTCAAACCATGGTGAACCAGCAAGTGCGCAATGGCAAAAAAAACTACAGAACAAAGCACGGTGCTCTTTCCGCAGATATCCTACGTGTAATATTCTCCTCGCTTTCAATCAACTGAAAGCAAAAGCAAGAAAGATATATACACAGACAAGCAGAAAAATTGTCCTGGCAGAAATACATATCCACCATCAATAGCTCAACCACGTAAAAAAAAATGTGGGACCAGGTTAGAAAGTTTAGCGGTGACTATTCCCCATACACAATACCTATACTTACAAGCCCCGGTACACAAATATCCCTTGAAAAGCAAGCGGATATTTTAAGTGAACATTTTCACGCCATGCCAAGTTCACAAATTACAGGCATTCTTTCCTGAAAAACAAACAGATAGCCGAGAAACAGAAGCTACCAATAACTGGACGACTAGATGAGCCGTATAAGACACCTATCACACTGCACGAGTTAAACGCTGTGCTTTCAGCGGGAAAAAAGACAGCAGTTGGTCTGGACAGAATTCATTACACAATGGTTGCGCACCTATCACCAGCTTCCATACAGGCATCACTAAAATTTTTTAATGTGATATGGAAAACTGGCCGCATGGCCACTTAATGTAAAATGGCAACCATAGTCCCATTTCTAAAACCTGGAAAACCACCAATGTGACTGGGTAGCTATAGACCTATTGCACTGACAAGCTGCATGGCAAAATCATATGAGAGCATAATCAACATCAGACTAACATACACCCTTGAAACAGATAATTTACTAGACAATCATCAGTGTGGGTATGGAAAGGGGCATTCAACAATCGATCGTCTTGTTCACCTAGAACCCATCATATGTGAAGCTCTCTTATATAGGCAATACTGCTTTGCAGTCTTTTTTTGACCTGGAGAAAGCCTACTACACCACATGGCTGTTTGTTTGGTATGTTGAGAGACGTGGCAAGTTTAGGAATCCGCGGCAGAATGCTCAACTGCCTTTTGGATTTTTTATCAGACCGAAAGTTTCAGGTACAGCTAGGCTCCATACTATCACGTGTTTTCATCCAAGAGAATGGTGTGCTGCAGGCTTGCATATGAAGCACCACACTCTTTATGGTCAAAATGAGTTCAGTAAATAGAGTAATCCAACCTTCTATATCATGCATTCACTATATGTGGGCAATCTTCAAATTGCATGTCGGGCTTCAAGTATATCTACATGTGAGAGACAGCTCCAGCTCATCATCAACATAATAACCAAATGGGCTGACCAAAATGGCTTTCGCTTTTCAACTCGAAAAACCGTCACCGTTCTATTTTCGCAAAAGCGTAGCATACATCCCGATCCTGAGGAACAGGATGGGGATGCATGCCAGTCTATCTCCGCTGAAACAAGAACACCAATATCTGAACCTAGTCTTTGAGAGCAAATTAAACTTCGTCGCTGATATAACCAACATAAAAAAGAAGGCAAACAAGTCGTTTAACATCCTAAAATTTCTGTCATGGAAACACTGGGGTGCTGATCAAGTTTGTCTATTACGCATATACCACTCAATTGTGCGCAGCGTACTTGACTATGACTGCGTGGTTTATGGGTCGGCAAGGAAATCTTATTTGAAACGTCTTGATCCAATACATAGTCATGAACTACGCTTGGCGACTGGAGCGTACAGGACTTCATCCGTCGAGATACTGTATGCCGAGAGCAATAAGCCTTGTCTTGAATACCAAAGAGCACTGCTTACAGTATCGTATATATTAGGAACGCGATCGAAAACAAATCACATGTGTCACACCATTGTTTCTCACATTAGTGCAAGAACACAATACAACAACAGACCGCTCATGATAAGACCACTTCTCTTGCGCTTTGAAAAAATATGCCTAGAATATAAGGTACCAAATCAAGCACTCAACATTGCTCAAACGCCGGAAAGACTGGCTCCATGGTTGTACTTTTCACATTACACCGATTTTGCCCTGACCCACTTAAGGAAAAACAAAACCCCTCTGGAGCACATTATGCAGGCTGTCCTAGGGGTACAAAAAAAATATAGCAAACATTTTGAATACTAGATTGATGGTTCAAAAACACAGAAATATGCAAGAAGTACTGTTATATCAAAAGACTCAGAATCTTGTATCTGACTGCCACAATTCGCATCTGTTTTTACAGCGGAAATATATGCTCTTTTTATTGCTCTTGAAGAGATTTTGTCTAGAAACAACAAAAAATCAGTCTATACACTGAGTCGTATAGCGCATTAAATGACCTACATGTAAAGTCTGAAAGCGAACCACTTCTTCAGGACATTTTACGAATGCTGCAAGAAGCTGAGAAAAATGGCAAGAATATCCGCCTCGTACTGGTGCCAAGCCATGTTGGCATCCCAGGAAACGAACAGGCAGACAAAGTAGCAGCAATGGCAGGGAGCCATAGCGTAGCAGAAATAAAGGTACCATTCAGAGATTGTTGTAACAGATGTCGGACAGCTTTTAGGGCTATTAATCATGTTTTAATACAGTGTCCAGTTTTCAAAACAAATGACAGGAATATTTTAAAGAATTCTACAGAACGCAAACACCTTTTCACCAAGTGTTAATGCTATCAGAAAATGCAATAATCTGCATTGAAGACGTTTTCCAGTTTCTAGAGGCCACATGTATTTTAAGCAAACTATAAATAGAATTTTGTTTTTTGCACTTGTCATCTTACTATCTCATAAAAATCACCTAGTGTCTGGCGCATCATAGCTATTGCTGCTTTTGTGCCATAAAACCCAACATAACTAACTAACCAAAGATAGGGGCGAGGCTGCAAAATCTTCTTCAAGACCCCCTTGTGGTGTATTGGTTAAGAACAAAGTGAGCGGTTTTGTAGAGAATGTGAGTACTGTTGCCTTAGTTGATACCGGTGCTGCATTTTCCATAATGAGCATGTATTGAAAATCGCCTTGGGACAAAAGTAATGTTTTCTTGGAATCAGAGTGATTTGTTCCACGGCATAGGGTGAGAAACGTTGAGCCCGGATGGTCTTTGTTTTCTTTTAATTTCTGTAGGAAATTGAAAGTATAGAGCTGAACTAACGGTGCTTGCACGTGCGACCTATGACACCATTCTAGGTATAGATTTTTTCGCGTGAATGCGGTTCCACTCTGGATTGTGGTACTAGTGGTGGGATTTGTTTTCGTACCGTGTTGCCCTCTCTATTGACGAAAGATACCATTCTTGACAGCTCGGACATGTTTTCTGTGTCTCAAGATGTCTTCAAGGAGATCTGACTTCAAATTTACTCATGCCAAGACTTTTGCGTCAGCGAGTAGCTATAGACCCCGTAGCAGCGATTCGTGACCTAAAACGCAACTGAGGGTTGAATAACTATCACTTTTATTGATTTATATCACTGGTATCTAGCACTATTCAAAACAGCCGGCAATCCCACCATTTCTTACGCTGGGAGCACCAGCAGTGGTGCTACCTCGCGGTCACCTCCAGATCATGCCACAGCTGACCACTTCTCTACAGAAAAGAGTGATGTCAAGCTCAGCTGTGTCCGCCTAGCAGACAAAATGTTTGCGGAGCAAACATTTTGTCTGCTAGGCGGACACATTCAGTCATGCCTTGTCACCTGCATTGCTGTCGTCGCCATACAAAGTGTTGACTCAGGTTCAATACGATAGTCTGGAGCATCGAATCCCCGCGATTCGCGATGTCGCGAATTATTTTTGCTTCGATCGGCCTTTTGCAGGACAGTGATTCTGAAATAGACGCCGTTCCAAGCAACAGTGAAGAGGTGCCCGAGGATGCACGCTTCAGCCGTATTCGCTCGTATGTCTCAGTTAGCTATATTGGTGTGTTTTGGGGTGCAAAGCATTCAAGTGTACGCAGAGGGGTTAATGCAATATAGCTATCGCAAATAAGCATCAGCAGAGAAATAGAATACGTTTCCTGCTTGCCAGGTTCTTTTTTGCGCCTCCAGATGGCCCCACCTATCCAGCCTCTCGCGGTTAACACGGTATTGCCACTTTTACGTGGACGCAAAGTCTACAGATGAACTAAAATTCAACGATACCTGCATGTTACTTGTTAGCGATGATATCCGACTATACGCTGTTCCACTTTTGATAGCTTGTGGTCGTGTTGATGTGTAACACATGGGTGATATGAAAACATACCCTCATTGCACTTTTTCAGTGCTTCGAACTAGACGACTGTATTTCACCTGCAACTTGCAACGATTACCCAACATGCTGACCGACAAGCACACGTTTAATGATGCTCTTTTATTTCGCCGTTCTTTCAAATCATTCAATTCGGTGTGATGAAGATCAGACGTGGCGAGCGTGTGGGTTTCTGCGCTTCTGCACTAGTCGGCGCCACGATAAGAACACTCGGATCGAACTCGTAGTACTAGTGTTGATGTCGCAGGGCATTTCTATTTTTCATTTTTTCTCCTTAGCTTTTCTACACTGTTTGACATCTAATTAAAATAACTTCCACGCAATGGATGCCGTTCAAATTTGGCCAAGAAGACCTATGCATACCAAGCGATCGAATGATGGGCACATCTCGATCTTGAAATTTGATGTCAGTGCTCCTTTAATAACAATTACATGGTGTGGCACACAATCCTAAAAAGATTGGAAATAGGGTTGGTGTATGAGTGGTCATGTCTTCACCAGAGAAACTGTCAAAAATATGTCGTGCGACCTGTCCTATTTTAAAAGAAAAAATATGGTTGTCAAATTAAGCATTGCAACAAATATGTTGAGGGTGCACTGTGCGTTGTCTATAGAGTGCCCTTGTCCTGCGGCCTCTCTCATGTTGGACATGCTGATAGATGCATTAATGAGGGGCTAAAAGAACACCATAATAAAGTGCAAAAGGCTACGGATGGTCATTGGCGATCCACTGTAAGGAGTGCGGTTGCACACAATCCTAAAAAGATTGGAAATAGGGTTGGTGTATGAGTGGTCATGTCTTCACCAGAGAAACTGTCAAAAATATGTCGTGCGACCTGTCCTATTTTAAAAGAAAAAATATGGTTGTCAAATTAAGCATTGCAACAAATATGTTGAGGGTGCACTGTGCGTTGTCTATAGAGTGCCCTTGTCCTGCGGCCTCTCTCATGTTGGACATGCTGATAGATGCATTAATGAGGGGCTAAAAGAACACCATAATAAAGTGCAAAAGGCTACGGATGGTCATTGGCGATCCACTGTAAGGAGTGCGGTTGTGTGCCGTATTTCGACAACACATGCATTTTGTATCGTGATGGTGATTTATTAACCTTTTTGATTGTTGAAGCAGCAGAAATGACACATGATGACTTTGAGTGTTAGTGCGTCTTCTATCTTGCTCACGCAGAAAGAACTTTGTTTTTTAGGGTGGTGTGATTGATAATAATGGATGAGTAACTTATAGCACTGCACATGCGTTTTTTGTCGTTCTGAATTTTACTTTTCTTTTGTTCTTTCCCCTCTTTATATACTCTGACATTTGCAATAAACATCTGGTTGAAGTTGAACGCTTGTGTCTTGTGTTCCTGTGTAAAAGTTGTGCGCTTCCTACCAAGATGTATTCAAGACGTTTGTTTGGCCCCGCATACCGCAATGTTTGTGCACGTAAACTCTTCACGTTCTTGTGCGGACTCTTACTATGGTTTAGGCAAGCTGAATTTTAGTTACGCAAAAAAAAAAAAAAAACATTACTGTGCCTTGTTGCCTCATGCTCGCCGTCGGTAGTTGTGCCGATTTGTGGACTGTGAACGTTTCCACGCAGCCCATATCTCTGCCTGCAGGAGTTAAATTGGCAAGCTTTCGAAAGCAAACTACTCTTACCATCCGGTCACTTGAACTGTCGGTGGCCTTAAAGAGACCCCACGCCAACTCGTACCCGACTATTCTGCCAACATTGAATGCATTATCAACAAAACGCTTCCTTTAACTGAATGGTCTCTGCTGCAGGAGCTGCTCGCAGGCTACACCTCTGTCTTTGACTTTGCCCAAGATGAGTCGTCTACCGCTACACCACCCTCTTCACATACGCAACACCGAATCTATACAGGCCAAGCACTACCGATACGCCAGAAGCCCTATCGCGTATCGTCTTCCGAAAGGAAATTCATCGCCGAGCAAGTTGAAGATATGCTAAAGAAGGGCGTCATACAAGAATTGTGTATTCCGTTAGCAGCTCCTGTCATTTTAGTCAGGAAGAAGGACAACTCATGGAGATTCTGTGTAAACTATCGCTAACTTTTTTAAATAATATACGTTCCTTGAGTCTAATTAAGAATCCTTTGTTTTTGAGCCAGTCCTGTTTTAATTTTGCCTAAAAAGAACCAAATTTCAGGTTTGGAGTAAATGTGTAAGTTGCTATCATTTGTATTCATTCTAAGCAAATGAGAACTACATTTTTTACAGCTTCCACTACATGGCTCGGCTTTTCGAATGAATTTCTGAACATGGCAGTGCTTTCAGCAAATGATCGTCTGTGCAATACTAGTACTTTAAACATTTATTTTTGGTACTGCCAGTCTCATACGAGACCAAAGCAGAAGGCCAACAGTTCGTAGATACACAATACAGTTTTCAGTTTCATGTTTGTACAGCGGCATATTTGTCAGAACATCTAAGAGTGGCTGGAGGCAAAAATGCCTGCAGGGGCCTTGAGGCAAAATTCAATAAGTACATTCTGAAAAAAATGCCGTTGATTGTATACAATCACTGAGCAAACGGTACATACTTGAAGACGGCATATAACACAGCTCTTATCTAGTAGACAATACAACACTAGTTGTACACAAACACAAGAGCATTGAGAACAATACACCATAAAAATACACACTTAGGTAACTTTGAACCAGTTACTGCACCCAGCAAAACAAATTCGTATACGTGCAATTGAATGTGAACATTTATTCCACAAAAAATAACCGCTAGTAAAAAGACAATACAACACTAGTTGTACACAAACACAAGAGCACTGAAAACAATACACCAGAAAAATATGCACTTTGATAACTTAGAACCAGTTACTGTAACCAGCAAAACAAAGTTGTTTACGCGCAATTGAACGCGAACACTTATTCCACAAAAGTAACCGCTAGAAAAAACGATAATACGGCTCATCAAAAAAGAAAAAGATAACTGGAAAATTATTTGCAGAACATGTCCTCGATTTTCGAGGTGAACTCTGCCAATAATTGTATACTGGTAATTGAGGAATCTAGACTATTCCATTCTTTTATTGACAGGGGAAAGAATGAATCCTTGAAGCAATCGTTGTTCAAGGTGTATTCTGTAATGGTGAATGCATGTTTATGTCTTAGTTGTCTGGATTCTGCTAGGGAGATGTATTTTGATGAATCGATGTGGCTGCGGTTATGAAGCAGGTTGTGTAGAAATTTTAATCATGCCAGTTTTGCTCTTGTCGCTAGTGTAGAAAGACCGCAAGATTCTAAAAGGTTAGTGGGCGAGTCGGTGCGTTTATACTTGTTGTAGATAAACCTTACGACCTTCCTTTGTACCCATTCTAACCTTGCGATATGAGTGGCATATTGAGGGAACCAAACAGTGTTGGCGTACTCTAAAATTGGACGAACAAATGTTGTGTAGGTTAAGAGCCTAGTTTGTGTCGGTGCTAGTGGGAGACGCATTCTTAAGAAAAACAGCTTGCGCAAAGCGGCAGCTGTGACGTTATTTATGTGCGCTCCCCATCTCAGATCGGAAGTTAATGTGACACTGAGATATTTCTGCAGCGAGACCCTTTGTAAAGGTGTGTTGTTTATTTTGTAAGTAAACTCAGAGGGTGCCTTTTTCCTGGTCACCGTCATACAGACTATTTTTGTTAAGTTTATGGACATTTGCCATTCTTCACACCAGTGAGCAATTTTTTTCCAATGGACTATTTTGTGCCTTGTGGTCATCACTGTCTTTAATTTCCCTGTAAATAACGCAGTTGTCAGCAAAGGGCTTAATTTTGCAGTCTATGTCGGCTGTAATGTCATTTCTATAGATAAGAAATAATAATGGCCCAAGGACAGAGCCTTGGGGCACACCTGACTTTACAGAAGCCATCCCTGATAATACGTCTTCGTAAACCACAAACTGTTGGCGGTCGCTAATGAAATCTTTTACCCAATTCGTAATCCCTCCACCTCCTATTATGTTTTCCAGTTTTGAAATCAGTTTGGTATGACAGACACGATCGAACGCTTTCGATAAATCCAGCAGTATTATAGCTGTTTGGGAACGGTTATTTATACAAAGGGCAAGATCGTGAACAACTTCAGTAAGCTGGGTTACAGTTGATAACCCTTTCCGAAAGCCGTGCTGGTGGGGAGACAGAAGGTTGTTAAAAGAGTTTAAAGAACCCCAGGTGGTCAAAATTTCTGGAGCCTTCCACTGCGGTGTCTCTCATAATCATATGGTGGTTTTGGGATGTTAAACCCCAGCGATTAGTAATAATAAACATGCAGTAGGTTTAATTGATCCAAAGCTCAGTGTCTCTGGCTTTTTCTTTTTTTGACCATCAGTTGGTACAACTGGTTAAAACAAGTCATGTCTGTGAATCTGGATGCTGTACCTGAAAGGGATAAACATAGTTCGTGAGGGGCACTTGCAACCATTCTCTTGACCTAGCATGTATTACATAGTACGTAGTGGCATTACCCTTATGAAGTGGTAAGGATTATTAATGCCATTGAAACAGTATTCAGTATATTAAAGCAGCTAAGGATATGTGAGCTATTAGAGAGAGTTAACAGTGGGAAACAATATGATGCAGTCTTGTATAAAGTCTGTGGCAATACAACCTTAAATATTTAAAGTATGCCCTGGCAATTAGAGAAATTTTGTCAGTTTAACAAAGAGGAAATAACAATCTTGAACATGCAATCCACTGTGAGAATTGAGTGTTATAAAAGCTGGTAGTTGGCTGTTAAGCATTGTTCAGAACTCCACGAAGTGTTACTAGGTACCTATAATGGTGGTCTGGTGGCTAAACACTTGGCTTCTTACCCGCAGGTCGCGGGATTGCATCCCGGCTGTGGCGGCCGAATTTTCGATGGAGGTGAAAGTGTTTGATGCTCATGTGCTTAGAATCAGATGCATGTTGAAAAACCCCAGGTGGACAAAATTTTCAAAGCCCTCCACTATCATGTCTTTCATAATCATGGTGTTTTGGGATGTTAAATCCAGCAATTATCATTATTAAAGTGTTACGATGCAGACCAACACCAACTATATGTGTAAAGGAAGCGGTTGTGTGTATGTAACATCAGTGATTCTGTGATGGTAGCATAAAGGTTATAATAGTGGAAATGATAATGAAATTATAGCTGCAGCATCATTTCTACTCCGGCCCTTCTATGCGAATTTATGACATGCTCACTTTCGGATCTTATAAAGTAGTAGGCAGGCGTAAGTGAGACACACAAATTATCATGTTTAAAAGTGTTACCCAGTTGCATATACCTATGTCATAATGTGTATATTAAGGTGACTGTTACATATGGGCCTCGGTGAAGGATTGATAAAACATTTTCGACCTTGGGTTATTGTGAGGGCAGTAAAAAAATAAACAGCTTCTACATGTACCCACAGCGGTGGCTTAAAAAGGGCATGAGTTCTCAGCTATGGTGGCTGCATTTTAATGGGAATAAAATGTGTAAATGCCTGTGTATTTATATTAAAGTGTGCGTTGGAGAACCCCAGGGGGTCAATATTTCACCCAGTATCCTTCACTGTAATGCATCTCAGTCATGATGGTTTTGTGGCGTCAACTCCTTGAAACAAGAAGAAAAAAAACTTCTGCATAGTTTTGGATGTTCAAAGGGAAGGATTGTAGAATATGGGCTGATTCTGAAGGCAGTGCTGTCTAACACAGCACCTCCAAGTTCCAGGTGCCTGGAAATAATGTGAGAACGACGTTTGTGATGCATGCACCAAAAGTCTCAAAGCGATAGTAGGGTTTGGCGCCATAGTAGTAAATGTGGAATTACTACTACTGTGTGGACTCTGGTTACACTATGGTTAAAGGGGCCCTGTGCACAAATATTACACTGCAAGTTTTTATTACAACGTGTTCCTTGTATTGTCCTGAGATGGACGCAAAAAGAGAGTTTTGAAGAATTTTGCTTTGTTTTTTGCACAGCTCAATGTGCACGCAAACCAACTAGCTCAACTCTCCCTTTTGCTACAGCTTTTTTGGACAAGATCCTAGAAAAAATGAATTCAGAAATATTTGGGGTATTGACTGAAGTGACATTGAGGACAATAATGTTGCTGGAGTCTATTTTGTTGTTTATTGGTGTACACTCAAACCTTAATATAACAAAGTTGCATCTTACAAAAAAATAGGTTTGTTGTATCCGAAAATTCGTTTTAAAGGTTATTCCTAACACTGTATCAATTGTAAGACTATTTCTCATTTAGTTTGTTATAATTGATATTTTGTTATGTACATGTTCCCTCTATTGAGGTTTGAATGTAGTCATTTTGTTGTTGCCTTTCATTGTTTCGCACATGACTCATTATTGCTTGTAGCAAAATGAGTGTTGTGCGGCTAAGCACGTGGGTGACTGTCGAACTTTTAGCATGATGATGATATGTAGGGTTTAACATTCCAAAATCACCATATGATTATGTGAAATTCCTTAGTGGAGGGCTTGAAAAATTTTGACCACCTGAGGTTCTTTAATGTGCATCAAATCCTGAGCACACAGGCCTACATAATTTTCTCCTCCATCGAAAATGCAGCTGCCGCAGCCGGGCTTTCATCCCGCGACCTGCGGCTTAGCAGCCGAGTACCTTAGCCACCAATTTTCAGCATGAAGGAACAAAAAAGTTAGGAGGGAGCATTGAGCTATGTGGAAGAAAGAAAGAAAAATGGTAGGTTAGTCATCCTCCCACCAAGCAACGCTTGTCTCCACATGACCCCCCTCCTGCTATTTCCCTTAATAGGGGAAGGGCTCCTACTATTTTTCTCTATAGATGCTGAGCGGCATCTCAGTGGCGGCCACTGTTATTTACATTGGATTCAGTGCTTCCTAAGTGCATTTTATATGCTGGGCCTTTGAATATTCTTCAGTTTATCTGGACTTTTGAATTTTCTTAAAGGGATATTAAAGAGAAATTGTGACTTAGTTTAGGCTGAGAAATTGTACTCTGACAACTCTAATTTCAGAACTTTCACCATCATAAGTGCTATATTAGCGGAGCAAATCAAAATTGAAGTATTTTTCTGAAATTTCACAGCGAAATCTCTGTGCATGATGTCGAAATTTCAGAATGTATGTTTGGTATTTTCGGGACATTGGCCTTATGAAATTCCTGCACCTTTATAGGCTAGGTCTATAGCACCTTAAGATGACCATGTACTTCATTTTTATTAATTAATAGCTACGTAGGACCCAGTAAATGCCTGCAATGATGTCATAATGTTTTGTGAGGGAATCTCACGCAGGGGTCTTCACCAGCATTTGCTTTTCACGCATTTTGCGGCTTACAAAGTGTTGTGTCATGATAAGAGTGGTGTTTTTGGGATTGTGAAATTGTACTTTACTAGTACACGAAAAATTTTTCTGCTTTTTAGTGTTTCTTTAAGTCTCAGCATTGCAAACGAGTTTCTTTAGTTGTCTAAACATGATGCATTTAGCTACTACAGCAGAGGTGCTCAGCTCTGCTTACCAATACCTGACTGACCACTTGCAGGTGCCATCTAGCCAGGCTGGAGCAGTTGTCCCTGATGATGCACGAGCACAGGACGTTCTCAAGGAGCTGCTTTCTGATGCGGGCAGCATGCATGGTCGACAAGAGCAGATGGACCAGCTGCTTGCACAGATGAAAAAAGAAAATGGGGCATTATGGCAGGAGGTGTCTCGTTTGCGCCAGAAGCACCTGAAGCAACAACAAATAGTTGGAAAGCTTATCCATTTCCTAATCACCATGGTACAGGCCAACCGTAACATCACTGTAAAGCGCAAGATCCCACTCATGCTTCATGGCAGTGCTGGCACAGGCTCAAAGATTCCTCGACTGGCCAAGAATGCCTTTGTTGCCGACTACCATGTCAGTTCAGTATGTTCAGTTTTTCATGGCCAAAGGCCTCCATAGGGAGAAAATTCGTGTTTACTTCTCTTTGTGTTTACTTCTCCTTTTGCACAACTTGAAAAAAATCTTTCTTGCCAGGTTTTTGATTTGTTAAAGGTGCGCTGCAACACTTTTCCAAGTAGGCATGGAATGGATTCACTAAAGGCGCTTATTGCCTCATGAATTCACTGTAGCAAAATTTTTAGAATCTGTACAGTACAAGTGAAGTTGCAAAGATTTGTTGCACGCTGCAATCGCATTCTTTCTTGTCTCCTCCTGACGAAAGCCCTGGAAGCTAAGCAGGAAGGGATGGCACGGTGAAAGAAAATACGTCACGGGTGCCTCTAGACCTTAAGCACTCCCCCACTGCCCCACTCCCTTCGAATACGCAGCTTTTCAGTGCAATCACACGCAGGCGTGGACAAGTCACGCCATCCCACGGGGGCACCAGTAATGACTGAGTGCGCCATGCTCAAATCAGACTATGGCTGATATATTGGCTGTGACGAGTGATTTTGGGGCTTGTAGCATCATTCGTCGAAAGAAGGAAAAGCTGTCATTAGCTGACTTTGAGAATTTTTTGTGAATTTTGGCCCACATGCTGCACTATAAGATTTGGCTTGCGTGTTCTCGAGGAGTCTTGATTACCGATTTGCAACGTTTTTCGACCATGCTCAAAAAACTATTGCAGGACCCCTACGATCAAACTTATTGTTTGTCCAAATTACATGACTTTTCAGTGCTACTCGACTTATACCTAAGGTGCCCTTTTTTATCGTTACTTGGTTCTTCAGCATTTGTAACTTCTGCATTTTTTGCACTTTTCAGCCTGCTGGCTCACAAGTGTCTGATGGTCCTGTAATTCGTGATGTGACTGATCTAATGGAAGACCTTGGTGAAACGAGCGCCACTGCAAGTGACCTGATGAGTCCTGCCCAGTCCCCGAAGGCAGTAGAAGAATCAGCTCCTGTGACACCTGTTCGACTGATTTCATCAGCAGCCTTCAGTGGATTGGATTCTGGTTGCTTAGGGGCGAGTCTTTTGAATGCCACAGAAGGAATAGAACCTCTGTGCCTGCTTGACCCCCTTCAGGATGAGGGGTGAATGTCCTCATCTCTAAGTCTTTGTTGTATCTTTCCACGATGATGACCACTAGCTCACCCAACTTTTCACCGGGCTGTAATGTCCAATGGCCCGGAAAAAGATTAAGGTTTACCATTGAAAACAAACCATGAGAGTCTGAACAAGACTGTGATGACCTTGGTCAGT
Source organism: Rhipicephalus microplus (assembly GCF_043290135.1). Taxonomy (NCBI): domain Eukaryota; kingdom Metazoa; phylum Arthropoda; class Arachnida; order Ixodida; family Ixodidae; genus Rhipicephalus; species Rhipicephalus microplus. The sequence continues at coordinate 186,214,656 of NC_134710.1, read as the reverse complement.
TACAAACATGGTAACCTAATTTAGCACAAAATGGAATTCATCGAAAATTAAAAATAGATCTCATATTTTAGGCATTCACAACTAATCACTGGTAATATGTCACTGTCCTTAATGCAATAAGTATACAATCACTGCATACCACCAGTTCTATCATATGGGTCTGAAACATGGAGGGTAACAAGGAAACTAAAGAAAATGTTAAGGCCCATGCAGTGTAAGGGAAAAGAAAATGATTGGCATTTGGCATTACATTAACCTCATCGGTCTCAGCATACCCAATTGAATACCGTTGTTTTAAAGACTACAGATCACCAAAATTCACCCCACCGCGGTGGTCTAGTGGCTAAGGTACTCGGCTGCTGACCTGCAGGTCGCGGGTCAGCAGCCGAGTACCTGAGCACACGGGCATACAGCATTTCCGATGGAGGCGGAAATGCTGTAGGCCCGTGTGCTCAGATTTGTGCGCACGTTAAAGAACCCCAGGTGGTCGGAATTTCTGGAGCCCTCCACTACGGCGTCTCTCATGATCATATGGTGGTTTTGGGACATTAAACCCCAAATATCAATCAATCAATCACCAAAATTCAACATCTGCATGTTCAAATTTGTCTTGCCACAATAAGGATGAGTTGCTTTTGCTAAGCCCCAAAAAGTGGCACCTTGTGTCTAGTCATATTCGAAAAATGAGTGAACGAAAATGGCCGAGTACTGCATAGGCGCTCAGGTTCATCCTCATGATAAGTGAAAGCTTTTCACTTATCCTCATGATAAGTACCCTTTCACTTATCCCCTTTCACTTATCCCAATACCCTTTCACTTATCCTCATGATAAGTGAAAGGGTATTGGGTATTCTTGTTGACATCGAGACAAAAATAGGCCTTCGCTGGTTATATAATACATAGGACAGCTAACTGGTGGCCAGTTAGAGCAACAGAGTGGTTGCTATTTAATGGGAAATGCAGTATTGAAAGGCAGCAAGTTAGATGGAATGAAAAATAGGTATAATAATAAATGGGTCTGCTGGAATAAAAATATAATCTGCCCAAGCAAGTTAAGGTGAACTAGAGATCGTAGGGTGAAGCCTTTTTCATTAGTAGACTTAAAGAGACCAACAACTCATTTTTCTCAGCGCAGTTTTCTTACGGTGTGGCAGACAGCTGACTCTTCGTAACGTTTGTGGCTTTATTTATTTATTTTACTAACAGTATTTTCTCTATCTTTGAGGTTTTAAACACAGGTGTACCTTTTCTCCAGCAAAACTAAGAGACGATAGTGAAGCCACCAGCCCTTCTCGCGATTTGTAAAACCTGTTGTCGTACTGCTTCCATAGGAGTTCCTGCAACGATGCTTAATCATGTTTATTTTGAGCTTTTCAACTGTTTTTGAAAATCATGAGCTGTTACAATGAGATGATGTGGCATTATACACGTTCCATGTATATGAATGCTTTTGCCTGGGTCATGGGTGGCTTGTCCAGGTGTCGTTACTCTCTTGATACACGAGTCGAGCCAAGTCACTGATAACGTTGCTGCATATATGCATGGCCATGCCAACTAGCAGTACTCATTTCTGAGACGAAGTGTAGGTAGCAAAACTATGTCTCTCCAAAATCTTAGTGACCTGGAAACAATGTGCACGGTTTGATGAGCATGCTGCAATGTTGCTCAAGACGTATTACTAGCATGATATCATTACGTCATGTGAGAACAGCGCCACTTTAATGCATACTACTATTGCAGGTCTATATGTACATTTTTATGGAGCAATATTTTTTAAAGAAACCAACATTATTTCAATACTAACAAAATTATCATTGACCACATACTGCAATCAACGGTCATGGGGCCTGGTACATCGGAACGTTCATGTTGTTGCGAGCAGAGGTGCCGTAGGTCATTTTTCATAACTTTCAATGGTGAAAAAAATTATAAATCTCACGAATACCTTTCATGAAAAAAACAGGGTTTGCTTGAGTCAGTTGGACAGATGATCATTTTATCTGTGCAGCCATGCCATTTCATGTTCTGCACAGTTGTCAGTCCCTTAATATGATGGATGATGATGGTGACTTTGACAGTGACAAAATGCTACTTAGACAAAGTAACAAGTTCATTTACATGATGGTCAGAGAAAACAGAAAGAGAGGGAGGCCTGCTTATTTAAGACACTCTTGGAAATTTTTTTTGTCTTAGTTCAGCATAGCTAGTCATCAACAATTTACTCAATTTTTTTCTATGAAAGCACTTAGCCGTGCACCTGGTTAAACAGATTTTTCAATGCAAGAAAGGTGCACCTTCAATGGGACTGCAAAAGTCAACAGCTTCATGCAAAGCACCCTATTGCCTTCTTAAAGTGCCTGTAAATTTTTTACCATAACCATGATCAATACCCTCCCATTGTCACAGCTATGGTCGTTGACTGGTTACCCGAGGGAAAATTGAACCCTGAATAGAGATTGGCCGTAGTTAAGTGACAACAGCCAGGCTTGAGCAAAACATGTGCTATCCCCATCATCCTTTGTCATAGGCCTCATACACCTCATCCATATTGAAAGCCTTGTTAAATGCAAATTGCTGGCTAAATATTCTTATTGACATGTAGTGCACCGCTGTAATAAACCATACATGAACAAGCTTCCACATACCTGTCAAAACTATGATAGATATACTTTTAGGGCTTCCCTATATGCACAGCTAGTTCAGCATGTACATTGTCACGATGAGTCACAAGTACTGGGGGATTTATTAAACCACCGGGTAGCTAGCTCTAGGACGATGCGCCAGTCGTGGCTGGCTCTCGAGCAGAGAAGATTTGTTTTGTTTTGTTTCCCTGGCGTGATGGCTCATACCCACTCAGGGGGATTGGCCAAGAAAGTGTAGTGCAGTTTTTTTGTGATCATTTTAACTATGTGTAATGAGTTGGTATTATAATAAAAAAAATGTAAAAAAACAACATAAAAAGAGCAAATGAAAAAAAAAATCAAGTTGAGCAATTTTGAGATTTGAGGTGTTATGATTACCACTCAGCTGCGTTTACTTCACTCTGCCCTGGGGAGTAATAATTAATAATTTTTTGATTGAAGATCACAAAGGTATACGCTTGGTTGCCTGAATATAATCGCAAACGGCATTGAAAGCATCCCTGTGGCAATGTCCCAAAACTGAGGCACCAAAGCTTAGCGCCATTTCCGCCGTCAATCTAACACCTATTTTCAGAAATGGCATAACTAGTAACCTTTTTCGAAGTATATTGTAGCGGCGACAATACAAAAAGTAGTGATCTAGTGATTCCATTTCTCCGCAGAATGCGCAGAGGGGTGATGTTGTCGGACCAGCTCTGTGTAGATACAGGTTTAGGGGGGGGGGGGGGTGCAGACACGGCATCGAAATTTAGTAATTAAGACTTCGAGCTTTCGGGACTGGCTCCAGTGGGGTTGCCATGGAAACATGAGGTGGTTATATTCTGTCCATGTAGTTACTTTTTCTATCGTATCAGTGGAGATTGCTGATTTTCGATATCTTATTGCCGTGATATATTCCACATCTGGCAGTATGGACAAAACTGGCCCATCAAGTGTGGCTCGTGCTAAGGAATCGGCCAATTTATTTAATCTTAATCCACAGTGTCCCGGAACCCATAGTAACCTAGGGAGCCTCAACTGCGGGGGTACTAATGTTTTGAATGTGCTTAGAATTCGAGAGTTCTCTGAAGCTGTCAGAGCTGCACAAACTGAAAGAGAATGCGTCATTATGACTGCGTTGTTTTGATTTGATGGAAGTTTTCAGAGAGCTAAAATAATCGCCACGAGCTCCGCTTCAAAAACTGGAGTAAAATCAGGCAGTCTCACTGAAAAGGACCAGTCAAGCGAATCAGAGGCAATGCCCACACCTGCCTTTTGATTATTTATGGAAGCATCTGTGGCTATTATATTTTTAGTTTCTGCATGCTCCACGTAATCTAATAATATGTTATTTAAAAATTTGAGATTGTAATTTGGCATTTTGGGGGAATATATCATCATACTCAATTATTAACATGACAATTCGAGTCATTAGTCTCAATTACATTTCTAATGTTCACATTTATACTTTGTTGATTCTTTTGTACAAACATTATCTGAGGTGTGTGAAACCGTGGCCAATGAGCAAGAAAGAAGGCGTCTGGGTTTACAATAAAAGCATATTGAGATCTTCTTGCCGGTAAGCTATAAAATTTTAAAAATGCTTGTACGGTCAAAATTCGAAATCGACAAAGTAGAGTAGGCAGGCGCGCTTCCTGGTACAGTACGTTGATAGCCACAAATCTAGGTAGTCCCAGACACATTCGCAGTGCTTCTCGCTCCAAGACAACTAGAGGTTTCGTTTTATAAGCAGGGCCTCCCGAGAATAATATGCAGCCGAATTCCATGATGGGGCGCATATACCTCTTGTACAACGTTATCAAGGTGTGCCTCCGTAACCCATATTTCCGGTTACTTAGCTTGTGTAGTAAGCCAGAAGCCCGCTGTGCTTTGGTTGTTATATACTCTATGTGTGGACTCCAGTTGTCATTATAAATGATTCCCAAATATTTTATAGAGTCTACTTGCTAAATGGGTTCCTGTTTATATAGAATTGAAAATGAAATTGGTTCTGCAAGCGGAAACGCCATGAGCAAACTTTTGTTGACACTTAATGATAACGAAATCGACTGCAACCAAATTTCTAACATGTTAATATATCTTTGTAATTTAAGTTGTAGTGAGTAAACACCACAGTCAGCAGCAAAGAGTGCGATGTCATCAGCATAAATGTAGACTGTAACTTCTTGATCTGTTGGAATTGTGCTCATTAAAGCATTAAATAATACTGGAAATAAGACTGCTCCTTGGGGAACTCCGCGCGTTTGTTTAAATCTAGATGAGAAACATCCATCCTTGATGCAGTAGTATTCTCTTGATTTTAAGAATTCTGCCACCCACTCAATAAAATATTGTGGGAAGTTCAATCTCTCTAGCGTATTTAACAATATGAAGTGCTCCACACTGTCATACGCCTTGGCTATGTCAAGCGTTACTAAAGCAGCGTATTGCCTTCTTTTACGCGCGAGCTGTATTCGGCTCTCTAAATCAGCATGGGCACACCAAATAGAGAAACCACTACGAAAGCCAATTTGGTTCGGTTTTATTACTAAATTGTCTGCCATCCAGATACTTACTCGGCTATGTAGGTCCCTCTCTACTAGTTTGACCATGTTAGATGTTAGAGAGATTGGTCTGATATTGACTGTTATTCCTACACCCGGATTTTTTAGTATAGGAATCACCTTTGCTATCCTCCAATCCTGCGGCACCCATGAGTTTTTTAAGGAGTAGTTAATAACATTGGCGACGTCTCGAGGCGATAAATTGAACAGAATTTTTATCATGGGTACTGTGATTTCATCTGGGCCAGGAGACGCACAGGGTAAATGTTTAATCACGTTGGATACTTCAGTCTGTGTCACTTCGTCAAAGTCAGAATTTGTCGTAGGCTTGTGCCAATTGTTTGGCACTACTGAAGTGAATCTGCTTTCCAGACTTTTACCGATTGTCTCTAAGGTAGTGGTCATTTCTTGCGCCGACAGATTATCACAAGCTACATTAACTGATGATGGCAAGATTTTCCGAGCTCTCATATATCGGAACTGTGCTTTCATATGTTTAGGCTTCGACAGGTATTCATAATGTCTTCTGTCATAATCTTGTTTAGCTTGAGCTACCGTTCTCTTAAAGCCCGCAGCAATGAATTTATAATCGGCCCAGTTTCGGGGGGATTGATTGATTATGTAAGAGCTGCTTCCAAGCTGCCTGATGTCGTTGGTGCTCTCTTGTACATTCATCATTCCACCAACAGCTATATACCCTTTTTGTGGATTCCACAGTAAATTTGGCTCTTTTGTAGGATCTTTTAATGATTGTGTTTATCTTCAGTGCTTTTGTATCATCGCTCTCTTCCGAGTGAAAAGCCAATGCTGACTTCAGATCATTCTTAAATTTAGTGTAATTTACAAATACTCTTATATTTGAACAAGATGGAATTATCGGGCAAGAAATTTCAAAACTTATTGGTAAGTGGTCACTGTTGGTCGCTTTCCAGGAAGAAGTAGTAGTGGCTGAACTGGCAAAACTTAAATCTAAGGCTGACCTGGAGTGATTACGAATAAATGTGGGGGTTCCGACGTTGAGGCACGTCAGGTCATTAGCCATTGTCCACTCCCACAAGCGTTTCCCACTCAGATCAGTTCTAAAACCTCAACTCGTGTGGTGGGAATTAGTCTCCAACTAAAACTTTGTCATTGCACCACGACTTTGTAGCTAGATCCAAACTTCGTGTGTTTTGAACTCCATCCGGAAAATACATATTAACTAAAGTGAAAGGAGTGCAGTTGGGCAGTGTAATGTCTACTGCCAAAATTTCGCATTCTGGCGACATATGTTTGTATGAGCATTTGACTTTCATACTAATTCTATTATTAATAAAGAAAGCTAGACCCCCACCTCTCGATGGACGGTCTAGTCGAAAAGATCGGAAGTTATTTAAATGGAACAAATTTTGTACAGATAGCCTTGTCTCTTGTAATGCTATAATATCAGGAGCGAATTTAGAAGTCAAGTATACCAAATTCGTAGATGCAGAATCAATTGATCGGCAATTCCAATGGAGAATCTTAAGTGACCCTATGGTTTCGAAAGAGCTGCTTCCGCTATAGCTTTCTCTAGAATGCTTTCTTTCAAGAAATCTCTCTTTGAAAGGCTCTCCTTTTCTTTCAGATACTTTTTGTTCTTTGTTTGTTTAGGTGAGTTAGCTTTCCTTGACACAGGGGATCTAGATCGCTTCAGGGACCTAGGGTCCAAATCCATGTCATCGGAATCTATTGTATATGCAGCTTTGTCCTCACTTAGACTCTGTATATCTGCTGCTGAGGGTGCTGCAGGCGGAGAATACGATGGTGCGGTTTTAAATTCCTAATTTTGGCTGTGGACACCTATTGCAGAGGCTCCTGCGGGCGGATAATTCGATGGCGCAGTTTCAGATTCACCGTCAGCTATTGGTCGTGAACTCTCAACATGTTGGGATACTAGGCCTGATTCTCCCGCTGTACCAAATATGCGAGTCATCTGGTTAGCCAAAATTTGAGATAGAGAATCGCAAAGGTTAGAAGTCAGTCGTTCCATGGCTTTTTCTAGAGCTTTTTCTATGGCCTCCGCTAATATTCAGGGAAATCGACCCATTTATTTCCGAGAGATGTCGTCCTGCAACACTGGCATACTCCTGAGTTCTAGCCTGTATTTCCGCTAGGGCTTCTCGTCGAGAACAGCGCCTTGCCCTATAATTTCAAGAATTTGCATTTCTCGAGCCTTTGCTGAGCAATCAGGACTATCTGCACAGTGTTGTTCATTGCAGAGACAACATTTCTCTTCTTTAGCTTTGCAGTAATTTGTTTCGTGGTTGTCACCACACACTCGGCATCTGAGTTCTGACCTGCATCCTTTAATAGTGTGACCGTATCGCCAGCACTTCGTACACTGGATTGGTTGCGGTGATAGTGGTTCCACTCTGTATATTAGTGGCCATGCCTTGATTTTGCTTGGGAGATTTGCTCCAGCAAAGGTTAAAATTACCGACTCAGTCGGCGTCTTCTGCTTCTCTACCAGTCGAGCACACCTATATACAGAGATAGCACCAGTCACGGCAAACATCTCTAATACCTCAGACGGGATCAAGTTAACATCGACACCGCGAACAATACCTTTCACACATGCCAGATGCGGGGGAATAAAGGTGCTCACCGGATTGGTCGCGAAACTCGAGCACTTCAATAGGTCTTGGACACAGAGCTGATCAGATGAAAAACATAAAATACCACCTCTTCCGAACTGGCGGGCCTCTGTGATGCTGTGAAAGTGAGACGTCGCAGCTCTAAGCTCCGCCTGGACCACTTTCGGATTCTTCATCCGAATGAAGCCGTCATTGCTAGGAACGAGGGCCACAGGAACTGCGGGAATGCCGTTGCGCAGAAACTGATCCACTGGTATTTCCTGTGGCGGAAGTGAAGCAGACCAGAGGCAAGCCCCTGGTCCAGGTGAAGAAAACGGCATCTAAGTGCTCTTTCTAGTGCTGAAAGCGCTTACTTAGCTGTAAAATCACTATAGGAACACCTAATAAAGACAAAGAAAACCACAGCCACTACACAAACTTAGGCCAAAACCCTAGAGCAAGCGCGACCAGCTACTTGCGTGTTCGGCGGGGTCGAGTGAGCCGTTCCATCCGGTGCGTGTTAGCAGAGAATAAGCACGCGACCTTCTTTTTCCTCCAGATTGAGAGCCGCTCTTGCTGTCGACCCACTACGTGCTGGTGGCATTATCCCCCCCTTTCGAAAAGAAAAAAAAAAACAAGTCCCAAAAAGAGGAAAGAAAAGTACATAGCAGCATTGCGATGCTACTACATAGGCACGTGAAAAAAAATTAGAAATTCGGATAAAGCGAAAGTAGAAATTGAAGAGCGTGCCAATATAGGAAACGTCAATGAACGAGAAAGCAAGTTCACAAACCAGCACGTAGTGGGTCGACAGCAAGAGCGGCTCTCAATCTGGAGGAAAAAGAAGATCGCGTGCTTCTTCACTGCTCGAATGCCAGCCACGACTTACGCATTGTTCTAGAACTAGCTACCCGGTGATTTAATAAATCCCCCAGTACTTGTGACTCATCGTGACAAACTGGTGGAAGTGCTGGGTAGTCTCACGAATGCTGCAGACCCCCCCCCACCCCCCCAGGAAGCTGTGACAAGAGTCCAGTGCCAGTGAATACCCCCGTGCATCAAACCAGCCGCCGAATCTGGTGAATGCATTGGAAGTTGACGATACTGCTCCCACCACATCGACAAACATGACCAGCGCTTCAGTGCAAACCTCGTCTACTGGCACGGGAAGCACGACGTTGAACCTCTATACAATGAAAAGACCAGGGGCACCGGCGACGTTCCATGGAACAGAGCACGAGGACGTTGAGGACTGGTTGGGGGACTTCGAGCGCGTAGCCACCTTGAATCAGTGGGACGACGCGGCGAAACTGCGTCGTGTCCATTTTTATCTCGAAGACGGGGCACGTACGTAGTATCAAAACTGAGAGGAGCAGCTGACGACATGGCCCGAATTCTCTCGTAGACTTCTGCAGACCTATGCCAGTGCTGATCGCCAAGAACAAGCTGAACGAGCTATTCTGGCCTGCGTCCAGTTGTCAAACAAAACTGTGACCACGTACGTCAAGGACATGACGCGCCTCTTCCGACGAGCCAAATCAAGAATGACGAAGAACAAGAAGTTGCGTCACTTGATGCGCAATATCAAAAAGCAGCTTTTTGCCAGCCTCGCGCGCAGCCCTCCGAAGACTGTCGCAGAGTTCTTGTCCGAGGCCGTGACAATGGAAAAAATGCTGCAGCAGCGATCCAACCAATACGACAGGCAAGTCAGGGGCATGTCTACTGCCGACATTTTCACCGCCACTAGAACCAGCAAAAACTGTCTACGAGAACTCATCCATGATATAGTACGTGAAGAGTTGCAAAAGGCTGGTGTAACACCTCATCCTACGGTTAACTCTATTGCAACTGTGATCAAGGATGAGCTGCACCAGGCTCTCTGGGACACCTTGCCTCCTGATACAGGTGCGCCAGCTCCTCCTGAATACCGCCGTGAGACAACCTACGCGGAAGCCTTGAAATGCCCTGCTGCATCGCCGCCATTATTCGTTCATCCTGTTTCACTCCAGTCAGCGCAGCACATACTGTACTACGAAGTCACGTACACGCAAGCGCCCTTGCCCTTTGTCCCTGGTGCTTCTGTGGCCCGTCGTTCGGTGCAACCAGTTCAGTACATCGTTGATCGGCGCACGTCTTCTTGGAAGTCTGATGTTTGGCGCACACCTGATCGCCGGCCTCTGTGCGTTCACTGCGGAGAAGCTGATCACTTGTACAGCCAGTGCCCATATTGCCGTCTTGGGCTTCGGGCTTCTCTGCGTACTAACCCCTACCCCGTTACAGCCAGAGACCGCGCGAAATGGAAAACTACCTCTCCCAGCAGCATGCACCACCGTCTGCCGGGCGCCAGTCGCGCTCGCCATCACCGAGGCGATTTTCATCAATGCCCCAGCGATATTCTACCACACGGTCTCCCAGCCCTCACCGGGAAATCTAGCCTAAGCGACCTCTGGGGGCGGGGTCGCTGAACGTGAAAGCGCTGAAGACCTCCTATTGACACAGAACCATACAGAAACCGGTCCGACATCGCATACTGCTGCAAAGGATGGCCGACTTTCACTCGACATAGCAGTGACAATTGATGGTTGGGCAGTTAATGCGTTAGTGGACACCGGCGCCGACTATTTCATACTGAGCTGGAAACTGACAACGCAGCTGTAGAAAGTCATCACGCTGTGGCATAACTCGCAGATTCAGACAGCTGGTAGTCACGTCGTTACTCCACTGGGTGCCTGCGCAACTAGAGTACAGATTCAATTGTATACATTCGTAGCAAGCTGCCTTGTTCTACGCGAATGCTCCCGTGACGTCATTCTGGGAGTTGACTTTCTACAGGAAAATGGAGCTATCATTGATCTGCAAAAGCGCCGCGTCACGTTCTCAGCCCAGCGAGCAATCAACGTACAGGATGACGGAAGGCGTGTCGACGTACTCCGTATTTCTGAACAGAGCGTGACGCTTCCTCCAGTCGACGTAACATGCTGTGGTTTGGGCGATGGCGATGTGGTAGCCGAGACAAATTTAGAACACCTCCTGCAGCAAGGCATTTGTGTAGCTAGAAGTGTAATACACCTTCGTGATGGCCGATCTGAATCGCTCGTAACTAACTTTAGCAACGAGCATCGACATCTTTTCCGTGGCACTTCGATAGCATTTGCCCACGAAATAGCAAACGTCACCAACTGTTTCACGTTAGAACTAGTGGATACTGCCGACACGTCAATGAGTAATATTGACATCAATCCTGATCTGTCCACCGATAACCAGACTGCGCTATGAGCACTCTTGTTCGAATTCAGGTCTTGCTTCGCAAGTTGCTCAAAGATCTGCCAGACGTTTATCACTCAACACAGGATCATCACGTACGAGGACGCATGCCCGATACACCAGAACCCCTACCGCGTGTCGGCTAAAGAACGTGAAGTGATACGTACGCAAGTCAGCGAGATGCTTGATGATGGTGTTATTGAACTATCTAACAGCCCGTAATCATCTCCAGTCGTACTTGTCAAAAAGAAGGACAGGTTGCTACGCTTCTGGGTCGACTACTGAAAGCTTAACAACGTGACCAAAAAGGATGTGTATCCGCTGCCGCGTATCGACGATTCGCTGGATAGACTTCGTCGTGCCCATTATTTCACTTCTCTCGATCTCAAAAGTGGGTATTGGCAAATCGAGGTAGATCAGCGAGACCGTGAGAAAACAGCCTTCGTGACTCCAGACGGCTATACCAATTTCGCGTGCTCTCTTTTGGCTTGTGTTCAGCGCCGGCAACTTTCCAGCAAATGATGGACACTGTCCTCACAGGGCTCAAGTGGCAGACTTGTCTTGTCTATCTTGATGATGTGATGGTCTTCTCTACCACGTTCGAGCAGCACCTTCACCGCCTGCGCAGCGTGCTGGAGGCTATCCGATCGGCGAACCTCGCACTAAAGCCACAGATGTGCCACTTCGGCTATAAAGAACTAAAATTTCTTGGACATGTAGTTAGCGCCGAAGGAATCCGGCCCGATCCGGACAAGCTTGCCGCTGTTGCTGAATTACCAGCTCCTGTTGATAAGAAAGCCATCCGGCGCTTCCTTAGTTTGTGCGCCTACTATCGCCGGTTCATTCATGGCTTTTCACAGATAGCAGAACCTCTGACTTGTCTCACAGGGGACGACACGCCGTTTGTCTGGGTAAACGAGCAACAAGCAGCTTTTGATGAGCTGCGATAGCGCATGCAATCAGCGCCCGTTCTCGCTCATTTCAATGACGATGCTGACACGGAGGTCCATACCGACCCTAGTAACATTGGGCTCAGTGCAGTGCTCGTTCAGTGTCAAGAGGACATCGAACGAGTGATAGCCTACGCCAGCTGCTCTCTGTCCCGTGCCGAGGCGAATTATTCCACTACGGAGAAAGAGTGCCTCGCAGTCGTGTGGGCAATCACCAAGTTTCGCCCGTACCTTTACGGTCGTCCCTTCAAGATAGTGACGGACCATCATGCGCTTTGTTAGTTGGCAAGCCTGCGCGACCCTTCAGGACGGCTAGCACGGTGGAGCTTGCGGCTGCAGGAATTTGATGTCACCATCGTCCATAAGTCCGGCCGTAAGCATGAAGACGCTGACACTCTGTCACGCGCACCCCCTCATGTCGTCAGTTGTGGCTGGCTCTCAGCAGAGAAGAAACACGCGATCTTCTTTTTCCTCCAGATTGAGAGCCGCTCTTGCTGTCGACCCACTACGTGCTGGTGGCAACATGAAGCGCCATGGGAAAGAAGCCAATACTATAACTCTACCCCCCCCCCCCCCCCCCATGCCAGGACACTACACTACTTTCTATTCTCTGGAAGACTTTGCTCCTTGTAGACATCTGTGGTAACCTGACAAAAGCAAGAACTTGTGGTTGGGTTACTCATATTGTTGTTGCCCCTCCTGTAACTATTAAGCACTATTTTTATTTTTTTATTTATTACTAATGTTATTGGTTATTGACAAATAAATTACACATGCAGCTAATGTGATGTAAAAGTTCTAAAACTGTCTCACATTCCCCTGCCTCTGTTTTCTAATTGGAGCTTATTGAAAATATATAGTGAAGTATTAATATACCCAGGTACATTTATTATTGCCATCAATTACTTCTTGTTCTAGCTCAGCTGTTAGTAATTGTGAAATGTTTTATTGTCAGTTACGATTTGGGAAATTTATAATGGACAGTAATTAAACCATGCCGGGTCTCTACTGTATCAGCAACTAAAACAGCATAATAATTTTCTCAGGTATGATGATGGTACACTTCAAATAATCTTTTTCAATGAACTATTGCCATCATAAATATTTCAATCTGCATATATATTTGCTTGTTTCAGTTCGTATGTGCTGCCATGTAGCATTGAAGAAGTGGTTGTAGATTCATCTGACAACGGGCCTAGAGAACCAATGGGGCCCTCTTCTAAAAGTCTAATAGTGCCCAATGAGAAGGCTCTTCAAGTTGTAGCATCTGCCTCTACCACAGACAAGCAAGTCATGTCTGTTAATTCAGTAAGTTATGTTATAAGTATGTCGTGCTAGATACGTTTGATGTTGCAACAACGAAGAAACTGTTGCCTGGTTTAACCTTTTATCTGACGAGTATTTTTTTGTTATACCATCAATATGTAACAAATGTTGTTGGCCTATTCATTGTGAACATCTTTCACTTTTGCACAGCAGCTCAATTTCTTACTTTATAATTTATTCTTAATCTTTCTATGTTTTTGACATTCACATAGGCATGGCAACAGAAATACTCTGAGGGAAGCTTGACACTCCTTTAAACAGAATGCAGGCCTCCATGCAACATGTCGTTTATGGCATTGTGCAAAATAGAAATTGCTAAGGCAAAAGCAGCAGAACATTTTTGTCGAGTTTCATTCTCATAAGACAGGCTGCCAGAGGCTTCACCTTTATCATATATTAGTTAAAGCTCTCAAAATGACACAGAGCTGTAAAAGCATAATTGCTTAGTTGAGATAGTAAAACGTCCTAAAATGCCAAGATTTTGGCTGATGCCACAGCACTTATCTAACTTGGAGTCTGAGGAGCCAAACTTCCACTCTTCTTCCAAACCATGTCTCACAAAAAAATCATTTACAAAATTTTCTGAATTAAATATTCTTAATTGCTTGATCCGTTTTGCAATGAACTTTTTTTGCGGCTTATTTTTCATAGTCAGTTAAAACTCTATCTCGATAACTGCACTCTATTTGGCTAAATCGGGAAGTTTATCATAAGATAGAGAAATAAATTTTTCGGTTCTTGAACACATAAAATTGTATTATAGCAGCATTTAAAAGCTGATGCAGCTTTTTATTTGCCACTTACACATGTCTGTACGTCTGAAAAAGTCTACAAGGGCAGCCCGTTCATGGAGCCTTCCATGTACAGGTGATACGGGCAAGGTATGAACAGTTAAGTAAAGCTATGGCAAGCAGCCGATGTGCTAAGACAAGGAGAATGAATCCACTGGTTGTGTGAGCTGGCAGAAAAGGAATGTTACGAAGGTAGAGTCAATGACATCTGTTGCTAAAGCCTTGATCCTGTCCGTATGGAGTTTTTTTGTTGTTAATAGCAATACTAATATACCGATATTTTTATTTGCCGATTTGCTTCTACATGTCTTGAAAAAAAACTAGAAATAGAATTAATGAAAGTTTGTTAAATCGGTTGTAGTGTCATAATAGCTTTGGTAATTCAAGTTGATGGCAACATTTCATTTGATGAGTGTCTGTTTGAAAGTAGAAATTCATTTGTTATGTCAGCTTTATAAAGTTTGGGTTTGATTAGATTGAGTTTTAACAGTATGCAGGGGCACAATCAACTCTCTACATGCATTTTTCGCTGAGAATGGCAAATTGCTGGCTGTATGTCATGGCGCTTTAAAATTTTTCTTGGATTATAAAAAGCTGTTATAACTTGATTGGCTTATCGATGCACTAGTAGTAGGGAAATGCTACAACAAACACACTACAAAAACACAGGACACAGTTTAATAGAGCAAGCGCAGATGCTTGGCGATGCACTTCTGGTGGGGAAATACTAGAAAAAACACACAACAAAAAACAAGGTACAAAGTTCAACAGAAGGAGCGCAGTTGTGCTTGCTCTACTATACTGTGTACCGTGTGTTTAGTTTGTGATGTATGCTTCATAGCCCTTCCCTATCCTAGGCACTCATCCTAGCCAACATGAACCAACTTGTTCCTTTCGTTGAATTACTAAAACTCGATAAAACAAAACCCGATTTTGTGAAATTCTCTACCTAATAGAGAAATTCACATACCCGGGCAAATATCCATTAGAGTTCAGTGTTACCATCAATCCGAATGAACTAGGTCGGCAACCAAGCCGAATTGAATGAAGTTTTTTTCTGAAGTAGTAATTGAGTTTAAAATGTGATGGTTTTCTTCTAATTTTGACCGAGATGGTTTTTTTCTTTGAGCGTGTGGTCTAGCGATATTGCGTTAAAGCATACAGGTGCTATAGTTATGACCCTAGCTTTGTTTCAAATGAAGCTGCTCGCTGTACAAGTGCAAGGGACGATGGACTTGGCAGCTGTTAGCGTGCTTAGGTAGCAAATAGCACCAAAGATGGTCTTGGTTGCTTTGGTTATCAAATGGTTTATGCAATAGATAGTGCTAATCATCACTTGCCATCTTTCTCTGTGTCATTGCTTATTAGTAGGCTGTCACAACTACGCGTGACTGTCTACCTGGCCTGCATCACCCAGATATGGTGTCTGTTATGTGTGTGCCACCCTGACAGACTTTTCAGATGCGCAGGCATAAGTTTCCAATAGAAATAATGACATGGTAGCTTTTGGGTGCTACTACGTTACAATTTTAGATTTCAAAAAACCAAGAAGCTTTTTCTTAATTTTTAGGAATTCTCAATTGAACAAAGCAATTTGAGCATACCCACCGCTTTAACAAATCGAGTTTCAACTGTATATTGAACTAATTCTTATTTTTTTAGGGAGTTTAATATATAAGGTTTCGACTGTATGTAGCAAAGGCCACACTTGCAATCTGCTTTTCACTAAAGCCATGATATCAAGCTCATCTGTGACTGTTTTCAGCTTCTTTCCAGCATACAATTCCATGAATATGATGAAAAGTCATGAATATCAGTCATGAATATCATGAAAGAAGTCATGATGAAAAAGGTTCCACAAAAATTTTCTTATTTCTGCTGCAGGATTAGACACTGGCTGGTTTAAGAAAAGTATCATGAAAATTGGTTGTTAGTTTCTAGAACTATTTAGGCGACTAATTAGTTAGAGGTCGGATTTTTAGGCACTAAAAATTGCATTTTAGGCACCAAAAATAGGCAGGCAAAACAGTACTTTAGACACCGAAAATAGGCTATCAAACACATTTTAGGCCTTGAATGTCGCAAATGTAGGCACAATAAATTTTGACACAAATGCAAAGAATTTTGACAGAAAGACGTGAGCGATCTATCTATGAGAGGAAAGGAAATGAAAAAAGCATCTTCTCACTATGGGTGGTAAGCCTGGATGAACGATGGAGCTGAGCTGCCTTTGTTCTTCTGTATCACTCGCTAAACTTTTTCGTCTTTCTTTTCCTTTCATCCCTGGATTATTTCTCTGTGTATATGTTGCTTCCTATTTATAATAGACTCTCAGTAAACGAAAGTCTGTTAAACGGAACAACTGCCTGTGGCCAAATTGATTTCATGCTTGTGTTCTGCACCCCTGGTCATCTCTCGGTAAATGGAACTCTGTTTACATGGAACATATACCTCTGTCACATGGCAGATCTAATGTCATTTTACCTGAGTGCTGTCACACGACGAAAACAAATTTCATTTTGAAATGGTCATCATGACTTTAGATCCTGAGCTGGGGATTTGAGAAAAATAAAAACATACTAGAACTTTCATTTAATATACCACAAATTCACTTTTATAGGTAAAATGGTGCTCCTAAAATATAAACACGGCCATCTTACACAACTTGCCACAGCTGCACGACACTCGAAAACCAAGATGGCCTATGATGTAACCAAGCGTGAGTAGAGTGAACTGAAGTGGGGCGCATGACTTCCCAGCTGCAGAAATGAGACAGCGGCAGTGATTTCGTGTAGTCACCACCTTGGTCACCACAACACATGCAACCAGACTATCAATATCCGCGATACAGGCAACAAAAAAAGAGCAAAACGAAACATGGCCGGCGTCTAGCCCCTGTAGCTAAGGGTAGCTTTTTTTTCTGGAAGTTTTTGCACATGCTATTATGTCATCAAACCAGTAATAAGTTGATCTAGTAAAATATAAGATATTTACAAATTATAAAAGTTGCGTTTACGTAAGTTAACAGTCATCTTCCTAAAAGTCCCTGGTGTCGAGACTACTCATTCGGTCCGAAATTATATGCGAATGTGTTTCGGGAACTCATTGGACAGAAAATGTCATTTCCATCAAATGACATTAGTTTCTTCGTGTGACAGCAAACAAATGACATTACAAACGAATGACATTCACTGTAAATGACATTATATTTGCCATGTGACTGGGTTAATACTTTCCTGGTCTCTTCAGGTCCTGTTTACTGAAAGTTTACTGTACTGCTCTTTTCGCTCTTTTTCTCCTTTCTTTCCTGTTCTCTCTGTTTATCTCTTTCTTTTTAGGTCATGCTTTACTTTCTCTCTTCCACCTTTCCATTTTCTGCTAACCCTCACCACTCTCCTCCTCAACCCCACCTTCCAACCTCCTTGGCACATTACACTGTAAAGTGCTTTGTTATGCACGGCTAGTGTGCCGGGATAGCCGAGTGGTTACGACGCTCGCATTCCGATCGTAGGTATATGCAGCTTCAAATCCCATCTCTCCAAAAAATTTTTTCGTCTAACATATATCTCTTTCTCTTTGTTTCTATATCTTTCTTCCTTTCTTTCTCTCCATACTTGTTTTCTCACCCATTGGTGTTATTGTGGGCCGTGCCTGACAAATCGGCGCTCGTGCTCTGTAGAAAATTATAAAAACTATGAAGGGAAAAAGGAGGCCGAAGAAAAACACATGTTGGTTCATGACGATGATAATATCTGTTTACTCATTACGGACCAATGCATGGCTTAAACAACTCCGCTGTTAGAATTTTCTCGTTTATGATGGCATAAAGTAGCCGACAGTTGGCACGGCTGCAAAAAGCAATGCAAAAGCAGATACCCAGACCACAGAAAGACCAGGTAGGAAAAATGCCTCGAATTGGCCGCGCCTAATCGCGTAAGGTCAATGTCTCCTCTAACGGTATACAGTCAACGTCCAATTTCCCGGACCCTCGAGGGACCGCGAAAACGTCCAAAAATTGGGCAGTCTGGAAAAACGAATGCACGTGAAAACACACCTTTTTTTTTTGTAGGTATTTTTCGCTGACTGAAAGGGTAATGGCCGGAGTACAAGATTCTCATTGCAATTCAGTCAATGCACTGTTTAGGTGGCTCTGAAAAGTGCCGTTTATATATATAAAAAAATCCGACGTTGCCGGCACTATTTAATAGGTCAGCAGTTGGGCGCAAAGAAGTCACCTATTTTCTTTTGCATGGGTTCCGCTTGCCCGCGATCATGTCTGCCTCAATATCAGTCAACATCATGTTGCCGCTGTACACCCATGACAGTGTCATCAGTGCTCGCGTCAACTCCGAGCTCGTTGGCTGTGTAGGAGACGGCTCTTTGTTTTCTTGTGGGAGTCGTTGAAATCCTCCGTAACTTGACGAATTATTTTGTCATTGGTCAAGTCCGCACATAACTCGAGGGCTTTGTCAGCGTCGGCGAAGACCTCAAATGTTATCCCGGCAGAAATCGACATGCCGGCAGTGCACAGATCGTCGAAGGCAACATCTGTGGATGGCAGTTCGTCACACGGACTGTCCACTTGGGGTGAGGCGGCTGTCTCGGCATAGAGTGGGAAGCCCGCGTGGCGAAAACAGTTCTGCAGAGTTTCTTGCGTAACCGCCTTCCATGATTCCACTAGCGTGCCAACGGCAGACCTGATGTCAACAGCGCAGCTTTTCCCGTTGTCGGAGCAGAGCACCATGCAGCTGAGCACGCGTGATTTGTAATGATTCTTCAAGTTCCGAGTCACGCCTTGGTCCATCACCTGCAGGATTGCTGTGGTATTCGGCGGCAGAAATTCAATCTGTATAGCCTTTAGGTCCTTGATGTGGCGATGCATAGTGCAGTTATCCACAAACAGCAGAGCTCTTCGATTTTGTTGCTCGAACCTTCTGTCAAGCTTGCGCACGTACACTTCGAATAACTGCTGCGTTACCCATGCCTTCTTGTTAGCTTCATAGAGAAGAGGCAGAGTCACTGCCCCCTTAAAACATCTTGGATGCTTCGACTTGCCTATTACTAGTAACGGAAGCTTCTCGCTGCCTGACATGTTTCAGCCAACGAGGACAGTGAGCTCCTCCTTGCAGTGCTTGCCACCGTGGCAGGGGTCACCAGAAAATGCGAGCGTTTTCTCTGGAAGCAGCTTGTAGAACAGTCCAGTTTCGTCACAGTTGAAAATATCATTAGGTGAAAACTGCTGAAACAAGGACTGTAGCTTTTCATCCCGATATTCGGCGTCAACGGAATCGTCAACGGTGCCGCTTTCCCCGCACATCTTCTTGAACTTCAAATCATTGCGGCTCTTGAAATTGCGAAGCCATTCATCGCTGAACATGAAGTCCTTCACGCCCATCTGAAGCGCGAATACCTCCGCCTTCTGCTTCAGGATGTCACCTGACACCGAGATTTTCTTATGATGTATTCGGTTGGCCGCTCTCGTCCTCTGGCTCAGAGTCACCGGATGCAGAGGCAGCTCACAATTGGAGCGTGAGAGGCAGTGTACCAACCGAATACATCAGCGATCTCAGAGCGCCCAGAGCAGAACGCCTGTAGTGCCATCATGTAGCCAGCATGGGAATCTGCAGGGTAAACACGCGGCCGGGTTAGACTGCACTTGCGCGCGCAGGTTCAGTCTAGCCCGGCCGTAGTAAACAGTGCTGCGCCTGCGCCGCGTCAACAAATGGTGCTGATCAGTTCAATGAATATGTCTGACATTTCTTATATTCTTTCTCTCTCTCTCTGGTATGTCTGGATGTAGTGAAAGTCTTCTGAGCTTGGCACATAGATCTGGTGATCGTCCTCGTTCAAGCTGCTATCTTCAAGGCAAATCACGAGGCTGTCTGCGAGCTGCTGTACCGACCGCATTGAAGTTTTCTCTGCTTTCGCTAGCTGCCTCATTATCGACCTGGTGCATATATGTCTTCATAGATGTGAATTTGTCCCACACATGCTCAAATATGCCACTAACAACATTCTTTGTCAAATGCCCGCTTGCGCTCACCTTTTTCACGTGCCGGAACCCACTTGATTGGCGGCTTGTGTCACAGTATCCGTCCTCCCAGTCAGAAAGCGCCATGTTCTCACTTTGAAGTTAGTGCGATCGGGAGCACTCTGAGTGGGAAGCTGATTCTCTGAAAGACCCAACCGAAGGTAGTCCAAGCGCTCGAATTCTACCAACCAATAGCGCAGCTGCTTTTTAGAGCGCTCCAGAGCGCTCGAAAGTGCACAGGCGAATATTCCATTAGCGATCATGGCACTGAGCCACACGACGAGCGCTTCCTCGAGCTACGGGTAAACACCCTGGCTCGCATTCTTCTTTCCAGCCTCGGTTGATTTGACAGCCACTTCCAAGATCTTCGCCTTGTTTTTGATGAAGTTCGAAACAGTTTGCTTCGAAATTTCGAACTCCCTCCCCACCTCTGCCAGCGACCGACTGCGTTGGACCTGTTCAATCATGGTGGCTTTCTTCTCCATCGTGAGCCTTTGAGGGAGCTTTGTGCGCTTTGAAGGCGCGGACGAAGATGAAGGAGCAGGCATTGCCTTCACTGTAAATGGCGAATCTGCTTGACGAAAAGCGCAGCATAAAACAGCTAGGAACTCTGTCAATGCTGAAGGTCGGGAAATGTGATTAGTAAAGATAGCGCAGCAGCAAACGATCAAACGCAGACACGACCGCACAGCTGACAAAACAACATTTGAATGAACACAGTGAAGTTCGGCTGTGCTAAGACGCTAAGCTATGGCTAGCAACGGATTGACACGTGCAGTTTCAAGGTTACGGCAGCTGCGGCGCGGTGCGGCGGTGCTGCTGGCTATACCTGCGATGCGAGCATGGCGGGTTCGAGGATATGAAAACAACCAAAATGGCAGCGGCAGTGGTCACTTTGGGTCGGCGGTTAACAGTAAAAAAATCCCGGAAATCGGATGCCGAAGGCTATAAGCGTCCGGAATTTCAGACTTTTTATACATTGACTTTATGGGGAACTTGACGGTGCCACAGATGAGTCTGGGAAATTGGGCATGTCCGGAATTTCTGGCATCTGGGAAATCAGGCGTTGACTGTATACCTTGAAATGTAAACTACAAACAAAAGAAAAGGGTACATTACATTCTTGTTCTTCTGATGTCAAACTGTTTTGCCCCGACGGGTCTTCTCAGTTTTGTATTCGTGGTATTGGCAAACCGCTTGCGCCAAGTCGGCGAGGTGGCATATGGTGGTTGGCGCATCCCATTTCACTACTGATAGCAATTGGTTTCCAGAAGTTGGTTTCACTAGAAGACTAGCTTGAACCACATAGAGTTCCGCACAGTCAATGTTACTGCCGCAACATGAACAACGGTCTAAAACTACGCTCTAGATGAAAATTTGAGTTTAAATAGTGATCATGTAGATGCATATTTGGAATATAGACATTTAGGCTTAAACCCCAAAAACAGGCATTAAGAGGCACTATAGAAACACTATAAAACCTTTTCTCATTGGCTAATTCATGCTCATATATTAAGATGGTGTGATAGAAACGCAAGAAACAAAACATGCATTTGCCTAAAATCCGGTCTCTGCTAATCACATGCCAAAGAATAGCCTGAGTGATTCAAGATGACTTTGAGCAATCAAGATAATAGCAAGCAATATATTGCTGGTCTCATTCGTCTAAGTTTTGCCACTATTTTTTTATGTTTGATTCAAGTTACCTGAAACATCCAGTATATGTGTGTGTTAGGTACTTTATGCCAGAGTCAAAATGAAGAATTTCATGCGGCATGCCTTTTGATATTAAATGGTATGCATCTGGGCATTCTTTTCATTATTGTGCCAGCAATTGAAAATTGAAAAGTCATGTATGCATTGCAAGTCATTCCCCTTTGTCAGTTTGTAATAATTATTTTGCATAGAATGTTGTTGGGCAGCCTGCATGTGCATGGGAAACAATCATATACAAGAGTTGTACTAAAAGTAAGGTTCCTTATGAGCTACAGCCTTGAGGGAATGTTCTAGACTAAATCCGACAACAGTGCCATGAACAGTGGCTCCTCCTCTCTCGAGCTCACCCCTACACGATTCGCTGCGTCGCTCAGTGTTCGCTTAGAAACTATCAGAGATGCAAGTGTTGATCGCTGCTTTCATCAAGTGCGAGGTTCAAGCAGTAATTAGTTTTCTTCACACAAGGAAGTTACCACCTACGGAGATTCATGGGTGAATGACTGTGGTTCATAGTAAAGAGTGCATGTCCATTCAGCACATCTGCAAATTGTGCAGGGAGGCAACCTCTGCCTGTTGTAGGGAGGAAACTTCTCCTTGTTGTAGAGAGGCAACATCCTCTTGTTACAGGAAGACAACAAAGAGAAATTGTTGAACTCTATCTTCATAAGAGATGAAACGAAGTGTTTCATTACACCCCTGAAACAAAACAACAATCTCATCAGTAGCGCCACTCTAGTTCACCGCCACCGCCCTTCAAGAGTGACAATGAAGCTAAAGCAGAGCTCATATGCTTCCTCATCGGGTTGGTGGGAGACTTTTTCGACTTAGGAATGCAAAAGCTGAAGCATAGTCTTCAAAACAGTCTAAAAAAAATCGAAACTATGTTGCAAAATAGATAAAGATCTACACTTTTCAACGATGTATCAATAATAATAAACAATGTTTGCTAAGCGTAAATAATATGGGAACCTTACTTTTGGTACAACCCTCGTACTTCCAGCAGGGTGCACGTAACAAATAAAACAGTGTTTATTGCTGTTTAACTCTACATGTACTAACTACTTGCATTTTCAAAATACTGGCAGAGAGCAAGGAGAGGAAAAAAATAAAGAAGTACGTGCATAGATAAAAGCATGATAAAACTTTTCTAAACTCAAACTCTGACATCTTAAAATACGGATTGAGTAGAAAATGTTTTCTGACACAATGTCGACATGTATTTTTAGTCCTTATCTCAAAAAGCTTTTGTATTGTGTACATAGTAACGCAGAATACTAACTCCAAAAAACATGACCAAAAGATCACTTGCTAAAGAGTTCTTGTTTGTGTGGCTGTGTCAGTGTCAAGAAAATGAGTACAGAATTTAGTGTTATCTTTTGTATTGCTGGGTGTGGGTTACCTTGGCAGTGGGATAAGCGTCACAATCTAATAAATCCCGGCTGCGGCGGCTGCATTTCCGATGGAGACGGAAATGTTGTAGGCCCGTGTGCTCAGATTTGGGTGCACGTTAAAGAACTTTAGGTGGTCTAAAATTCCGGAGCCCTCCACTACGGCGTCTCTTATAATCATATGGTGGTTTGGGACGTTAAACCCCACATATCAATCAATCAATCAATATAATAAAAAGAGAGCATACATCACGCTACAAAGCCAAATATAACCAGGCCATGCTACCACTTTATCTTTACACTGGGCTTTCTGCATCTTAGGCTCATGCGCTTTCTCTGGTGCTTGTTGCCACTTCTTTGTGGCTTAGCAAGCATGTGAGTCAACATCATTTTAGCAAAATTATGTCTCGATAAGTAGGCTGACATTTAGCTTGCAGTGTAGAAAGAAATAGCAATTTTATAAGAGCGCTTGCTTTAGACTTGCAATGTAGAAAGAGAGATTGCAGCTTGTTAAGGACACATGCTTCATGCTTCTGCTATAATGAAGCATACAGTGCCTAACTTGTAGTGTCTGGTAAAAGGCATGATGTGCTCTTACACAGTTCATTTTCTGTCTTTAGGTAAGAAGCTTATTATGCTGAATTATGCTGTAGAAACACTGCATCAGCTTTGATTGCTTGTAACAGATTGAGAACTCTGAATGATGGGCTTAAAGTTGCATAAAAGTCACTTAGTGCCAGGTAACAGAATCTGTTGCCCATAAATGGTAATGTGTCCACTACTGAGGTTTGAAAAATCATTGGGAATTTCACTGATGCCATTTTAGAAAGGCTGCATGCCATTTATGAATGGCTAACAGGCTTCATTCGTGTCATTCGTTTATTCATTCATTTGTGTCAATTGCTTATTTTTAAACAATGCTTGTCCTGAGTTTTTTCCCAATTTGTAGAGTTTCGAGTAAACAGCATTTCACTGCATCTATATGTGCTTTACACAAAGATACAACTCTCTCACGATGCGAACTACTCAGGGGCACATCCTGTGCAAGTTCGCCTTTGTAACCTCAGATTTCTTCATTGTTTTAATAACCGTGTTATAACAGTGAAAAAGTAGTTTGCAGTGCATTAAATAAACAGCAGGGCACCCTGCTAGTGTTCTTTGTTTACATGTGTGATCTTGCATGATGATACACTTTTTAATGAAACCAAGCTTTATGGTTGCTGTATAAGCTTATAATGCTAGAAATATTTCGTGCTGATAAACTATGAAAGAAAGGGGGAGGGGTATCTATAATGATGGTGCGGGCATACCAGATGCTGGCAGCATACATTGAGTGCAGAGCCATGATGCAACAAAACATGGCACCAAACCAGTGAAGAAGGATGGTGAGCAGAAAACAAATCACAGTGTTGATGTTCTGTATTACAACAACCATCATATTGTTATGAGACAATATGATGCATAGTTTCGCGTGTATCTTCACGAAACAATATTAACACAAGAAACCTATATATACATCTTGCGCCTGGGCAGTTCTTGTATTTTTACTGAAATCACATTTTTAGGTTTTTTTTTGCTTGGCCTGCTTTAAAGTCATGTTTTTCTTTAATGACTGAAAAATTAAACCTGGACAATTTGTAAAACTTAATCATTCCCAGCAAGCTTTTGCCTATGTTCTGTGCAGCCAAGTTGTTCAATTTTGCAACCCTGCACAAAAATAAAAAAGCTGACCGTGCTTAGATATAGTTGGTCAATTTGACCGTATTGGCATAAAAGAAGCTTAGGCAATGCTTTGCCAGCCGCAGGATGTCAGAAAAGCACTGGTAAAAAGGTGCAAAATCTGTACTCCTATGAGCATGTTAGGAAAGTTAGCTTCATCGAAAGAATTCACTGCTTGTTTAGACGTTTTCACTCAAGGCTCCGGGCGCTGCCACAGTCCTCTCTGGACTGTTGTTAGTGCGTGTGACCCCCCGAAAAATGCGCTGCCGAAGCTGTGACATCGATTTTTGTACTCTCGTGCAACAGCCCAGAAAGGAGGAAATCCTCCTCTTCGTAAAAAAATGTCCATGATAGACACAAGCTCAAGTTGGCCATAAGTCAAGGCCCTAGTAATTTTTCAAAACCAACATTGAATGTAGCTATATGTGCAGTTTGTCTAGTTTGTGGAAGTATTTCCATTTTAGTGTTTGAATTCATAGGCATCTAATTTGGAAGTACAGCACTGTGAGTGGTTCTAGGCATTTATGACATAGGATTAGTTGTGCATTACGTCTGTGGGCTCAGATCAAAGTTTGGCTAATATTGCTTCTACGAAATTTTCTTGATGGTAGCATGTCTTCCATCCTTTGAGGACAGATTCAGGGTGATGCAACTTGTTCTCATTCATATTCTATTCACATGCCATTTGAGAGTCAGTGGATGGCTAGAAGCACACCTCTCTCGGTACCCTCATTTTTGAGACAGTTCAATGTTTGGCACCAAGTGTGTATTCATTTGCCTTTCATTTTCTGGGATCCTTGTGTTTACGATGTGTGAAAATTTGTGTTCCAAGGATTCAAGATCCCAAGACACTCGAGAAAACAAGATCTTGTCATCTTGTTATCATTATACTTTTGTAATACTTACCTAGACAGCTTGTGAATGGCTGGTAAATTGTCGATTTTACTAGCTGTGGCAATGCCTGCTGTAATTGTATCTGCATGATTTACACAGAACATCAATAACATCAAATACAATAATACCAAACTGTCTATTGCTGAAGAATAATAACAATAAATAAGCTACTTTTGTATGTTGCATTGTATTTATTGATTTGTATTTTTTTTCAGATTTCTGTAAATATTTCAAAAACAAACAAGACAGAGGTAAGGAGAAGAGGGAGGCTTGAAGTTATAAAAAATCACTGAACAGAGATTGTTGCTGAAGCCAGTGATTCATAGCTCTTTTCCTGATGAAAACAAGGCCACTTGTTGAAACCTTGGCTCCAGCGGCATTCCCTATTTAACAAGTGTTTGTTATTTAAAAAACCAAAGTTTTCACATTCACTCTCACACTGCAGTGCCATATTTCTGGGGATTGTTTTTTACACTTAAGTGTTGCGAAGTCTAGCAAAAATGAACCAAGTATCTACTAATGTTGCCACTGGGAAAAAGGTCTTTTTTAAATCATGTGTGAGTAATTGGGGCATTTGGCAGCAGAATTCAAGCTCCATGTCAATAGTACTAATCTCTAGAATTACTGAAATCTATATGCCGACTCTGAAATTGAGTTTTTGTTTCATGGTTATGTGTCTTCACATGGTGATCAGAGAGGGTGTCTCACAAAGAAATTGCTTGAGAGCAGTCACGCCTGTGTAGCCTACCCGAACAAGGCGTTATTAATTGTGATAGGCGAGAAAAGAGTGTGTATACCACTTAGCTGAGTCACAAAGCACAAAATAACTGTTAGAGGTCTAAACACGCTGGCAAAGCTTAGTCGTGATGAGAGAAAAAATGTCTGCATTAACATCTTGCATGCAGATGATCCTCAGGGTCAATTGCAGGTGCTCATCGGTCATCCTTGACTAGAGAGCTGACTTGCTCAAGTTTAGCAAGGAGAACAGCTGTTCTACTGAGTAGGTACTACCAAAGATAACAATGATGCTAGCAGATAGTCGGCATAGTGACTTAACCCATTTGCAAAAGATAATCCTAAGCACCTCATTCACTAGCTTTTCGGGCCACATGGAGAGTAAAAACATCTTTCTTGCTCACTGATGAATTCATTTTATGAACTGCAAGTCGCGTCCTGGCCAATACTGAGAAGAATTACACCATCACTCAACAGGAGTGTCTAGCTGTCATGTGGTCCGTTCAAAACTTTCAACCTTGGCAGTGACTATGTGATGGGGCCCATTAAACACAGTACTATCGTTAGAGTGAGGGGGCCTGTCAGCTAGTGTATACGTGACTACAGTGACGGGGCCCGTCAGCACAGTATTATTGTTAAAGTGAGGGGGCCCATAAGCGTAGTAAAATTGTAACAGTGACGGGGCCAGTCATAATAGTGATGCAGCTATAGCGATGGCCCCATCATCATAAAACAATGACTACGGTGAGGAAGCCCATCATCGTAGTTTAATGGTAAAAATGGGGGGGGGGGGGGACTATTGCTGTAAATACGTATTTGTTTTAGATGCCACTGTCTAGCTGTTCTGGTGGTGTAGTGGCTTCACACACAGTTGGGGAAGCGGTCGTGACACAGGTCGTCAGTTCGAATTACCATTTTCGAATGTATTACTTCGTTTTTTTTTTTTTTTTTTCAAAGTATTGTTGCCAGAAAATCATGTCGTCGTCTTCGGCGGTTGTTAGTCAGCCTATCGTTGATTTCATGGCGCAGTGTCGTTGGTGTCTGACTTCGGTGTGAATCGCGCTCTTTTTTATTTTCATCTCTCTATATTGTTTCAAGTATTGTTACTTGTTTTTAAATGATAATCATGTTCATTCATTGGGGATATATCTATCAATTTTTTTTACGTCCAACGTGGAATGAAGATCTTTCCTGATGATTTCCGATTGATACTGTGCTGGGCGAGCAGATTCTGTTGTATGCGTGCTAACTAACCTTATTATCGCATTGAACAGCCACCCTCGGTGGGGTTTCTGTCCCTTGTATTTATATCGCAGCTCTAACTAACAATTTGTTACACATGATATGATGTTCCCAGATTGATTCGTTTGACGTATTTTTAGTGTCGCAGTATAAAGACGACATATGGGCTGATGTAGGTAGTACAGGTCAACATAAAATTTGTTCCGACCATGAGGGCTGTGTAGTTGTACAGTATGCTTCATTAAGTCCCAAAACCACAATACATATGACTAGAATACATGCGGCTCCAACTCTGGGCCTACTTCACCTGAAATCGCACACACAGACTTCATGTCATTAAATCGGCCACTTTAACAAGGGGATATGGATGTCACTTTCGTTCCATGAATGTGTGCTATTGCTGTGCAAATGTAGATAGACATTTGAGCTCTCTACGGTGCAGTAGATACTCGTACGGTGGTGTCCTCTCTGTAGCTGTTTTCCCATCCTGAGACAATGCTTTTTTCGTGGGTTTGAAAGGTGTTTCATATTGTCACGACTGAATGCCGGGCAAGAGGACGATGAAGTGATGAGCGTGAACAGCACCCACGGTTGCTCCGAGAAAGACGACGTCCAAGCGACTCCTCCTTTGTTCTGTTAATGCAGACCTTGTTTTTCCTGGTCGCACCCGCGTCCTATATCCTGTTATTTTCACGTCGCGACATTAGTGGAGGTGCTGGACTTCTCCAACTGATGCTTGGGACACCTCCGCACCCTGGTACTTCGAGTCCGCCACCGCAACTCGTTCCTGCAGTGGA
This sequence comes from Rhipicephalus microplus, assembly GCF_043290135.1. Lineage (NCBI taxonomy): Eukaryota > Metazoa > Arthropoda > Arachnida > Ixodida > Ixodidae > Rhipicephalus > Rhipicephalus microplus. The sequence continues at coordinate 186,186,024 of NC_134710.1, read as the reverse complement.
TACTCCTGTCCACCACTACAGTCGCCAACAGCGAGGCCTTAGTCCCGAGGCAATCCCCCTCGAACTTCTCCAGCAACACACAGTGCCTGGAGAAATGGCTACTGGAGGGCCTTCACAGCTTACTGTTGAGCAGCCTCAAATTCCTGAGACCTTTCACGGTGAGGTCTATGAAGACGTTGAGGACTGGCTAGCCCAGTATGAGCGAGTCACCAAGGCCAACCGCTGGCCCACTGAACAAAAGCTATTGCACATCTATTTTGCTTTGGCAGACAGCGCTCGTACGTGGTACGAGAACCACGAGTCAAAGCTGTCTTCATGGGATGAATTTTAGCAGCAAATTTTTGAGACATTCGCAAACACCGATCGCCGGGATTCTGCTCTGCAGCTCATCGAGGCACGCATACAAAAACCGAATGAGAGCGTTGCCATGTTTGCGGAGGACATGACCCGCCTGTTTGGGCGGGCTGACCCCGAGATGCCTGAAGGTAAAAAACTCCGACATCAGATGAAGCGCCTCAAAGAGGAGCTGTTTGCCGGTCTACTACGCAACCCGCCGACAAGCGCAGCGGAATTTATCAAAGAGGCTACGACAATCGAGCGAGCACTGCAGCAACGGCGCCGATACGACAACCAACCAAACAACACATTTCCCAGCCTCTCTGCTTTGACTGCCAGCAGCGAGTGTTCTCTGCGTGAGCTCATTCATGAGGTCGTTCGTGAGGAGATCCGAAACCTTCTTGTGACTCCGCAAGAAAATACCGTGGCTTGCATTGCAGAAGTTGTGTGGCAAGAACTCCGCCAGGCAATTTCGCTGCCCGAATCGCTTTCAGACCAGCGGTCTGTGAGCTACGCACCGGCCGTCCGTCGACCCACTCCAGTGACATACAATTCGACACCACTGCCTTATTGCGATGTCAGCTAAGGGCCTTACAACGAGCCGTGGGCCCCAGCTTCCAATCCACCATTGCCGTATCCACATCCTAACGTACCTATGCAAACTTCGCCGATGTACACTTCGTCGACATTTGCATATTGGTCGCAAAGAATGCCCACCAGTCGACCATTCATTCGTAAGACGGACTTATGGTGCACCGTCGACCGTCGACTACTTTGCTTCCATTGCGGAGAAGCCAGCCACGTTTTCCGCATTTGCCCATACCGTGACCATAGACATCAGAACTTTCTACAAACCTCCCCTCGTGCTTATTTCGATAACCGCCGTGACAGTAGTGCAGGCCCGCAAGCACAGCCACCTGATGTGCCGTATCACTGACCCTGCTCTCCTTCTCCTGCACCTAACTCGCCGCAGCAGCGCAGTTACGCCGAGGTGGCCCGGGGCAGATCCCCTAGCCCTCGTCGGGGAAACTAACAGAAGCGACCTTTGGGGGGAAGGTTGCCGCCCGTCAAAATGCTATCACACCCCCTATGTCTTCACTACGACGCGATACGACGGACGATACCAAGGATGATACGATGCCACTGACATCAACGGAAATCGTAAGCGCCAATCTAGCTATTTGTATAGACGGACGCCCAGTAGCAGCGCTGGTATATACTGGCGCGGACTTCTCAATTATCAGCGGTAAACTAGCCGACTGCGTAAAGAAACTCAGAACAATATGGACGGGCCTGAACATAAGAACCGCAGGGGGTCAATTAGTAACGCCGACGGGCAAATGTCCCGCTCAAGTTAATATTGGCAGTTCGGATTTCATCGCTACTTTCGTAATTTTATCGGAGTGCTGCAAAGACCTCATTTGGGCATGGACTTTCTGCGTGAATACGGTGCCATTATCATCATTCCTGATAGATCGGTTACGTTTTGGATGGCCCCAGGTCAAGTATCGAATGAGCCTTGTACAGACCAGCGACGTAAACTTTTGCGCATCTTCGACGACGACGTGACCATCCTGCCGCGGTCGAGTGCACTCGTGGCTGTGACATGTGACGCGTCGAGTAATTCTGAAAACATCGCCGAGCAAATTTCAACACTGCTATTTAGCCATGGTTTATCTATCGCAAGAGGCGTCGTGAGCATAAAATGCGAACACACACACGTCCTTGTTACGAACTTCAGCTCTGAACGCCGACATCTGACGAGGGGCATGGCAGTCGCGTACATGGAAGAGCTCGCCGAGATGACAGACTGCCCAACTCTTGAGAAAGATAATTCAACTGATCGGCCCCCCCGCACCTCTATCTGTTGATATTGGCCCAAATTTGCTACCGGCGCAGAAGCAAAGTATCCTGCAGCTTATTCAGTTTGAAGATTGTTTCTCTTTGACGTCCGGGGTCCATCAAACGCCACTGACGAAACATCGAATTATAACGGACGAGATGACCAGACCCATCAGGCAAAACCCGTACCAAGTAGCTCCGCGCGAACGTCAATCCATCGAAAACTAGGTGCGACAGATGCTTGAAGATGATGTTATTCAGCCGTTGAAAAGCCCTTGGGCTTTGCCGGTTCTGTTAGTGAAGAAAAAAAGACAGCACCTTACGTTGCTGTGTAGATTACCGCAAGCTGAATCAGGTGACAAAAAAAGACGTCTACCCACTTCTGCGTATCGATGATTCACTCGATCGACTACGGCATGCGCGTTATTTCTGATTGATCGATTTAAAGAGTGGGTATTGGCAAATAGAAGCCGATGAAAGAGACCAGGAGAAAACAGCTTTCGGGACACCTCATGGCCTTTTTGAATTTAAGGTACTTTCATTTGGCTTGTGCTCAGCACCAGCAACATTTCAGCGGCTAATGGATACCGTACTATCAGGCCTCAAGTGGCAGACATGCTTAGATGACGTCATCGTATTTTCTGCCACATTCGACGAACACTTCAGGAGACTGCACTCAATATTTCAAGCTATCCGTTCTGCTGGACTAACACTTAAGCCGGAAAAATGCCACTTCGGCTTCGAAGAGCTTCTGTTCCTGGGGCATCTTGTCAGCAGGGAAGGTGTGCGGCCTGACCCTGAAAAAACAGCTGCCATTACGAATTTTCCAGCGCCAATTGACAAAAGGTGGTCAGACGGTTTTTAGGACTGTGTGCGTACTACCGACGCTTCATTGAGAAATTCTCACGCATTGCCTCGCTGTTGATTCGCCTTACCAGAGAAGACATCGCATTCGTATGGAATGAAAAACGGCAAAAATCATTCGACAAGCTGCGGCAACACCTTCAGGAGCCACCTGTCCTCGCACACTTTGATGATGACGCCCCGACAACAGTGCACATCGACGCTAGCAATGTCAGCTTAGGAGCTGTACTCGTGCAGTGGCAGGATGGCGCTGAACAAGTAATTGCTTACGTGAGCAGAACTCTTTCACGTGCGGAAGAAAATTATTACACCACGAAAAAAGAGTGCCTTGCCGTAGTGTGGGCTGTTATCAAATTCCGCCCATATCTGTATGGTCGTCCTTTTAATGTTGTCAGCGACCATCACTCCCTCTGCTGGCTGAAAAATTTAAAAGACCCTTTAGGATGGTTGGCGCGCTGGAGCCTGAAGCTTCAAGAATTTGACATGATGGTGGTCTACAGATCGGGGAAGCGACATTCAGATGCCGATTGCCTTTCTCGTGCGCCATACGAACCTGCAATAGCAGAAGATGACGATGCAGCCTTTGTCGAAGTTGTAAACATGGCTACTGTCGCACAGCTGCAACGACACGATCTCGGAACTAGAACCCATATTTAATTTTTTGGAGGGTCACACTTCAGCTGTACCTAGACTGTTTGCGAGAGAGCTTTCGTTATTTTTCTTGCGCAATGACGTCCTGTATAAGATGAACTTCACGTCACACGGAAACGACTACTTACTTGTCGTGCCAACATCTCTAAGGAGTGAAGTACTACAGGCATGCCACGATGAACCATCATCCGGCCACCTGGGTTACACGCGCACGCTGTGCAGAGTGAGGCAGAAATACTACTGGCCAAGGCTGGCGGCGACCGTTCAACACTATGTTCGGATGTGCCTTGATTGCCAGCGCAGAAAAGTCCCACCCGTCAAACCAGCAGGCCTCCTCCACCCTATTGACGTGTCTGTTACTCCATTCGCGCAAGTCAGAATGGATCTTTTGGGCCCATTTCCCACCTCATCGGCAGGTCGCAGATGGATTATAGTAGCCACCGACTACCTCACTCGTTACGCCGAAACCAAGGCTCTGGAGAAGGCCGCGGCAAGTGAAGCAGCCCGATTTTTCGTGGAGAATGTGGTGCTAAGGCATGGCGCTCCATCAGTGGTAATAACTGACAGGGAAACTGCATTCGCAGCCAAACTATTACAGGCGGTTTTAAGACTTAGTGGCACATCCCACCGGCGAACAATGGCGTATCATCCTCAAGCGAATAGTCTTACGGAGCGTCTCAACAAGACACTTGCGGATATGCTCTGCATGTACGTCAATGTGGAGCAAAAAAACTGGGACGAGATCTTGCCGTATGTCACGTTCGCCTATAACACGGCTCATCAAGAAACAACAAGAACAACGCCGTTCCGCCTTCTTCGTGGTCGTGAAGTCACCACTATGCTGGATGCTATGCTGCCACACGAGTGCGAAAACGTGGAGACAGATGCTGATTATATCACCCAGCTTGCCGAAGAAGCCCGACAACTTGCTCGCCGATGTATTAGTCACAAGCAGGACTACGATACAAGGGGACTCGCTCGCTGGATTTCATGCCGACCGGTTGTGCCCTCGCGATCTTCTCCGACGTCGGCTTAGCTCTGGCCGACTGGGCTCGCCTACGTTATCTCCTGACGCCGACCTCCGACGACAGTGTAGCTCTGACTGACTGGACTTGCTCTGCGCCATCTCCTGACGCCGACAAGTGCTCTCGCAAGTGGTGCCCCGTCCTCGGACTCCTGTGACCGTGTTTCCATCTTTTCTATCTCTCCTATCCCCTTGATATTTCATCGCTCTCACGCTTTCACGCTTACCTCATCTCTCTTCTCTCTCTACACCTTTATTCCTATCCTTTCAATCCCTCCTTACCCCCATCTCTTGTGAGCTACTGTTGAGGTGTCGCTCCCTGAAGCAGACAGTTACGGGGCTCACTTTTCTTTTCTTTTCCTTCTTACAACATAACCACTTCCCCACTACGATTCAATATGATACAACCTTCGTCACAGACAAGTCTCATACGAGCCAGGAGAGAAATTTTGGATATGAACTCCTGTTCGGCGCCGTGGCCTCTCAGAAAAACTCCTAAAACGGTACTTCTCCTATAAAGTTCTACGACATCTCAGTGACATTAGTTATGAGGTTGTTCCTGATACTGCACACTCATTAAGACGTCAAAGGTGTGCTTCAGAAGTTGTGCACGTTGTTCGAATGAAACCTTATTTCTCCGAATGAACTCATGCATTTCCAGCGAGTACGAACCACTTTGACTATAAAGCATCGGGACAATGCTTTCTTGAATGGGAGGCTTATGTCATGGCTAAAGGCCGGGCAAGAGGACGACGAAGTGATGAGCGTGGACAGCACCCACGGTTGCTCCGAGAAATACGACGTCGAAGCAACTGCTCCTTTGTTCTGTTAATACAAACCTTGTTTTTCCTGGTCGCACCCGAGTTCTGTATCCTGTTATTTTCACGTCGCGACAATATCGTTCTCGGTCGTTAAAATTCAAGCACACCAAAGGCCTGGGCGTCTGTCTGGATGCTTTAATTTGCAAGTGCTGACTGGTGTGGCTGCGGGCTTGCGTAAACCACGAGGTGTGACCGAGTCGGTGAAACGAATACGCAAGAATGAACGTGCATCTAGCAGCGTCGATGTATCCTACGATGAGGGAAGGTAGCAGTCACCTCACCCAGGCAGCAATAAAGAAAAAAAGAAACAAATAAAAACTTTTTATAACTTCAGTAAGAGCACAAACATCAGCACTATGTTGTTAAAACGAGCCACCTCATAATTACACCATTACGGCGCTGTATTATTTGCCTCTATGCGGTAGTCGACCTGCGGCACGACTGCATCTTCAACTGCACGTCAACCCACTGAGCTACCAAAACAGCTAAGCATTGGTGTCTAAAAGAACTACAAATTTATGGCAACGGACCCTGTCATTGTTACGATTTCACTACGGTGACGGGTTCCATCACTGTAATCACGATTACACTACTCTGATGGGCCCCCTCACTCTAATGATAGTACTGCGTTGACGGGCTCTGTCACCAAAGTCACTGCCTTCAACCTTATCTACACGGCCGTCATTTTATAATCTTTACAGACTACTATGCCTTATGTTGGCCTTCTAGATTCAAAAACTTATCAGGACGTTTTGGCCGATGAATTATACGTTTTCAAAAATACAACTTCACTATTATCTACAAGTGCGGCAAGAAGCACCAGAACGCAGATGCGCTTTCTCGCTGCCGACTTCCTACGGTGCCATGCACCGGTCCCGCTATTTACTTCAGCGATGAATGCTCGGATGATACTTTCACATCTGTTTTGCCCTTAGCCTCCATTTACCAGATTCCTCCTGACAACCATGGCTTCATCATTACCCACCAACTCACTGACTTTTACTGTAGACCATATTAGAACACCTTCATAGACATTTGCCACCACCTAATGCCCGCCTTCGCCGACAGCTGAGGCAGTTCAAGCCCAATAATCAGATTCTTTACCTTCACATCTATGACACAAATGGTCTTACTCTCTTTGATCTGATATTCTTAAGGCCTATCATGACGACATGACTGCTGGTGACTTTGGTACTCGTATTGACACACAGCACCTCCATCACTTGTGACATAGTGCTTTACACGCCTTTATTAAGCCTGAAAGACGTGGCAAAATCAGTCACATCTGAGGCACAAAACAAACTTGAGAGGTGTCCCCAAAAACCATGTGATGATGGCTATGTACAGGTGATGAAGAAGTGTCTTATCTATTCCCGCAGGACTTCCAATGGATTGGTCTTTCAGATAATCTTCACCTAGTCTGTGTAATTCACCGGTCTATTGTATTTTACAGTATGATATTGCAACTTGTTTTCTTGCGATGTTTAGATCCACCCTAACATCATAGTTCGATTGCCTTATATAATCATATAAATGTGTTATATTTTATGAGGTACAATTTTATTGTTTTACAGGAATTGCGCTTAATCCAAAGTGGATTAAACATGTTTTTCTGGATCATCTGGCATCCTGACATGGCAAATTAAGTGAGCTTTGTGGTCTTGTGGCAATGAATGGAACTTAGAGTGTTATACAGGGGAAATATTTTGTTGAAAGATAGATGTATATTTACAGTAAAATTAAGTATGGAATTTCATTGTGAAAATTGCAAGAAAAACTGTGCCACACTTGATACATGGTTGCTGTGCAAACTTGGTATTCAACTGCACTAGCAAAGATTGCATTCTTATTAGATGGATGAGAAGAAAGGGTATACTATGTCATTATCACGTAAAGTATACATACTGTGACTTTGCTGTAGTAATGGGAATTACAACATATCACGCATTGATCACATGGGACAACATTCCTGGAAGGTAAAAGTCTTGTGTTTAGGCTTGAAAGGGCAATTGTTCATTTATTTGCACAGTTTTATTTTTGTTCCTTCAATAGGCTTTTTCTTCATCTAATTAGATCAATGAGGAAAATTCAACGATGCTGGGTCATAAGCAGGCATCCAGTGGTGCATCAGATCTGCTGAGCAATGGCACCATGCTGGAGGACATTTCCATGTTAGAGGGTGATGTAGAGCCTCCTGCAACAGCCTCGCCATTGGACCTGGCTGACCTTGCAAAGGAGGAGAGCTCCAAGCATGAAAAGGAGAAAGCAGTTGCAGCTCGCAGTCCAGAAATGCAGGTGGCATTGCATGACAAAGCTGCTGGTGCCACGAAGTGAGCAAAACTTTCAGTGCATACTGTAGTAGCCTACTACCAAGCAGTACACTAAAGGATGATCAAAAGGTTGAGCAGACAACCTTCTTTTGTCTTTACTCTCTTTCTTGTGTGGTTTGCTAAAAATGCATATTGTATAGCTTATGCCTGCATGTTTCTACATGTTTCTTGCTGACCAACCGTCAATCTGAAGCATGTCCTGAAAGCCACTGTGTTTTTTTTTTTGGCAGGTTATTGTAAAATCAGGAAAGCCTTAGTTTCTGCAAGCAAAAGTATTCAATAATTTGAATACATCTTTTAGTGTTTCTAGGTGCATTCATATTTAACGGAATTTAATTGACTTTGAAACATTTCTTTACAACCCAATAATTCGAAAAAATGTGAAGTGCCTTGAGTGTGGAGTACGAGAATTGTGTGATGCAAAAGAGCAAAATCAGCATGAGTACTCAATTGAAGTGAAGTAGTCTGCATCACTATGATGACCTGTGGTAACTATGCAGACGTGATACGAGCATTTTAAATGCATAAGGATTCTGTGGCGGATAGTTTGGGTAAATCATATCTGCAACATGATGTAACGTGTTTTTTATAGGTTTGTAGAGCTTCACAGAGAATGCATAGGAAACCTGCAGTGGTGTATAGCAAGTAATGACTTGAACTCATAACTTAAGCAAGTCGGGGCTCAAACCCTCAACCTTCGAGATATGTCCAAATAAATAAATAAAAGGGAAAAAATGTTGTCGACAATGAGATTCAAACATGAAATCATGTGCTCAGAAGCATAGTCTCTTACTCAATAGGCTAAACATGTTCGTAGAAGGTTAATATATCTGAAGTATTGGCATTTACAATGGAAGTTTAGAAACCCTGCTGTGGTGCAGAAATGCTGAAAAGCAGCAGAAGTACCATCAGTGGAAAAAGGAATAAATATAAGCATAGAGGAGCATGTGTGCGCGTTGTGCCACTTTCTCATCATGCTTATGGCATGTCACTTTGTAATAAGCACCAACAAAACAGCATATGAGCAACATCAAAGATGAATATATAACTTGTCAAAAAGAGGGCTTCTAGAAATGTGCCTATGGCGTAAATGAAAATTCACTTACTTGGGCTTTGGCATCAAAGGAATGGCATGCTGCTTTATTTAGTCAGAAGTGCTCATACCGAGGAAGTAATAAATTTCAACCGGGGCAGTTTGAAAGCTTCATTAGATGTCTTGGTAGAAAATCTAAAACCATGCCTGTTAAGTTTTAGATGAGGAAGAAGGACAGACACCATGTGGCCAAGTCTAATTTCGAGCATGCCACAGCCAAGAGTGTGCAGCAGGCACTAAATAAGGGCTACTACAATGTTAAGCAGCAGTCATGTTATATTCTTGCTGTCCATTGGCATCTGCATTTCAAAATAGACACATTTGATTCGTATTATAAAAAGAAAAGAGTTCTTTATTTACCTTTTGCTCTTTTTTCAAAATGTAAATTTATGATAGGTAAATTCTGAGGCCTCTATATATTGGCGTCTAGAGCAGGTACAAGAAATTTTTTTTTGCAATGTAAATGTGAGTATGTAGAGAATCTAAGTATGGATGAATAATTTGGAGCACAAGTCTTGTAATTTATTACAGTAAACTCGGTAACCGAAAATCTGTTAAAACAGAACTGCTGCTTAAATGGAACTGCTTCTAACACGAATGGTTTTCTACTGGTATTTTGCAGCCTTATTAATTTCTCAGTAAGCGGAACTACTGTTGAATAGAACATAGTTTTATGGTCTCTTCAGGTTTCGTTTAATGAGAGTCTGCTATAATCATAATAATTGTAACTGAAATGCAAGGGCTTGTCTTTGTGTAAAGTTCATTCTGTTGTAAAATTATTAAGTGTTGCCCCCCCCCCCCCCAAAAGACTGCTTGCTATATTTCAATTTTCAGTGACTAATCTATGTTGCCATTTCTGTAATGTCTTTTTTAATTAAGCACTTTTTATTATATCATTGCCTTAGACGATAGGGAATGAGCCTTAGTCATCATTAAAATTAAATAAGTTATGGGAAAAGTAATTACATATTTGAAATCAGTAAAAAAAGCCATGTAAACCAGTTAAGGTTCTTTAAATCGGTGAATAAATAACAAAAAAAAAAGGTTCAAGGTGAGTCTACCCACCTAAAGGAACTCGCAGTCCTTTGGGTAAAGTGGTAGGCTTGCTTCTTGAAGTATTGTTAGGAAAATTTGACTTTCATGTGAAATGATGAACTAGCCTAGAAAATAAACAGGTTTATTTAGCATATTCAAAGTGTTCGGCAGGGGCTCTTTTAAGTGACATCATACATTTAAAACTGATATCTCACGTACTCTATTCATTGAATTGGGTAATTGTTTCCTCTTGTAATTCAGTTACTAGAGACCGGATTTTAGGCAAATGTCTATTCTTTTCTGTGCGTTCTTATTGCACTTTTTTATGAATGAGCACAAATTAGAGGTTCAGAAGGGCTTCTATAGAGCTTTTATAGTGCTTATAAATGCCTATTTTTTATCTTTGTGCCTAAATTTTTGTAAGTGCCTCTAAATACCTATTTTCGAAATCGGTGCTTTTATTAACTTTATTTAACCTCAAATTTTACTTTTGAGCAAAGTTGGAGAGTGGTATTCATGCTACCGGCCAAAATTGGGCTTTCAGAGCTCTATGAGCGGCAACCTATATTCCATCTCGGAAGTTTCTTTCAGCATTGTCAAGGCTACAAGGCCCTCTTTAGCCAATAGGAAGACCGATTAGGCTCTGCACATGTATTCATCTCTGTCGCATCGTCTGCTCGGCATCTCAGCGTCTGCTCGCACGCATAGGTAACAGTAGGTGCTTCTGTGCAGCTGGAGGACGATAGAGAACCAATGCGAAAGTGGAGTGTCATCAGAGAAAAAAATGTAGGAAAACAGTGTAGGAAGACAAAACCTAGATGTTCGAGTGGTTTTAGTTTTGTTTGTCATTTACTTTTTAAAGGGTGCTCTGGAAGATGCATGACAAATTTTAGTTAGAGACTTTAAGTTGTTGCATTCCTAATGAATAGCTTTGTACCACAAGAATTTTGTTGTTTCGCTCACTGCAATCGGTTCATTACAAGCCGCAAAAGCATGATGTGAGGAAGTTATCCTGAAACCTTTGCCGCTTCGCAAGCCCAATTCCTTTCCTGCCCTCTTTGGTATTAGAGTAACACAGAGCCGCAAGATCACATGACACAGACACATTAATACGTCATGCTTGGCTGATTCAATCCTTTTTTGTTTTACTGGTATAGAACGCATTAGTCAAGCACCTATTCTTTTAAGCGATTGTGAATTGCCCTTTTTGGAAAATTTCCGGTATGTATTGTAGCTTGAACATCATTGTTACACGTGGTATGCTATCATATGGTATATTAACCATGTTTTTCTGCAAAATTAACTAGCTGCGAGTGCAACGGTGTCATTTTCGTTTCTTTTGTGCCTTGTCTCCGTGCGTTACTTCACAAGCAAACATGAACTATCACCAACTAACCCAACTTTCAACACTACTGAGCTTATATCATGCAACAGATTGCACAAATTACACATGGCATCTCGAATAATTGTCGCAATGCCACATAAACTACTTTCATGTATGCAGGACCACGGTTGTATGCAGAAATTTTTTCGGGGAGGGAGGGGAGGCAACTCCTTGATCAAAAGTAGGGGCAGGACAGGCGAAACGGTCATTTTGCGCTTTGTATGCATAGCAAAAATTATTTTTCGGAGGGTGCTTGGCACGGGCCCGGAGTTCCACCATGTGCATCTCCATCATGTTGGGCTGCATGCCCATGAGATGAAGGGCAAGTGGTGTTCCGTGTGACACCTCGCCTCTTTCAGGGCGCATACCATTGCAAATCTTTGCAAACGGGATCATGAGCGCCCAGTGCATGCATTTTTCTTGCTAGCTCGAAATGCTCAAACCAGGTGAGAGGTTCTTTAAGGTGTTCACACACATAGCAGAAATCAACCGTGTGCAATTAGACCTGGTTAACACGAGGCTAAAAGACCCGTCTAGCCTTATAGTGGTCCGGGCATTTGTTCCACCTGTGGTGCCCTTCTCAGCCATGCCGGAAAAAAAAAAAAAACAAGAAAAGGAACCTAGGAGCATGTTTATTTGATGGTGGTCAATTAAGTCATCATGCTGGACAATAAAAGACACGATTCTTCAAACCCTGCGGGAATAAATTGCATGTCTAGGCTATTCATTGGCGCCTTTGTACCATTATAAACAAAAATATTTCTTTTTGCTTTCCTGTCGTAGAGACAAGTAGAGCGTATTTGTTCTAAAATTTGATTTTTTTTAATTTATAGTGCCTATAGTTCCAATTTTGGGGGCCTAAAACTGTGTTTTGCCTTCCTATTTTTGATGCCAGAACTCGATTTTTTTAGTGCCCATAAATCCGACCTCTAGTAATTACCATACGTGGATGGTAACTACCATGTTTTCACACACTGCATTGTGAGGGTTGAGTGGAATTAAAGCCTCTTTTTAACTATCTTATGCTCTGTTAGTGAGGTGGGAGACACTAATTGGTCATTCAACAACCAAAAAAATAAATCGCTGGAAGGCTGCCTTTAAAGCCATCATCACAAGTATGGTTCAGCAAGATTTGATTTGTCCTTTATTTTTAAAACTACTGGGTCCTACAAGTTTAGAAGGGCCCCTCTTCTTATTCTTCCAGCTTTTTTGCACACTGGGTAAAATTAGTATTGAGAATTTTTTGTGGCACTTTATCGGTTTGATAAGTGTCTGGTAACTGCTGTTGTCTCACTGTGGCAGTCATGGCAGTAAAATAAACACACATCTTTGAGCACGTTTGAGCTGTAAGACTTAATTTTAGTAACTCTGCTTAGTTCATTCTTTCTAACCATAACCGTACTGCAAGTATGACTTTGACTAAAAATAATGCAACACTTATTTCATTGGTCAACTAATGCAAAGTCACCCATCTTTCGCTGTTTCATAAAATTTTCCTCCATTGATGACTTCATGATCACTTTATACTCCAACCTCAGTACATTTCAAATCATGTTGATCATTATATAATAAGCTAGGAATTGCATTGCATCATGTTACGCCACCTTTCAGTCATTTATTATTCTCCAATGTTAGGAGACTGGAACCACCTTTTTTCAAGTATCACAGCCAACACTGACAGCAAGCTTTTTCACAAAACAATTCTCGGTGAGATGGGGCTATAGGTGGCAGCAACGTTCCCGCGGTAGTGTGGATAGGCGGTTGGCGGCTCGTATACAAATACACGCTGTGGCGCTTCGTTGTGTGTGGTAAGAACCGATTGTCAGTGAATAAAATGCGTTGACTGTCATTTACTGCTAATATCTACACGCCTTTCTGCCCATGCGACGTTACTATTACTAGCGAGGGAAGCGCATTCTGCCTATCAAAGAGATGCTCGCTGTGGATGACAGTCTGTATGCTTTCTCACTAAATAATGCCTTTGCTGTGTTGTTTGTACATGTTTAACTTGTGTTCTGTCTACTACCTACTGCTGTAGTTAGGCTGAACCACTTATTTACTTCTTGCTCATCTGGATACAAAAAGAAAGAAAAAAAGAAAGATTGTAAAAAACTGCATATTGCTGTGATGAGTTCAGTACCACTGTTCGCATGAATATGCATGGGCTTTTTTTTTTTCGTTCTGTGTACCACGAAATGTGGGACAGTCAGTCAGTCTAGTCAGAAGAGCTTAGTGACTGACAGCCCTTCGTGCCATTGACATTTACCAGGCACGCTCATGTTGTTGCACCAGTGAAAGTATAAAAAGCTTGTAAGAGCTCAGCAGAAACCTTTCATTGATGGGCTACGTGCATGATAGTGATACAACAAAGGTCTGGTTATTTTATTGGACAAGCTTGTTGTTTTTTTACAAACAAAAAATGGCTGGCACTTTCCATCAGTCAATAACAACTTCAAACAAAATGCTCAAGACAATGTAAAAAAAAAGATGAGATTTTTCGTAAAGTTGTACACCTGTACAAATTAATTTTTGAACGTCTGGGTTATTTGAAACCTTCTTAAATCTAAGCACACGGATGTTTCTGTGCAAATTTCGCACCAAGATAAAATTGCGCACAACTCTGTTTTAAGTACAGTTTAAGTACCGAAGTGTCACACTTTACTTAATAGTAATATTTCTCTGTAATGGTACCACAGCCAGATAAAAACAAGTAATCCTTATTACATAATCGATACACTACAGGGCCATAGTTATACACCTAACAACGTGAAAGTGTGTGGAATATAGCCTCGTTTTCGTTTACAACCGAGTCACTAAAATGCTGCATTCAGACATCATTTAGTAGTCAGCAGTCACATTTGGGACGATGCCAAGTGCATTTTACGATGTGCTTGAAGCAGAAAGCGGCACCCACACTAAAATGAATCTAGTGAATGGAGGGTATGGCGACAATACACAGCACTCTGGAAAGTTACAATCATTGATTTTATTGCAGTGCATTAACAACTGAGCAAAACCAAATGATTTCGTATGTCGTTTAAGGCATATGTACAAGCAGTTAAACTTGCGCTAACATAACTGAACAAACCACCCTTTGAGAATGTGCATGACGAATGCACACATGCAAACACAATGTGGCTAGCAGACAACGCAGGGAACAATCTAAACTGGGCACGCTTCAGCCAGTTGTCGCCAGGCAGCCACTCTGCTTGATCTCGCAGCCAATAGCTAACATTTTATTACCAGGAGAACCACCTGTTACCTGAACTAACTGTACTTATTTTCTTGTTTTCCTTTTGTTTTGTAACTCTTGTATTTATAATTTGGAGGAACATTGTGTTGCCTAGACTCACTATACTCTTTTGTTTTGTATATTTAAATTATTGTAACTGCTGTCCTTATTATAAATAAATAATAACTAAATTAATACATTTTTGTGTTGTGAATGCAGGGTTTTCTCGGAGCATATAGAATCAATTGATTCCGACCTGGATTGGTTGCAAGATCAGCTGCTGAGCGGAGGACTCAACTTGGACACTTCCACACTCATGGGGGTATGTCCTGACTGGATGGGGCTTCTGTCAAAAGCCTCAAAGGTAGATAGGATATGAAATCACCACACTGCATTAGTGGAGTGATCACACATTTTCGTTGCAAAACTATTCAAGGCAATAGTTATTTTCTCCCCGGCAGTCTGTATTGCGATTGTATTTTTCCTTTCACGTTTTGCACCGCATTCTGGGCACCATAGCATGGTTTATACCTTTGCAGATTTGAAAATTTTGAACGAGCCAGCACAGCACCTTAAACGTGATTAAGACACCTCGAAATGTCACCAAATGATGAGTTGTTGGGAATTCTAAAATTAGGAGCTAAACCCTGTGCTTACTCATAGCCATGTAGCAGCATTAATAGTCAATCACCCTCACTGTCGGTAGCATTGGTGCTATTTCATGACATGCCGTTGTATGACCGTTAAGGGGAGATTACAATTGGAAAAAAAAGTTCAATTTGAAGTCTGAGGCAATGAAACTTTTTGTTGTTAGCATAAGTAATTATGAAATGCTAAGCTCATAGTAATTGGTTACATTAAGTTTGTAATAATGTTATGATTAATGTCATGCCTTATAGGAGATAATTGCACTCTTGTCGTATTAAGAAATATGTGGAAAAGTTTTTATCTTGATCCGGCTATCAGAAGTACCAAAAGCATGATGTCCATAGTCAAAAAGTTTAAGTTGCATCTCGAGAAAAATATATTTTAAACATAGGAATAAAAGCTGAACTGTGTAGTAGTGATGTGCTTATTAAAACAATTTATTTTTTATGAGAGTCTTAGAGTCAGTTATCTTGAGCATGTGGCTTTGGTGAACTCTTCATGTGAAATAAAATATCAAGCAGCCAGAAAACAATTTCCAGGGCACTCTAGACTATGAGCTCTTTTAATTATTTATAGCCTTCTAGTGCTCTTTAAAGGTGACTTTGTCCTACTTCGAGTTTAACTACAACCTTGATTTTTTTTTGTCAATAAAGTAGAAAACCTAGACTCGTGAAAGCAATTAAAAACAAAAGATATGTAAACTAGTTTTTTGTGTCTCCTCTTTTCTTATTAATCTTTTGAGGATTAAATTTTTTTTCTTTGAAAAAATTCGCCCAGATGTCGAATTGCTTGATTGTGGATTTTGGGTATACAGATTTGTAAAGTTGGGGAGAAATTGTAAAAAAAGAATTGAGAATAGTATTTTGTGTCAGCATCACTCGGAACTGCATAATGTTTAATAGTTCTTCAGAGGGTGGTATTCCTTGAAACACAGCCTTACACACGGTGTGTTATTGCAGTTATTGCAGTCTGCACGCATAAAAGTGAACAAAATCAAAATCATAGCTAAAAAAGGCATCGCTGTCAGTGTCAAGAGGCATAGCATTCGACCATATCGCTGCTTTGCCATGCCTCTGAAGAACTAGAAGGAAGCTCTATAAACAAAGATAGCAAGAATACCTCACTTGCGTCAGTGATGAACAAGCTAAGAGCATCGCCACTAAAGATGAAAATACACTTGCGCTGCCCCGGCAAGGTAGTGCCGATAAAGATAAAAATCATGTTTCATGCACCGTTGTTGCAGTCATGCGGCAAAAGTGAAACCACGAAAGGGCATTGCTGCAGACTGCATTACGAGTTGAAGCTAGAAAACAGTTCTGTTCGTCCTGCAAGAAGGTAGAACAATCAAATTTCAAATGCCTCTTGAAAGTCCGAGGAGATGGCAGCCTTTGAATGAAGGCTCAAAATGAAATTTCAAATAAAGGATCGAAACCTTGTTCATACAGCAAAGACATTCCGGGACAGACAACCTCCACTGTTCATGAAAAGACGAAAACTCCCAACAGGCCAGTAAACAATCACACGAGGCCCAAAAATTGTAATGAAGAGAAATATTTGCTATTTTATTATGGGAACATGCCGCTGCAAGAATTTTACGAATACGCACTATAATATGAAAGTAACAGGGGTTAACTACAGAGAAAAAAATACAGGGGTTAGAAATTTTCAATTCAAATAAAATTCAAATTGAAAATTATCAATTGAATTGTTTCAGCTGGTTTTAAATTTTTGTATGGCATCGCCACCCTTCTTCTCCAAAGAGAGAGAGGGAGAAAGTGTAGCCCATCGGCACGCAGCCAATGCATTAGCAGGGCTTACCCTACATGAGCGAGTGTTATAGTGGCGCAGGGAGGAGGTGCTATGAGAGGAGCACCCTTTCTTTGGCATAGCCGCTTCTCCCGGCAGTCTCGGGCTCTACAAAGTGGCAAAGGGCAGCACAGGAAAATGAAAATGTGGACCCCGCAGTCACTAATGCATCACCGCAGGGCCAAGGTGCCGTTTCGTATGGCAAAGGACCGACCGGCAAGCTCAGTGGTACGTCAAGTTGCCCATGGGCAAGCTTGCGTATGAGGGGGATTGGTCGGGTGAAGTAAAGAAGTGCGGGAATCGTTTTTTTGAAATGGAGGGTCTGCGCACTGCATAGCACTGGAATATTTGGTCTAGCACTGGAATATTGGTCGCAGTGGTCTACTCTAAAAATTGACAAGCTTGTTTGGGGAATGTAAAAAAAACGTCGGAGCTTGTTTACAGGCCTTTTAAGAGGAGATATGGGTCTCAAAAAATTTTTTTGATTAGTTAGATTAACTGAACAAAATTTAGTACACTTATTCATTTTTTCCTGCAGTTTTCAGATCTTCAAGTAGATTTTTATTATCTGCATTTGAATAAAAAATGTGCAATTTCTAGGAGCATGTTTCTTATGGGGTTTTTTAGCAACTTTTCTTTGTCAAACAGAAAAGCAATATATGTGGCAAGACTGCCAGAGAGCTCGTTTAGCGGATCATGCCAGTTTGATTTTTTACATCGATCTTTACAAAATAAGTGGATGCAAATATAAATGAAATTTGTTTCTTCTTACACTTTATGATTATCAATAATTATAATTAGGTAAATGACAATATAACAAAATAAAAGGCATCATTTGGCTAGACCAGATTTCTGGCAATTTTTGTGCATACATAGTTTTTGTGCTTGAGAAAGAGAAGTTGCCAAAAATTTCCAAAAGAATTATGCTTGGAAACGTTGTTCAAATGGTATAATTTTTTGTTCTAATGCAACTATTAAAAATCTACTCAGAGGCTTGGAATTTTCAGAAAAAAACTTGATGATTCTATTGACTCTAATTTGGTTCACCCAATTAATAAAAACACACTTTTCAAGACCCACATCTTAAAGGGTTCATGCACCAACTATTTAGCACTGAGAAATACCTGCACATACAGAGAACACAGAATAACTGCAGCAAAAAATGTAGAATAACCATTTAGCAAAAATGGTGCCAACTCACTATATATTGTCTCTTTTTTGCCAATGCCTATGAAATATGGAAATGTGGACACACACACTGGGAAAGGTTGACTAAGGAAGATAAGGTGTAGTTAAATATTTGTGGAGGTTTCATTGCTTGCAGTGCATTTGGCTTTACTATATCTGCAATTTTGTAAAAAACCTTCTGTACCAGGGCATAAATAATGCAGTTCAATTTTCATACTTGTCTATATTATATTGTGGGTACTGAATACCTTGTTCATGCTCTCAAGTACAGTAATTTCCTCCTTTTTTGGCTCTCTTTGCTTTCCTGACATCTACTGTCATTTCAGTAGATAATATTTTTTGTGCGTGTATTTTGTGCATGTACTGCAACCACTGCAAACCACGCGGCTACCAAACACGGCTGTTACATCAATCTGCACCAATCTCAGTGCCACACCATTCATGCAGGACAGCATGGGTGGTGTGGTGTGTACAGCAACGTATAGTTTGACGGGAGCTTGAGGCGCCAAGTCCGGCACCATTTCCTCCACTTCCACTCAACCATGGCGCCACACAAACGCTTTTGGCGGTCTCCATTATTCAAGCCGTCGTGAAGCAGGAAATTGCAAAGCTCGCTTTTCCTGTGGCCTTCTCTGTCTCCTGACCAGCCTCCAGAACAATGACAATAAATGCATCATGCCATAACTCATTTTTTTCCGCAATCACCGCAATTTGACGGAATAGAGAACTGCAGACGACAAACCGATCTGCTTCCCCTGCCATAGAGTGGGGCATATCTCCTGCTACTCTCGCAGCACTTGGACGCCCTCAAACTGGAGCCCATTTTTCTCTTCTCGCTCATACAAGGACTCCCGTCGGTATTCGCCCAGTCGTGTGTGCCCTTCTTCCGATGTCCCTAACAGCCGCTCCACCGCTCGTTCGCCGTCACCTCAACGCTGCCGTTCCTCATCATCCCAACCACACCTCTCGGACAGAATACTAGATTATGCAGCTCTGGGAGGTGTGCTGCATCAATTGCGACTGATCCAAATCCTCCCTTGATGCTCCACACTCATACGAACTTGATTGAGGTGTATGTGGACAGTATTTCTTTGAAAGCGTTAGTTGATACCGGAGCTCAAGTGTCCATAATGAGTGCTCATCTGTGTCACCTACTCAAAAAAGTCCTCACGTCTGCAGCGACTAAAGCCCTCCGTGTCGCTGATGGTGGAACTGTGGCCATCACTGGAATGTGTACCGCTCGTGTTAGTATTGCCGGCCGCCATGTCTCCGTTTTATTAATGGTATTTGAAAATTGCCCTCACGACCTAATCTTCGGCATGGACTTCTTATCGACGCATTCTGCTCTGATCGATTGTGCCGCCGGTACTCTCTGCCTAGAACTTCCTCTTCTCCCGTATTCTCACTCTGAACTCCCAAACAGCCTGTGCACTACTGACTTCTTCTGGATACCACCTAAAGCTCTCACATTTGTTGAATTGGCAATACCTTCTTCCGTGCTCAACGATGGTTATATCGTGACGCCGATTCCTGATGTTCTCCTTGCACGTGACATTACTGTCCCACACTCCGTCATAACCATGGCCTCTAACTGAACATATTTACCTGTTGTCAATTTCAGTTTCATAAAACAAGTGCTACCTCAAGGAATTTCGGTCGCCACGCTAAGACCCTTTATTGACGACCACATCACCTGTTTTGCGGCAGACGTATGTTTCGATCACCCACGTCACTTGCAGGATGCCACATGCCTCGATGCAACCTTACGCTTCATGATCGCACCGGATCTCAAACCTGAGAAGTCGGTCGCGCTGTGCCTCTTTCTGGCTTCATACCGCAACATATTTGACATCGACAGCCGTCCACTCGGCCAGACTTCACTCGTCAAGCACCACATTAACACAAGTAATTCTCATTCCATTCATCGGCGACCAAACAGGGTGTCTGCCTCCGAGCGTAAAGTAATTCAGCAAGAAGTCACCAAGATGCTAGCCAAAGGAATTATTAAACCCTCTTCGAGCCCTTGGGCGTCCCCCGTTCAGCTCATTAAAAAGAAAGATGGCACGTGGCGCTTCTGCGTGGATTACCTCTATTTGAATGGAATCATGAAAAAGGATGTTTACTCTTTACCACGCATCGATGACGCTCTCGATTGTCTCCACGGCACCCGATACTTTTCTTCAATAGACCTACGTTCCAGCTATTGGCAGATTGCTGTCACCGAAAAAGACCAAGACAAGACTGCGCTTGTAACTCTAGACGGCCTATATCATTTCAAGGTTATGCCATTTGGGCTATGCAATACCCCAGCCACATTCGAGTGCATGATGGGCTCTCTGCTACAAGAATTCAAATGGTCATAATGTCTTTGTTATTTTGACGATGTCGTATATTCCACGACATTTGAGACCCACCTTCAGCATTTGTCAGCTATTCTCGGCATATTCTGCACTGCAGGCCTTCAACTAAACTCGTCGAAGTGCCACTTCGGACACCGGCAAATTACAGTGTTGGGCCACTTTGTCGACACCTGTGGTGTGCAGCCAGACTCAGAGAAAATTCGTGCAGTCACCAGTTTTCCTGTACCCCAGTCAGTCAAAGACGCCCAGATTTTTGTAGGACTTTGTTCCTATTTTAGAAGGTTTGTGAAATATTTTGCAACCATTGCTCGACCCCTCACTGAGCTTCTGAAGGAATACGTCACATTTATATGGGGTACCAACCAAGCTGCTGCTTTTTCTCACCTAATCATGCTACTGACGACTCCACCTATATTGGCTCATTTCGACCCATCCGCTCTGACAGAAGTCCAAACCGATGCTAGTGGTCACGGGATCGGAGCCATCCTAGCCCAACGCCAACAGGGACACACCGAGTTGTCTCCTACGCTAGCCGCCTCCTCACAGCTGCTGAGCGCAACTATTTCATTACAGAGCGTGAATGTCTTGCTGTTGTTTGGGCAGTCTCAAAGTTCCGCCCATGTTTATATGGCACAAATTTCTCTGTAATAACTGACCATCATGCGCTATGTTGGCTTACGTCACTGAAGGATCCGACTGGCTGGCTCGGGGGCTGGGCTCTGCGACTGCAAGAGTATACCTACACGGTGACGTGCAAGTCCGGACGCCTACATCAGGATGCGACTTCCTGTCCCGCTACCGGGTTGCCAAGTCGAGCATTATGCCTGACACCAACACCAACCCTAGCGTCTTTTCTCTTTCACAAATTACGTGCATCGGTGACGAGCAGTGCTTTGATGCGTCCTTGGGTGCTATCATTGGGGGCCTCGAATCACCGTCTTTAAATCAGTCCCATCGCTCATTCATGCTCCACAATGGTGTATTATACCACCAAAATTTTGAGCGGGATGGACCGGCACTGCTGCTTGTTATTCCGAAACACCTTCGCTCGGAAGTTCTACATGAACTTCATGACCTTCCGACTACCGGTCACTTTGGCTTGTCACGCGCTTACGACCGAATATGCCGGCGCTCCTTTTGGCCAGGGTTTGCACGCTGAGTCAGAAGATACGTGGTGGCTTGTGAGAAATGTCAGTGCCGCAAAACACCATTGACACTTTCCGCCAGACACCTTCAACCACTTGACATTCTGTCAGAACCGTTCTTCCGCGTTGGCAGCGACCTACTTGGCCCTTCCCCTTGTCATTCTCGGGTAACAACTGGATAGCTGTGGCCACCCACTACTCCACCCGTTATGCCATCACACGAGCTCTTCCAACAAGCTGTGCCATAGATGTCGCCGACTTCCTCCTCAAGGACGTGATTTTGCAACACGGAGACCCATGACAGCTGCTTACATACTGTGGCCGCACCTTTTTGTCGAAGGTCATAGCCGTAATTTTGCAGTCCTGTCAAACGAGACACAAGCTGACTACGTCAAACCATCCGCAAACCAATGGACTCATGGAGCATCTAAATCGAACTCTTACAGACATGCTCGCTAAGTATGTTTCTACCAACCACATCGTCTGGGATCTCGCGTTGCCGTATGTCATATTTCCCTATAATTATTCGCGCCATGACACTGCCGGTCACTCTCCATTTTTTCTGGTGTTTGGCCGAGAACCAACATTGCCTCTAGACACCGTCATACCGTCCCCTGCATTACCGACCAGTGAATATGCCAGGGACGCTATCACTCAGGCCGCTCACGCACGCGAAATCACCCGCACTCGCCTTCTGACCTCTCAAGAGAAGCAACAGCGTTTGTATGATCAACAACATTACGAGGTACACTTTCCGCCCGGTTCTTTGGTCCTGCTGTGGTCTTTTACTCGTCAAGTAGACTTGTCAGAAAAACTGCTTAGTCGCTACACAGGTTCATACTGAGTCCTTCGTGTGGTTACTCTTGTGACATATGAAATTGATTCTGTCGCCCCGTCGCCTTCATGTGTCCAACAGGCTACCGATATTATACATGTTGCGCGCTTGAAGCCCTACCACTCTCCTAGTGACGTTGACATTTAGATGCACCGAGACAGCGCTTCTGCCGCCGGGGATGCTACATGCATGCATATTGATATTCTAGGGGGCGACGCGCCTGTGTGCCTGACGAGGAAGACGAAGGGTTGTCTCCACTCGATCGCTGGTCAACCAGTCACGTCATTACCGCTGGTTTCCAATACATCTAATCCACAGCATCGTCTATACGGCGTCTCTTCTTTTCCGTAACACTGTGAAACAATGTGTTAAAAGTTGCTTCCTTTTTTATTACTATGGTTAAATAAAATTGCTTATAAAAAAGCTTTTATTGATCCTAGGACTAAAATTATTGCAAGGTATATGTACTCCCCCCTTCCTTTTTTTCTTTTAATGTGTTCTTGCAGGACAGTCTTTAAGATTTTGGTAATGTGACTGCTCAAAGGGCTTCAATTGCTGCAGATTCTGCAACTTTTTAGCCAAATGAAGCCGCAGTAGCTTACAAAAGTATGGAATATGTCATGCTTGATTTCCTCTCCAATTTATTCATTTTAACACTGCAGAAATCGGTACCTAAAAGCACGTACAGGGGAAACTCTTTTATACGTACCTGTCAGAAACATGCAATCACCGTACACTACATGGTTGTGACACTAACAGGTGTAGATTTTCACAGTAAATGTTGCTGAAAACATATATTAAAAGGGTGATTTCCTCTCTTTTCTCCTCTTTTTCTATTGAAAAATATCATACAAGCATTTCATCCTAGCATCTCTATGAAGACTGTGTAATGAATTTGTCATGGCTGTGTGTTCACCATTTAATATATAAAGCAAGCAAATAACTGGGCTCAGAAGCAGCAACAGCATTTGAACAAGAGTTCTACAAATATTAAAATTTAAGTGCGAAGCAAATTCGCATATTAAAATGTGAGTGTGAATCGGATGGAATATTTTTCGAATATTTCTCAAATATGTCAAGGATCTTTTTGGAATACTTCAGAGCGAAATTGCAGAAAAAAAAACAGTTAGAGAGGATTTCTAAGCATTTTTTTATGAGATAGCAACATGAAAGTGTTTCTTTTGATTATGTTGATGAAGAGCTGACAGGGGTGCTGTTTCATAGCTGCCTTATCGAGAATGAAGCAGTCTTCCTCGGTGGAACAGTGACTATAGTGCTCGGCTACTGATCCAAAGGTCGCGGGTTCGCTCTTGGCTGTGGCCGTCGCATTTTGATGGAGGCGAAATGGTAGAGGCGAGTGATGTCAGTGCGTGGTTAAGAACACCAGAGGGTCAAACTTTCCTGAGTTCTCCACTACGCCGTCTCTCATAATCGTATCATGGTTTTGCGATGTAAGACCCCCGATATTATTATTATTATTATTATTATTATTATTATTATTATTATTATTATTATTATTATTATTATTATTGTTATTATTATTATTATTACTATTAAGAATAAGGCAATGCAGAAGCTGAATTGTATTTATGTTTGTGATTTGGTGCAATGAATGTATTGTCGACAATACTTTTTACGTGAAGGGCAAAGATGCTACTTTCTCTACTTTCCACCTCTTTCAACTTCCTAGCTGATATGGTGGACGAGGGTGTGCTCCAAACAGGATTAATGTAGCCTCCCTCTCCCCCTCCCCAATCTCTTGCCTAATCTATAATCTTCATGTTGGAACTAGTGTTTACTCAAGTGACCGTAGCAGAACATGAAAGGCAGCTTTGCCACAATACGAATTATCATGGGGTGAAGCATATTGAAAATATGAAGGGGCCACTGTCATACAGGTGTTGACTGTATTTGTTTTCGGGAAGTTCGAATAGTAAACTTCCGGTGTGAGTCGAATCAAATAACAAGTAGTACTAAAAAATATTTGAAATTTCAAATATTTGCACACCTCGAGTTTGTACCCATTCTGTCCCGTTTATGAGCATAACCCCTTCAGGCATACATTACAATGCACCACTTTCTATTACACATTACAATGCACCCCACACCTCCACCAGTTCGTTAGAGCGTTTATTAGCCGGCACACAGCGAGCATACACAATGGCCACAGTAACGACCAAGCACGGACTCTCGGCGTGAGCAGCATCCTTTTTGGGTAGAACCACTGGAAGGCACTTGAAAGTTCGACCAATTTCAGTGTTCGGAAGCTTCTCTGCATCACATATAATAATTCCAAGGCACTCAATATTACATTTCAAGAAATAAAAGAAAGTGATGTGCTTTTTTGTGGGAATCACAGTAAATAACTGCAATTAGCATGCAATAAAGTATTGCATTATGCTGCTGGCAGTCATGTTCCATTTTATCAGAAAGACTGGGCTCCAAATGTGTGCAATCAGTTTTTTGCTGCATTCACTTTGAGGGAAAAAAGTAATACATTTTACATTGGTTGTAGAAAGCGACACATTGAACAAACCGTTAAACATCTTAGTCCCTTGGATAAAGTGGTCGACTACAGTCATATTCAGCTCGCTGAGTTTAGTTTAAGACATATTGATTGTTAAGTTGATTGGTTAAGTTGATCCCACGACTATTGTATCTTGCTCTTCTTTGGCCACAAGTTGACGCAGCTAGCATAAAAAGGTTGCGTACACAAACGTAGCCACCACCATCTAAGGGGATAAAATGACCAATGACAGCTATACTTGTCATCTGCAAAAATTGGTCCTGCAGGAAGCCAATGGTGACTACAATTGTCATAGTTGTGTTTCTTGACACTAAATATCCACACTTGTCTATGTTGGGCCATTTGTGTCTTGGCTTTCAGTTTCTAGCTAATCTAGATTGTATTGTCATGCGGTGAAGCCATTATCTAGTTAACTATTTTGACGTTATTAGTAAAAGAATGGTACTATATTATTTGAAAAAAAAAAAAAGCTCTGAAAATTGAGTGGAAAAAGTTTTTCGGTCAGTTTGGTACACTTTTCATTCTTTTTTACGGTAGCAAAGGGGTAACAAAGGCTCCGAAACCTCAACCTCCCACTCTCAGAGGAGAGATGACGATGTAGCTGCAGCAGCGCCTGGAATGTGTCTTCACTGCTATCATCTTCCATCAGTAACAGAGCCATCCTGGTGACTTATGGGCAAGACTGGAGAAATATTTTATGCATAAGCTAGGTAGTGCTGACTGATTCTGCAGCATCATAGCTGCGTCGTTGAATGTACTGTATAGAGGGTGACAAAGCAGCAGCTAGCTATTTTGTGTTGCGGCAAAGTTGATGTTATTTTATGCACTGAATAGAGAGGCAGAAAATTGGATGTTGCAGCACACTTTGGGATCATGAGAAGCACACTGAGCATGATTCTCAAAGAAGGTGTCCATTCAAGCCAACTACCAAGTACTGACTGCTTTTGCATGCAAAAGCTGGTCTGTAATGATCTTGAGAAATGAGGACCAAATATGTGTAAAAGCTTGTGACGCATCTTGAAAAGCCTATAATATTTCTTTACCAGTGCAACAAGCCAGAGTTTCTTTTGGTCAGGTTTTCATTTTAGACCACTGATATTACCTGGAAACAAATTTTTGTGCTTTCTTGGTTTTTTTTGTGCTTCATTTTTTCATCTAAAAAGGAGATGCTAGAATACCTTGGCTTGTTTAGATTGATGCCTTTTTGATTGAGTTAATAATGAGGTAACTGAAACTGTATAAAGAATTTTTTATTCAAGTTTATAAGTACAATACATTGTTATATCATGAGTTGCATGAATAATGTCCATCGGCACTCACTGACCATTGTTTACATAAAACCTTTTGCTGCAGATAAACTATAACAGTGCATAAATGAAATCATCATTATAGAAAATGCATTCCCTTTTATAAGTTTTTCTTTTTTCAGTTGTTTTCTCCTGAAGATTTATTGACATCATGCTTGGCGGTAAGTTACATATGTTTGCTGTGTGCTCTCTATTTTCTGCAGTTTTAAAGTTGCCCATGTCAGGAGTTCATCCTACCAAAAGTGCCCCCTAAAACAAAATGCTAACGTGCCAAGTGCAACCAAATATGTTGCTTGAAAACACTGAAGGGAGTATATTTACAATGGCCAGGAAAGGAAAAAGAAAAGCAATTATTTGGCTCAGCTTGATAAAAACTATGCTTTCAAGTAGAATATTTACACTAATCTAACAAGTACTCAATTTCACGAGTTCATAATAAATATCCTCATGAATGAATTGCTGTCACATTTTAACAACAAAACTATAGCACAACCCTGTTTTCACGATTAGAAAAAGAAAAAATGGGAGAGACAAGCCCAATTTTCTTTTAAGGAATGGAAAATTTATTCTTCTGGCTGTTCACCTTCTGTATATCGCTGTGAAAATTCTTCTTAACAGAATAGGCCTGTTACATGGTTCATCATAAGCAGATTTTTTTTGCCTTGAGTCTATGGGATTCCAAACAAACATCCCTGATTTGTTCGTCTTTATCAAGAATTCGTGTTAACAAAGGTCGGCTTAAAGGGAGTTTACTGTATTTCAGTGAGAAAATGTTTTATTATAGAATCCTTGAAACTAAGCCATGAAAAAAAAAAAAACATGTCCTTGGCACTTTGATGCAAGCTTAAATGTCATATATTGTTCTGCGCATCAAAATGGATCATACACACCTAAGATTTTGTTCTACATTGGGATGTGTGTGCAGTTTCAACTATATGTTCACTCATTGGGAGCCCTGTATTAAGTATTTAGTTGTCTCGACTTCACACTGTGAAGTGCGATGCTTGGACTCCCATACTGTATTGTAAACATGTTTTTGAGAGGCTGTTTTGGAATCATTTAATTTTTATTTTTGATAGTTATGAAGTTCTGGCGCTCACTATTGCCGTGCTAGTCTACGAGAGGTGTTCAAATAAAAAGGAAGGTACGAAACGTCGTAACAACATGACTGTTAACTTAGGTTCCTATGCCGCTACATGAGAACGGTGGAAATCCAATCGCATCTAAAGATGTGATTAGAGTTTCCGTTGTGGATCAGAGCATGCAGGGGTACCCAACATTTAGAAATACTTTTTCAGTTCGCAAACTCCTCCTTTTGAGGCGGGCAGGATTTGCTCCAAGGAGTGTGGGGGCACTGCAGTGTAACTGTGCCAAGTAACTGGCTGCTCTCTGCTGCCTTCACTATGGCTGCAGTTTCTGTATTTCATGCCTGTGTTTTGTGGCACTTATTTTGTCTGTGTGTATGTCTCGTCGCTTTCTGTACATGTGGTATGCCTCCGCGGTCTTCTGAAGACAATTCAACGCCTAAAGTCACGAAGACACTCAGATGTCTCCGGCGTAGAAAACTCTCCGATCGTAGACATCGCGGCACAATCTAAGCATTTACCATGTGGAAACGCACCAGCACGTGTGTACGTCTGCTGAAGTTAATTTTACTGTTGCTGCTATCCCGTGCGCTGTAGCTCAGACCTTCCAGACATCATAACGATGTGTTTTGTGCCCAAGCACATCAGCAGGTACTGGAAAAACTCTAAGAAACTCCACTTCTCTCTGCCGTCCAACCTGCTGTTACTGCAGAAGTGGGAAAGATCCACGGGAAAGTTTGGGAAAGACAAATAAGGTGGACGATGTTCACTTTCAGGAAAGTGACATTCTGAAGACATATAAGCATATCATAAATAAGGATGTCTGAAATCGACCATGGTGCATGTGCATTGATGAGTGATGCAGTTTCTTGTTTAGTTCCAATGTACTTGTCATGAAGCCGCAAAAGAAAGGACAACAACCACCTCCTGCGGCCTTGCAATGTGCCAGAAGAATCCCGGCAACAGGTACTCGCTCCTTCGGAGGACTCCATTGTTTCTGAGCGATTGCAAAAAAAAAAGTGTGCTTACTTCTCTGCAACCAGAGTTAAGCAGTTCCTGTGGAGTAAAAAAAACCTCGGGTAACAATCTTCTATAATGAATAATTCAACGAATACATTTACTGGCACAGTGAAAGGAGAAAGTGCGTCCCTAAAAAATACAGTTGAGTCCATTTATAACAATACCAGTTTTAACAATATATCGGATATAACAATAGACAGCCCCGGCATCGTCAGCTTTTTATTTTTTTATTGTATTCTATGGCAAAATAAACTTATTAAACAATGCTGTCATGATGAAGTATCAGTAATAACAATAGATGTGGGCAATGAAATCAACCCTGAACGAAAAAAAATGCAAAAACGCTGCGACAATGCCACCCCAACCGCGCCTATTACGCTAAAGGGCATGAGAGCATACATACGGGCGGCTAGGTGATAGTGCACTTGGTCTTGCACGCAGCGAGTGCATGCCAAAGAAGATCGCATGCCACCACTGCTTTCCCCTGTCGTGCCGCCACGGAGGAGTGGGAGGAGGTCAGATGGGTGCCACTACGAGCAGTGGGCAGTCCATTCTGAGGGTGTGCCGCCTGTCGAAAGAGCACCAGGGCACCTAAGCCTCCACAGCAGCAGCGCTGTGTGCACTGTGCCATGGGCAGAAGTCGGCTCCTTCAGCATCGCGAATTGCTTCTGTAAGGTGGGCTTTGCTGGGGATTCCAGTGAGGTGGAAGTGGAAGGCTGCAACACTCCTGCCGACACAGAAAAGACTGAGCTCTGGTTGTTGGTGAATGATGGTGATGGAGACGCATCAGGACTTGAGGAGTTTTTGCACGCCGATGACGCAGTAGCAACAAATGAGGACCTCACCGATGAGGTGAACGTCACTGCTATTATTGGGGTGGAAGAGGTCAACAGTGACGACGAGAAGTAATCGGAACCCATGCAGGTTGTGTCGCATCAGGAAGCTTGTGGGGAAGCATGTGCGCCCAAAGATCCTTTTTCTTTTATGGCAGGGTGGCAGCCTAGTTGCGAGAACATGTCTGTCCCTTCGAGAAACAAGTCAATGAAGCCTCTTGCGAAGGGACCGGGCACCCCGCGATTGACGCACGCTATCTCCCTTTGCCGGCTAACGGAACGGGTTTCCCCCATTCAGCGAAGGAACCAACCCTCGTTAAGGAGAGGGAAACTGAGACGGCAGAGAAAACGAGCATGACCACGATGGGACAGGCTCTCTTGCACCGGCCACCAAACAGAGGACAACCCCCAGATGCACCCTGCGAGCAAAGGAATTTGACGAACAAAGGCGTAAGCGTCTACCCTTTGTTATCTTCCTAGAGCGGACAGTCTCTCTACGCGACACTTAAGTGTTTTTGCTAACATAAAAATAAAGTGTTGTTTTGTTGACCTAGTCTGTTGCCTTATTCGCCCAAACCCGTATAACTGCAATGACTCGAGCTACAAAAAGGGGACGTTAATCGTGCATGGTACGACTGTGCGGCTGAAAAATTAGCTAGGCTTCTGTGTCAGCTGTACATAGGGCTTAAGCTTTGCATCAAGCTCATAGCCTTTCAAGCTTTGCAAATGTTAGACTCCCTGCGCGATTTTGTGTTTGCTAAAAACCTAGGGCACCCGCAGTAGTTGGATGCTTTGCGAAAAGATGTCAATAAGAGGGCCAGTAAACAGTCGAAACTGACTGCTTTTGGTTTTCCACCTGCTAAAAAGTGAATAGTGCAAACAACTTCCCCCTCATTAAGCACTCTTGTTGATCATGTTCCCCGTATTAAATGCTCTTGTTTGTCACATGTTCTTTGTTATTTTTGACATAACCTGCATAACTCGACTGTATTCATTACAAAGACTGTGTGGGCATGACTGGTGCTAACAGAGGTACATGTGTCTTGTGTCATTTTAGCAAGAACACTAAAAAAAAAAAACAGAATGGCAAGAATAACCAAGAACAAGGTGCAGATTGCAGCCAGCGAATTAAAAAAACACTTCATCTGTGCCACCGCTGCTCGAGAATGAAGGAAGCTTGAGATACACCGGCTGAGTGAAAAAAAAAAAAAAAACGATTATTGCATTTTCAGCGGCTCTCAATGATCTAGTTGAAGATTTGACTGAAGTGCAGAAAGCGCCCATTCATTGTACATCCATCATGAAACAAACGAAATCTACGAATGGGTATTGGCTCATGCTTTGTTTGCTGCTCACAAGCCTGAATTGTTACAGGAATTCAGCTTTGCGTGTGACTGAAATTCGAATGCTCGTTTAGTGTGTGATCGTGGCATGTGTTCTTGTGTCAATGCACTGATTTTTTCCTATTTTCATTAAATTTGCATTTTTTTTAATGATCCCAAGTATTATTCATTGATAGACATCCATAAATCTGAACACTTCAGGAGAAGAAAGTGCACTGGTTTATACCAGCTGAACAGAGAAATAGCGTCGTTTCAGTGGGATTTTAAATGTGGCTGTTACCTTGCAGCAATGACTCGGTTTCAACTTCCTTTATGGTACGGCCCACCGAAATGCTTATCGCTGGGCAAAGTTACTGTGCACAGCATCAAAGATCCCTATGCTAAAACTCGCAAAAATAGCTTCTAAGCGACTAGGCTGAAACCAGATGAGTCAGAGCTTTTACCGAGGCTTCGTTGAGATGTGGCTAATACAATTGAGCTGAAAATTTTGTTTCTACTACTTGGAAGAATAAGAAGTTACAGGACGAAAAAACGGCTTTTTATTCGACAAATGCTCACTTGGCACCACGCTTACCCCGAGCTATTATTTTTATCAAGGATCCAGAAATGTGCCACACATTCATCTAGGCCTGCGGTTATACTCCTCGTGCCTAAAACAAGAATTTGCGGTGCGGGGCTCTTAACATGAAATTGTTGCACACCAGCTACAGTGTGTGTAGCTGCAGCAGGCAATTCTTGTTTGATTGGCGCAAAGTTCGACTGCAGCGCTGCAGTGGCGGGAACTGCAGCTGGCCGCCTGCTTCCCGTAGGTGTAGGGGGGAGTTCTGAAACTGAAAAAGTATCTATAAACATAGGGGGTACCCTCATGTGCAGGAGAGAGCAGACGCTCTTATAACGAGCACTGTTCAATTGGGGCAACAGTGCGTGTGAGGACATGGTGGTGTTCACATAGCAAAATTCGACAATCGAGGAGCAGTGAAGCGTTATCTGATTTCTGACAATGGAAGGTGTTAAATGGGCCCCCATTCATCACCTGGTATTTTCATGTGTTGCGGTTCCTTTAAAAACATCTGAAGGGGAAGTTCTTCAATTAGAATGAAGACCTCAAGCACGCTGTGAAGGACGGGATTTCGTCATGGCCACAAAAATTCTTCAAAACAGGAATCTCTTGGCACATTTATTAGTGGTATCGTTGTGATCAGGCACATAGTGTATACTTTGAATAAAAGCTTCATTTATATCTGCAGTGTCGTTTTGTACCTTTTCACCTGAACACCCCTTGTATTTTAGGTGTTCAAGCTGTTGTATTTTTCTTCTTTTTCGTCTGTATCAACCTTATGCTTTTCTATGATCACCTAAATAATTGATCTCATTTTTACGTTATATTCAAAGAACTTGTTTACTAGTTTAATTGTTTGGATTGTTTTAAAATTTTTGTTATAAGGGTTCAGGTTTTTTGCCTTCCAGAAAAGCTTTAGTAACTTCAGTAACTTGCATTTATGTAGTAACGTGTACCAATGACGTCATCTTCAGTCTTGACTTTCTGTCCACTCATACAGCCCTTGTAGAATGTTCAGCTGGTATTGTGCAACTTGACCTACCATGTCCTACTGACCACACATCTGAGTCCAGAGTTGCTTGTGCTCTGCTGAACATGTCTGCTTGTCACCACAAGCCGTCACTTGCATGGCTATGCCGTTTCCATCTGTTACTAATGCTGAATATGTGCTCGCGCCCATCTCATTTCTCCTACTAATAGACAGTGTTTCTTTTCCGCACGCTTTGTTAACCTACATGGGAATCTGCCACGGTGGTCTAGTGGCTAAGGCACTCGGCTGGTGACCCGCATGTCGTGGGATTGAATCCCAGCCCTGGCAGTCGAATTTTCTATAGAGAGAAAAATGCTTAAGACCCATGTGCTTAGATTTAGGTGCATGTTAAAGAACACCAGGAGGTCTAAATTTCCAGAGCCCTCCACTACGGCATCTCTCATAAACCATATGGTGATTTTGGGACGTTAAACCCCAACAATTACTATAAACCTACATGGAAACCATGCATGCATTTCTGTGCTGAATTTTAGTTTTTGTCCACATGCTTCTGCAAGAAAATGCCCTCACCATGCTTATACTTTCTGCAACTGTGTCGTTTCAGCTTTGTCCCTGCGTTATGATATGATCGCTCGCAGTCCAAGGGTACCTGTCTTCATTATCAGATTGGTCTATTGACCCAAAAAGTGATCTCACAAGACCTTTTGTTGGACCAGGTTGACGGGGGGTTTCATTTGCTTGCTTCATACTGGGATGTTTTTGACTTCTGCGATTGCCTGCTTCGTCAAACCTGGGATGCAAAGCACTACATTAATACAAGCAGCTCCCATCCAATCCATCGATGGCCATGCTGTGTGTCTGCAACTGAGCATCACATAATTGAAAAGAAAGTCAGCAAGATGCATGCCAAAGACTTAATCAAGCCATCCTGCAACCTGTGGACTACATCTGTCTATCTTGGTTAGAAGGGCAACAGTTGTTTAGAAGGACCTTAACAGCACTAGATATTTTTTCTTAATCATTCTTTTATTAGGATACTGGCAAATTGCTATGGATGGCATGTACTGTGTAAGATCGCTTTTGTGACACCAGACAATCTTTATCAATTTAGAGTCATCCTCTCTTTGGCCTCCTCTGAGCATATGATTGAAACCTTCTTGCATGGATTTTAGTGGTTTATTTTCTCATACCTGTGAAAAACACCTCACCACCTTTTCTCCACCTTTTCTGTTTTTCACAATGCTGGCCTGCAATTGGACAAGTAATTTTTATTTCGGTCAACAGCAACTTGAAATACTGGGGCATGTCGTCGACTTGTTTGGTGTCATCTCGATTCTGACAAAGTTCAAGCCATTGAGAACTTCCCGGTTTCCCAGCTTCCCTTGTCCAAAGCTTACTGGGTTCACACTCACACTTCCAACAGTATGTGAGCAACTTTTTGTGAGCAGCATGTGAACAACACAGACATTACACATCCTCTCGCATACTTACTGAAAAAAAATGTGTCCAATTTTCTTGTGGTGCTGCGAAGCTTGGGGAATTCTCCATCTTCATAGTGTTTCTTACAACACTACCTGTTCTGGCCCATGCCGACATTTCTACACCTACAACAGTCTACAACAGACACCAGCGGCTATCTAATTAGTGCTGTTTATTTCAGTATTGGAACTGGCATGCCCTAATGTATTGCTTATGCCACCTGTCTACTCTCTTCAGTCGAACGGAACTACTTCATCTGTGAAAGAGATTGCTTTGCTGTCATTTGGGCAGTGGGCAAATTTGGGTCCTACTTATATACGAGGTTTGTTAGAAAAGTATCCAATATTATTTTTTTGTGAGTGAGCACCTGATGGATTTGAAACAAGCGCACTTGCATCAGCCGACCTTGAACCTTTGTGCACATGTGTGAATTTTTTCCCGTCTGCTAGTAGCGTCACTCGCTGGGACGCAGCATTTGAGTGAGGTAGTGCGCAGCGCTCTCGTCGGTTTTTTATTGCAAGGAAAATAATGAAGCGACAGGAACAGCACTACTGCATCGAGTTTTGCTAAAAACTGGGCGACAGCCAAGTGAAAACCATTGGAAAGATCAATATATTGCTTTCGGTGATGACGCTATTAGCCGCACACAGATTAAAGTGTAGTACAACCGGTTTAAAGACTGTGTGGTACAACCGGTTTAAAGACTGTCACACATCGGTAGAGAGCGAGCCATGCTCCGGTCGGCCATCAACATGCCGAAATGAATGCTGTGGTAATGCGGGACCATCGTGTGACTATCCAGAAAATCGCAGAAGAGGTGGGCATCATACATTTTCGGCACATTTTATTATGACTGAAGATTTTGCCATGAAGAGAGTTGCGGCGAAAATTTTGCCGAAACTGCTCACGGTGAAGCAAAGGCAACTTTGTGCTGAAGTCTTACAGGATATGCTGGATTTCACAAGTAATGATCCAAACTTCATGAACACTGTTATCACTGGTGACGAGTCTTGGGTGTACGAGTACGACTCGGAAACTAAATCCCAGTTGTCACGGTGAAAGCATTCTACGTCACCAAAACCAAAGAAGGCCCACCTAGTGCGCAGCACCGTCAAAGTGAAGTTGAGTGCTTTCGTTGACTCCCATGGTGTGGTTCAACACGAGTACGCACCACAGGGTTAAACAATCACCCAAAGAGTACTACCGGGATGTCCTCTGTCACCTAGGTGATGCTGTGTGGCCCAGGAGAACTGAGTTGTCAACAGGAAATCGGCGCTTCCATCACGACAATGCTCCTGCACATTCCTCACACTTAGCTCGAGCTTTTTCTGCGAAAATCCGGACTCCTGTATTTCACTAGGCTCCTTACTCTTCTTATATGGCCCCCCGTGACTTCTGGCTGTTTCCCAAACCCAAAAGGACATTGAAAGGAGAGTGATTTCAGACGAGAGAGGACATTATGGCTGGAACAACAGCTGAGCTAAACTCTATTTCGAAAGAGGCATTTTCAGAATGCTTCCAACAATAGCAGCACTGCTGGGAAGAGTGTGTGGAGTCCCAAGGAGACTACTTTAAGGATGATTAGATTTCCTATGCTCCAATCACGGCAGCTTTTTTTCGTCCACCAAAAGTGGGATACTTTTCTAGCAGACCTCCTAGTCTAAATTTCATCGTCACAGCCGATCATCATGCGCTGTGCTGGCTTTCATCCTTGAAGAATCCCACTGAGTATCTTGGTGACTGAGCACTATGGCTCTAAAAATATCAATTCTCATGCTTCTGAAAATCAGGCCAATTGCACCACGATGATGACATCTTGTCTTGCAATCCAGCTCTTGCACTACCAGCATGTGTAGTGCCAGTATGTGTACCTTAGCTCTCCGTTTCAAGCCGCATCAGTAATAAACAGCACAGAAATCCACTCTTATTCAAACTTATTCAGAAGCTGCATTCTGCTACACCTTACCCTTCCATTTGCCTATTTATGGTAATGAATGGCACTATGTGCCATCATATTGTGACTCAAATTGTTGTGAGGTACTCCTGGCTGTACCTTCTTGCCTACATGTGAGTGTTATCAGTCAGCTGCATGATGTTCGTTCTGGTGGTCACCTTGGAGTTGCTTCAAAATATGACTGTGTAAGGCATTGATTCTTCTGCTGCGGTCTTCATCGCTGCATCCACTGCTATGTCGCTGCATGCAATCTGTGTCAACGAAAAAAAAAAAAATTCTGTTGAATCTCTCCAGCCCTTTGACCTTTTCTTTCGAGTTTGTCTTGACCTCCGGGGAGCTTTCCCAGTCTCTGCTTCAGGATACTGGTGGATTGCTATGGCAACAGACTACACAACCCGTTATGCAATCTCACAAGCTCTGCTACGACCTGCTATGCCATGGACATTGCTGATTTTGTGCTACACGATATCGTTCTCCCTCACTTGCCTGTTCTGAACTCCTCATAGATTTTTCTTCCAGAGTTATTCATGACCTGCTTTGTTCCTGCAAAATGAAGCGTAAATTTACGATGGCTTGTGCCTACAAACTAACAGCCTGATGAACGATTCAGCTGTACACTAACTGATATGCTCTCTATGTATGTTTATTCTGATCATCGAGAATGGGACATTGCAGTGCCCTTTGTTGCATTTGCTTGCAATGCCTTTTGTCATGATAGAGGTGGTTTTTCACCCTTTTATCTATTGTTTGACCCAGCATTATTTTTTGGACCCATCTTTCCAGCTGCAGTCGATTCACTGAGTTTGCCCATAATGCAATGTCCAGTGCATGTCCATAGCATACATAGATAGCATCACAAGCAATGTCTATAGCATCACAACGTCCATAGCACCACAAGACCACCAGAAGTAGCATTATGACCTCCCGTCATCTTGATGTATCCTTTACTCTGAGTGCCCTTATGCTTTAGTGGACTGCAACTCTACTGCAACTCTCCTCATTAGTCTTTCAGGAAATTTTGTCAGTAAAGAATACCCTACCATGTAGGTAACAGAAGCCACCTACAAGATCGGCCAACATTAGTATTCCTCTTTAGCTGTCCATGTGTTCCACTTTAGACTATGCTGCTCAGCCACACCATCGAAAGAAAGCACCAAGAAAGTGTTTCAGCAGCCAGAGATCATGCTGCATTACTATATCTCACACTGAAGAACAAAGAACAGTGCTGAGAAAGGTGACATGATTTAGGACTGGTGCACTCTCAGCCATCTTGTCCATGACAGGTCATAATATCAATACATTTTAAATATTGCTACACTAATGTGACAGGGAGGACGAAGAGTGCTTGTCTTGCGAGGGGGTCGGTGCAGGGCGGCAGTCATTCAGCCTCTTTCCATCAGCCCATCTTCAAATAAACATCTTGCATCGTAACAGTTTGGTGAGAGGTGCTGGGTACGACAACGGCGCTCCCTACGAATGACGACTCACTCACTGCAGAGACACAATACGTGGTGATTCGCCGAAGTAGACGAATTGCTGCTCTGCCGCCAGAGATAGATCCCAACATCGGCCGCCTCCAGTCACTCATGGCAACCCTACATCGAGCCACGAACCTTCGCAGGAAAAGCTGGTGAGGATGTGGACGCATGGCTGAGCTTCTACCAATGGGCAAGTCAGTTCAATGGTTGGAATGCTACCGGTCAGTTCACCAATGTCGGCCTCTTTCTTAAGAGAACCACATCTGCGTGGTATAAAAACTACGAGGAGAGCTTGACAATGTGGCAGAAGTTTGTCGACGAGATTAGGAAGTGCTTCGGAGATCTAGCGGCCAAAAAGAAACGTGCCGAGCAAACGCTGATGCTGTGCGCTCAGGTTCCTGGGGAAACTTGCACAACATACATTGAAGAAGTGCTGAAGTTGTGCAAGGTCCTAGACCCTCGGATGACCGAAGAGGACAAAGTGGGTCACCTTCTGAAAAGAATTGCAGAGGATGTCTACCAGTACCTCACCGCGAAGGACAGCCTGGAGTCCGTGAGTGACGTCATCCTGCTCTGCCGCACATTTGAAGCCTTAAGAGTTTGGCGCATCACACCGAAGATCGGCCGCTTGACGAACGTAACGACTGTCGCCAGCATTGACGTTGCTCTAGCCCCGTCTGACCTCGCTTCAATTATCTGTCAAGTGGTGCGCGAAGAGCTCGACCGACGTGAAGCGGCGTCTGTTTCGTCTCCTCGGGTTCAGGAGCCTTTCCCTCGTGCGATCCCGTGTTACGTCCATGAACACTGCTTTCGTTGATGCATACAACTTGGCACGTCGCCCAATGATACCAAGCCCTGCAATGAATGCCAATCTCGGTTACGAGGTTCACGACGGCTTCATATGCAGTCTACCTGCAGTCTCTCAATTGTGGGACAGCCGCGCCGTTTATTCTCCTGCTGGCAATTACAGCTTGCCTCCTGAGTGCCCTGTCTGCTTCCAATATGCCGTCCGTGGCCACGTCGCCCGATTTTGTCCTCAGCGCCGTTGCACGTCAGCATCATCAAGGGACCTACCACGCACTTTCTATCATCGCAACAGTTACCATGGTGACGGAACCAACTGGCCTTCTGGCTCTGATAGCAGGACGCCCTATTGGCCGAATCACGTAGCAACTCGCCAGCTTCCGTGTGGAGCTTGACGCCGCTGCCTACACGGCAGTACAGGTCTCCATCTCCTCTGCGACTTCTCAAGTCCCCACCACCGAGAAACTAGGCGGCGCGACTGATGGAGGTGAGGTCGCCAGTCATCTTCAGCCACATTTCCCTATGCCTTCGCCTTTCACCATGCATCACAACAAGATTATTGTTTTGGTGGACAATGTTGCTACATCAGTCTTAGTAGACACGGAAGCAAGTGTATCTGTGATTAGTCTGGATTTCAAAACCAAACTCGGTTGTAAAGTTATGTTTTGCTGGGACAACGCTCACATATTTCGTGCCGTAAGTGGAAAATTGCTCCAATCCTTGGTGTCTGCACCGTGAACGTTTATTTTTCTGACAAGTTATATCAAGCTGAATTTGCAGTTCTTGCTCAATCTACACATGATGTAATTCTTAACCTCAACTTCCTACAGCAGTGTGGTGCCAGGCTTGACTGGGGGACCGGCGAGCTTTTCCTGTCCCCTCTTGCCAACCTACCTTCTATCTGTTCGCGCACCCTTGTCGTTCTTGAAGATGTCATCCTACCGGCACATTCCGTATCCAGAGTTCGAGTAGCTGCTGATAGTGTTGACATTGATGGACTTCCTGCTATTGTTGAGCCTGTGTCTTAGATCATAACGAAGAAAAGTGCATTCGTACCTCGATGCGTCATCTCTTTGGCCCACGGAGCATCCACACTGTGGGTGTCCAATGTATCTGGCGAATCTGTTTTGCTACCCAGGGGTATGAGGCTTGCATCGTTTGAAGTGGATACCAGCATCGGTATTGCAGCTTTAAATAATGACACATTGCACGAAGCCCAAGCAACTGATATTAGCCCTGGTGTTCCTCAAGACTCCTCCTTTTTCTTGAATATGGTCAACAAGTCACAGACCTTTGAGAAGCGTCAAGTGCTGGTCAGTGTTCTAAGGAAGCACGTGTCACTGTTTGATTTCAGCCAGGAGGGGCTCGTCAGAGGATCGACACCAGGTTAGCGCATCCAGTAAGGCAGAAGCCTTACCGCGTGTCTGCGTCGGAGCGTAAGGTTATCGCTCACCAGGTGGATGACATGCTGACCAAGGGCCTCATTCAAGATTCTTCTAGCCATCGAGCTGTGCCGGTCATCTTTGTGAAAAGGAAAGACGGATCCTGGAGGTTTTGCATCGACTACAGGCACCTCAAATCCGTGACGAAAAAAGATGTGTATTCGCTTCCCCATATCGACGACGTCATTGACCGTCTCCACTCGGCATCCTACTTTTCATCTGTGGACCTCCGATCGGGCTACTAGCAGATATCAATGCATTCCACTGACAAAGAGAAAACAGCTTTTGTGACACCAGATGGCTTGTTTGAATTCTACATTACGCCATTTGGTTTGTGCAACGCGCCTGCAACGTTCGAAAGATTCATGGACACGGTTCTGCGTGGCTTAAAATGGGAGATTTGTTTATGCTATCTTGATGACGTCGTAATTTTCAGTTGCACTTTTGCAGAACACAATCAGCAACTTCACACTGTTTTGACGTGCCTCGAACAGGCTGCCCTTACCCTGAACTCAAAGATATGCCAGTTTGGCCAACGAGAGGCGTTAGTACTCGGGCATCTAGTGGACAAGCACAACGTATGGCCAGACCCACAGAAGGTTGCCACAGCGAGCAAATTTAAGCAACCATAGGTGCAACGCGAGTTATGAAACTTCTTAGGTCCTTGCTCGTGCTTCCAAAATCTTGTACCCAATTTTTCCGACACTGCGTGCCCTCTGACCTAGTTGCTACACAAGGACATGCCTGGACCTGGACAGCGGATTGTGAATCTTCATTTTGGGAGCTAAAGTTCATGCTGTCTTCCAGACCCATACTGCACCATTTTGATCCTTGTGGCACAACGGAAGTA
Organism: Rhipicephalus microplus; assembly: GCF_043290135.1. Taxonomy (NCBI): domain Eukaryota; kingdom Metazoa; phylum Arthropoda; class Arachnida; order Ixodida; family Ixodidae; genus Rhipicephalus; species Rhipicephalus microplus. Next base: position 186,145,758 of record NC_134710.1, on the reverse strand, counting down.
CACACCAATGCAAGTGGAATTGGCCTCGATGCCGTCCTCATCCAGCAATGCTGCTGATGCCGAGCATGCCATTGCGTACGCCAGCCGTTCGTTGAGCAAGGACGAACAGAATTACACTGTAATGGAGAGAGTGTCTCACTGTAGTTTTTGCTGTGCAAAAGTTCCGCCCGTATCTCTACGGCCATAACTTCATGTTTGTTACCAACCATCATTCACCATGTTGGTAAGTTGGTCTTCGTGACACATCTGGTCGCCTTGCTCAGTGGGTGCTGTGCTTGCAGGAGTTTGACTTTGGGGTCCATTACAAAAGTAGACGCCAGCATGTCGATGCCAACTGTCTTTCGCAGCTCCCGCTACCCACAACTACTTGTGACGCCGACAGTTTTGATGAATTCCTAGCCTCTATTGACAATACAGGTTTTCCCAACCTCGCCACCTTCAGGAAAAAAAAGCGCGTGACCGCACCCTAGACACCCTTTTCGACTTAGCTGCTCAGCCGACAAACAACAATGGCTTTGTTATGCAAGATGACCTGCTCTATAAAAAGAATTACGCGGCTGATGGCGCATGCTTACGACTATTATTACGACTATTAGTGGTCCCCACAAAGTTGCGACGAGACGTGCTCTATGCTATGCCCGACGTGGGGACCGCCGCACACATGGGTTTCGCCAAAACGTATCACCGCATTCAAGGTAGATGGCCTAGAATGAAAAAGAATATAGAAAAGTATGCGGCCACTTGTGACAAATGCCAACAATTCAAGCGCCCGAACACTGCCCCAATTGGACTCCTTCACCTTTTGATACCACCCTCAACACCTTTCAAAATGGTGGGAGTGGATCTCGTCGGCCCTTTCTTGCGCTCATCAAACAACTGTTGGGTCATCGTTTGGGTTGATCACCTGACGCGTTATGCAGAGACCGCCGCAATGCCAACATCCACGGTAATCGATGTTTCGAGCTTCCTCCTGTCGACAGTCATACTTCGCCATGGACCACCTCGCATTATTGTGAGTGATCGTGGACGCCAGGTCATTGCCGACATGGTCGAAGAGCTCTTGCGTCTCTGTGATTGTCAATTTCGCCAGGCGACCCCTTATCATTCACAGACAAATGGTTTCGTAGAGCGCACGAACAGAACGCTCACCAATATGATTTCTGTGTACGTCAATTTGAGACACAAGAATTGGGATGGCATCCTCCCCTTTATTACGTACGCCTACAAAATGGTAAGGCATGAAGCCACCGGCTACAGCTCCTTCTACCTCCTTTATGTTCGACCGCCCTGATTCTTCCTTGACACCATTCTGCCATTCTATACTCATGCAGACCTTTCTATTGCTTAGACTCTCTGCCGCACAGAGGAAGCACGGCGTGTAGCTCGACTTAGTTCGTTGGCATCCCAGGACCATTCCAAGATCACCTACGATTCACGGCACAAAGACATGTCATACAACAAAGGCGACATAGTTTGGTGCTGGATGCCGTTTTGCAAACGTGGCCTGTGTCAAAAGTTTCTGGCTCGTTATACCAGCCCCTTCGTCATCGTCGACCGCCTCAGCGGCCTGTCTAATCGATAGCTCGTCTCCTCAATTACGACTACCATTCTCGGCAGACGCAACTTGTTTACGTCGCGCGCCTAAAGTGCTGTTACCGGCATGACTCCGGGTTCACATAGCCGTTGCTCGTCTGGCGAGCTTCGTCTGTTAGGGGAGGCATGCTACGCTAACGTGACAAGGAGGACAAAGAAAAGAGAAGGACGAAGAGCGCTCGTCTTGTGAGGGGTTCGGTGCAGGGCGGCAGCTATTAAGCCTCTTTCCATCAGCCCATCTTCAAATAAACATCTTGCATCATAAGAATATGCTTTGCATCTCTGCCTGCTTTCACATAACAATATTTTCTGCCTCTTTATGCAACTCTGTATGGGGATGGGGAAGGGGACAGAAGAATTTCAGCATTAGGCCAGAAAAATATAGAGGGCATCAAAAATCTATGTTTTTCCTAATAAAGAGTCTCTCTCTCTCTCCTCTTTATATCATAAAGTGATCAGAAAAGGCAGAAAGAAGGGCCACGAAAGCATGTCTAACTTTCTAAAATGGTGCCCAATATTGTAATGAATTGATACCAGTTGGCTGGAAGGGAGCAAAACAAACATCCATTCAGGAAAAAAAAGTGATATACTGAGTTTAGTAAATGCCATGAATGAACTTGAGCTGAAGAGCTTCATGCAAAAAAGGAGATGAGTGGCACATGCCTTTGATTGAACTTGTTGAAGTTAGAATTTCAGTGAATATACACATTTTATGTGTTCACTTTCTTAAAAAAAATGTATTTGGTCTAGGAACTTAAGCAACCTTGTGGTGGTTATTACAGTAGCTATATTTTTTTCAATCACAAGAGCCACTGGCATTGCATGTTCTTGAAAGTAGTTATTTTTTTGCGTTGCTGCTGGCATCTCTTATATCTAGAGAAGCTAAATTATGTTGTTTGTAGAATTTGAGAACCAGCATCATCAATGTAAGTAGAATCTCGATGATACGAATTCGAAGGGTGCATGCAAAATATTCGTATTGTCTCTAATTTGTATGAATCAAAAACAAGTTAAAGCTGATCATGAAGATGAACAAGAACTTTATTCAACTAATTTTGGCTGGAAAAAGTCCTGATGTTCTTTCGAACTTTCCTGCTTTCACCGCCTCTAAATAAAGTGCCACAGTTTCCGCACTCATGCTACTGGCACTATAAGGCGCGTTCACACTTGGCATCAAAGGGAGTGGAAGCGGGAAAACTTATTGAAAGTTCACTCGCTTCACCGCTTCAGTGGCCGGAAAAACGCGCCGCAATGTCGATACCAAAAAAAAAAGTCAGTCTAAGAGGATTCACACTCGAGAATTCAATCAAAAATGCCAGAGCAGCCGCAAAACCACATCCGTGTGGGCAAAAATGTTCACATTCGTTCTTTCCCTCGTATGCATGCTCCCGCCGCATTTTGCCACTAGAGAATTTATTCCTGAGCATTGAAATCCCCACCAACTTCTAGTTATACATGCAAAGCTCTGAAAAGAAACAGTTTACATGTTTACAAATGTTGTTTCGGGAGATACGTCAAAAGGAACGACAAGAGCAGACGCACTGGCAGCGCCGACGATGGCTTCAGGCGGCAGTGCAAAAGGGAGACATGTTAGGGCATGCCAACTCGCTGCTGTTGCACCTTCTTCTACTTCTAGTGTTTACAGCGATCGTAGTCCAAACGAGGCTCTCGATGAACGCGTCTTTTTCAAGGCCGTGAGTTTTGTCGTGCTGCATGGGTAGTTCGCAATTGCACCGATGCACGTCACCGCACCCGCTGATGCCTTGGCCACCATCTTGAATATACAGCTGGTTGTTTACATCACTTGGTTCATAGAGTTAATATTGACGCGTGTGTACTGGTGGACCAAAACGACGATAAGGGGATTTGGCGCACACCAGGTAGTGGAGCTCTGGCTTATTGAAGATAAAGAAGGCGATCTTGCTGTTCGGCTGCTGAGAGTCGCTGTGTCAACGTTTATCTGCCTTTGGTTCGCGCTGTACCACGACACTGGTGGAAGTGCTGGGACGCAACCCTACCTAATGCTCCATACTCCCACTGGGAGCCGTTCATCTAGCTCGGACGCATTGTCACCCATTGCAACTCCCGTGCACCGCTTCAGTCGGCGGCTGATAGGCCTCGCTCCGGAGTTCACGCCTTCCACGGAACCTCGCAAGTGCCGATTACCTCTCCAAATGGCCAACGCCAATCCGCAACCGGCGCCTCAAGGCCCCCCCCGCCAACACAGCCTTCACAGGTAACCATCTTTCAACCGCTGGTTCCCTATCACTTTAGTGGCGGCGCCCATGAAGACGTGGACGACTGGCTTGAGCACTACGAGCGTGTCGCCAAGATTAATCTGTGGCCTGTACAAGAAAAGCTCTCATGCGCCTATTTCTACCTTGACGGCGGTGCGAAAATTTGGTATGAGAACAGAGAAGCCAGTCTGTTAACTTGGGGCGACTTCCGACAACAGCTTGTCGATACGTTCACCAATGTCGATCGACGCGACCGTGCGCAGCAGCTGTTGGAGCTACGCGTTCAAAAACACAATGAAAGCGTTACTATGTTTGCTGAAGATATGACTCGTCTTTTTCGTCGAGCTGACCCGAACATGAGTGAAGATAGGAAGTTGAGCTACCTCATGCGCGGCGTTAAGGAGCAACTTTTCGCCGGGCTACTGCGCCACCCTCCAAGTACCGTAGTTGACTTCATCAAGGAGGCTACGGCTATCGAGCGGGTGCTCCATCAACGATGCAGGCAGTATCATCGAATGTCTAGCAGCGCCCCAATCAATGCTGCCGCCATACCTGAGGATCAAAGCTCGCTGCGAGACCTCATTAGGGAGATAGTTCACGAAGAACTGCAAAAGTTCCAGAATCCAGTTGCTCAAACCCCCGTTACGTTCGTCGCTGAACTGGTACGCGACGAAATCCACCACGCATGTTCTACAGCTGGTCCTGGTGACGAGCACCGTCCCATGAGCTATGCCGATGCTCTGCGACGTTCACCATCTGCTCCATCGCCGCCATGTCACCCAGTGCCGACGGCCCCTTGGTCACCACGGCAAGAGCAGACCCTGAGCCGACCGCCAAGCCAACCGACGTACCACCAGGCGTCCACAGCAGCACCATGGACATCGTCGCAAGAAGGGAGGCTCAGATGTCCACCGCTCCGAAGAACAGACGCATGGCGCACAATCGATCGACGTCCACTATGCTTTAACTGCGGAGGTGCAGGTCATATTGCCCGTCATTGCTGGCACCGCAGTGATTCGTTCCGCCCTCTTCGAACATGGTCTGACGATCGACGTGCGAACGAAGAATACATACCACGCCGGGAGGACGCATCTTTCCATGGAGCCCGTTCTCACTTTTACGAATTGGGACGTCAATCCCGCTCTCCTTCTCCCGCTCATTCATCTTCGTCACACCGACGTACCTCTGCGGAACTTAACGCAAGAAGGTGACCCAGCCCGCGACGGGGAAACTGAGGGCAGCGACCTCCGGGGTTAAGGTTGCAGGCCATGAAGATGACGACGAAAAGCCCCCATTACAGGACGCTGTAAATCCGACAAGACGTGAGAAGGACGACATTATGACCGCGGACCTGAGTGTTTTTCTTGACGGCCAGAAAGTAACAGCCTTAGTCGACACCGGTGCCGACTAAGGCACCGGTGTCGACTTTTCTGTCATCAATCAGGACCACGCCATCCGCCTCAAGAAAGTGAAGACACCGTGGACAGGCCCTCAAATAAGGACGGCAGGTGGTCAGTTATTGATGCCCTCTGGAAGATGCACAGCGAGAATTGACATAGGAGGTTCTTCTTTCGTTGCGTCGTTCGTCGTTCTCGCCGCATGCTGCAAAGATCTAATTATTGGTATGGACTTCTTACGAGAGTACGGCACCGTCATCAATATCCCAGACAGTTTGATTACATTCCGCAACAGTTCGGGCGCACCTGATTGTACACAGGCGCGACCAAACCAATTGCGTCTAACTGATGACGATGTGGTTCTCCCCCCTCGGTCATGCACGCTTGTTTCTGTGGCAGCCACTGTCCAGTTTGACGGCGAAGGAGTAGCAGACCGAATAACCTCGCTCCTCTTCACACACGGCATTTCCGTCGCAAAAGGTATCGTCAGTGTCGCCGCTGGATGCACGGACTTGCTTCTGACAAATTTTAGTGATGAGCGCCGGCACCTTCCAAAAGGCATGGCCGTCGCTTACTTCGATGATATCACAGACGCTGAAGGCTGCTTGGCAGTAGTCGACAAGGCGCCAAAACTTGATTCGACACCAGTTCTTGACGTTAGCACTACTTTGCCTAAGAACGAGCGAAAGAGGCTTCTTGAGCTACTGGCCGAATTCAAAGACTGCTTTTCGACAACATCAAGAGTTGGCCGCACGCCTCTAACCAAGCATCGAATAATTACCGAGGACATGGCGAGATCAATTCACCAAAACCCCTATCGCGTGGCTGCAAAGGAACGCGAAGTGATACAAGAGCAAGTCGACAAAATGCTAGAAGGTGACGTCATTCAACCCTCAAAAAGCCCCTGGGCGTCACCTGTAGTCCTCGTTAAAAAAAAAAGATGGCAGCCTGCGCTTCTGTGTAGATTACCGAAAACTCAATCAGGTGACAAAGAGAGATGTGTATCCACTTCCTCGTATAGATGACTCTCTCGACAGACTTCGACATGCTCGTTACTTTTCATCGATGGACTTAAGGAGTGGGTATAGGCAAATCGAGGTAGACCCAACAGACCGCAAGAAGACTGCTTTTGTGACACCAGATGGCTTATATGAATTTAAAGTCTTGCCCTTTGGTTTATGTTCAGCGCCTGCTATCTTTCAAAGACTTATGGATACCGTACTTTCTGGGTTGAAGTGGAAAACTTGCTTGGTCTATCTTGATGATGTCGTAGTTTTCGCCGCAACATTTGACCAGCACCTTAAAAGACTTGAGGCAGTTTTACAAGCCATACGGTCTGCGGGCTTGACGTTGAAGCCTGAAAAGTGCCACTTTTGCTATGAAGAGCTGCAATTTCTTGGCCATGTTGTTGGTCACGCAGGTGTTTGTCCTGATCCTGAAAAGATCGCAGCTGTTGCACAGTTCCCGATGCTGACTGATAAGAAGGCTGTCCGACGATTCCTCGGACTATGTGCGTATTATAGGCGATTCATCGCGGATTTCGCACGCATCGTATCATCGTTGACCCGCCTCACGAGAGAAGACGTTGCTTTCCAATAAAGCAACGAAGAGGAAGCTGCTTTTAAGAACCTCCGCCAGCGACTACAGACGCCTCCAGTGCTTGCCCACTTTGATGAGAAAGCCCCAACGATGCTACACACTGATGCCAGCAATATTGGTTTGGGAGCTGTGCTTGTGCAGCTGCAAGAGGGCACAGAAAGAGTAATCGCCTATGCAAGCCGAACACTAACACGCGCCGAGACTAATTACTCCATGACTGAGAAGGAATGCCTCGCCGTGGTATGGGCGGTCACAAAATTTCACCCGTATTTATATGGCCGCCCTTTCAAAGTCATCAGCGACCACCACTCACTGTGTTGGTTGACAAATCTTAAAGATCCTACCGGTAGATTAGCGCGTTGGAGTCTCAGGCTGCAGGAGTACGACATGACTGTCGTACACAAGTCAGGAAAGCGCCACATGGACGCCGACTGTCTATCCCGCTCACCCATTGAATCGGCGACTCTATCTGATGAGGAGAAAACAGCATTTCTCGGTGTGCTTGACTCAACCGCTATTGCACAGCAACAACGTGGCGACCCTGAGTTACTTGCCCTAATTAATTACCTGGAGGGAAGATCTCGGAAGGCACCAACTGTTTTCGTAAGAGCGCTGTCATCATTTTGCTTACGGAGCGGAGTACTATACAAAAGAAACTTCTCTTCGACAGGATCTGCGTATTTGCTCGTCATCCCAGCAGCCCTTCGCTCCGAAGTACTCGAAGCATGCCACAACGAGGTGACTTCAGGCCACTTAGGTTACACAAGAACGTTGGCCAGAGTGCGGCAGCGCTACTTCTGGCCAAGACTAGCCATAAAACACCACGTTCGTACTTCCCTCGACTGCCAGCGACGGAAGTCACTGCCGACTAAACCAGCTGGCCTCCTGCAGCTCGTGCAGGTCCCAAGAACACCATTCGACCAGATTGGCATGGATATTTTGGGCCCACTTCCTACTTTTACTGCTGGGAACTGCTGGGTTATTGTCGCGACTGATTACCTTACCCGTTATGCTGAAACAAAGGCTATCCAGAGAGCTACAGCAGCGGAGGTGGCACAATTTTTCATCGAGAACGTTTTCCTGCGGCATGGTGCACCAAGCGTCGTAATCACAGACAGAGGAACAGCATTTACAGCAGCTCTTTTGGAACAAGTCCTCATGCTGAGTGGAACAACCCATTGTAAGACCACCGCCTACCACCTGCAAACGAACGGGCTTACAGAGCGTCTGAACAAAACAATTGAAGACATGCTTTCAATGTACGTAGACGTCGAACACAAAAATTGGGACGAAATCTTGCCATATATCATGTTTGCATACAACACTGCCAAGCAAGGAACAACCTAGATGACCCCGTTCAGCCTAATTCACGGAAGGGAAGTACGAACCATGTTAGATGCGATGCTAGCGCACAAATGCGACGACATCGAACCGGACGCCGAGATGTTTACAGAACGAGCGGAAGAAGCAAGGCAACTAGCACGCCTGCGAATCTAGCAACAACAAGAGTACGTCGCGAGCCGCTACAATTCTCCCCGCAGAACAGTTGCTTACCAGACCGGCGACAAAGTATGGGTTTGGACGCCCATACGGAAACGAGGGCTCTCTGAAAAGCTCCTAAGGAAATACTTTGGGCCATATCTAGTACTGCGACGACTGAGTGATGTTACTTACGAGGTCGTCCCCGACAGTTCATATAGTACGACGCTTCGCCAGCACCGTCCTGAACTAGTTCACGTTGTGCGCATGAAGCCTTATTTATGAAAGGTAGTGACTGCGCAAGACACTTCTTAAAGAACAGACAAAAAAAAACTGCACTACTGGTTTAGCATCGGGGCGATGCTCAATAAAAGGGGGGGCAAATGACGCGTGTGTACTGGTGGACCAAAACGACGATAAGGGGATTTGGCGCACACCAGGTAGTGGAGCTCTGGCTGATTGAAGATAAAGAAGGCGATCTTGCTGTTCGGCTGCTGAGAGTCACTGTGTCAACGTTTATCTGCCTTTGGTTCGCGCTGTACCGCGACAATATATTAACTCTATGATGTAGTTTGAGAGCTAGTGCAGCCGGTGTAGCCAAAGTCATAGCAGAAAGACGACTTGCTATCGCGTGGCGGTAGAATGGGTCTGGGACCGATTTTTTCGCCTCGACCTCACAGCATGGTTTTCTGGCCACTTTTCTGGCAACAAATCGAGAGAAATTCTTCACAAATTCTTCACGGATTCTTCACGGATTCTTCACGGGTTTGCCGCATTTGCTCATTTGCTCCCTTCAAGGCCAAGTGTGAACCGGCCTTCTCCCCACAGACAAGCCCTGTTGCACTGCTCGCATGCAGCGGTCAATGCCGCGTTCGTATCATCCGCGGTTGCTGGGAAAACCGTTCATATAACACCAATTCACGGTGCATTTTATGCAACATAGTCCATCCGAAGCAACCGTAAAATTCGTATCATCACGATTATACTTACTTAAATGTAGCAGCTTTTTATGCTTGGAGCTGCTTTAATGTTAGTGTTTTGCCTTCCACTTTTGCAAATCAAACTAGTTTATGCATGTACAGCTCTTCAGGGTAATTGATTGATGTGCATGTGCCAAATGCTATTTGCCCTTTGCCAAATATAAAAATACGATTGATGCGCATGTGTCAAATACAAAAAGCAACGGTAGACAGGGGGGAAAGTAGTTGGCTCATGTCCACATCTCTCCCCCCCTTATTTATTGGGTTTGTCTCCTCACTTTTAAATTATGTCCATATTAGCTATAAAGTTCTCAGTTACATTCTCAGTTGTATGTCTTCCTATTTGTGCACTTTTTTGTTTGTTTTTATGAAGTGGGAATGTTATTTATGTACTTTTCGACATCTCTCTAGCAACATTTCTGTTTAAATTGCTTGGATTTGTGCTGATTGCTCTCTGCGTGAAGATAAATGCATAAATTATGCTATTTTCATTTCAGGACTTGGCAACTGAAAGCAGCTCTATTTCAAATGCCATTGGTGAGTCTCTGTGCTTAAATGTACATATAGTGCAGATAATCTGGATGGATTTATCACCTGGTAACCGTAATAACTGCTGCTTTCACTACAAAGCATATTGCCCCTAATGTGGGCTAAGTGAAAGGAAGTTTAGAAACCGTAGAGGCTGCAGAGCTAATGCCTGGTAGCCATGTACAGTATTATGGTGCCAAGCTTCACGTAAAGAAAGTTAATCAAGTAATTTTTATATTAACAGCTGATTCAGTGAAGAACACATCATAATTTTCTGTGCACCAGTACAGAAAATTATGATAGGCTTTTCATGATAGGCTTTGTTACATGGAAAATTGCAGCTAAAAGTTTCACAGATGCTCTCACTTTCATTAAGGAGGCAAGTTGGTGTAACCTACATATGACTTGTCTGTGTACTGTTTTTCGATCAGCCACTGCTGACGTCACGTAATAGGTACCATTGTCCCAAATAGGTGTTACCACTTCAATTGTCTTACAGTCTTACTCATAAGTGCTTTGTTGTTGTTATGAATAACTAGTGTATTGTAGAAGTATAATACATTTAAAATTATATTTAATTAATTAAGTGATGATTACACTCAAATGGTTTTGTTGAATTGAGAAATTCATAAAAGCTGAATTCGAATTTTTTTATTCTTTATAATCTAATACTATAAATGTAGCAACACTCAAAGCCTACCCTGGCATTGTCTTTGTCACTAATCCACGCATGTACATTTGGAAAGTGCATAAGGGGAGCTCACACATGGAGCCTCCACTGTCTGAGCGATGCAGACCAAGTAGACTGTTGTGTCAAGCTGTGTATCATATGAAGACAAGTAGAATGATAGCAGTGTCTGTGCAAGCCGACTGACAACCAAGAAACTTGGAACTAGACAATCAATGCTGTCTTTCACAAAGCAAAGCAACCACTGTAGTGTTCTTGTGGAAGCGTTTCACTGGGACAATAAACCACCCCTAGCGTGATCTGGTACTTTAGAGTGAGTAGGTTGGTTGTTTGGTGAAATGCCGCGGTCTGCAGCCTTGTCAAAATAAAGCTAGGGTCATGACTAGGGCCAATTCACATTATAACTTGGTAGTGTTAGAGCACACACCTGAAAACTATGCCTGTATCAAAATTAAAAAGAAATTGCCAAATTTTATTGACTTATTTAAGGAAAAGTTTAATTAAGTAAAGTCACAGCCAGATTACTTTAATCATGTCGATGACAACATTGAACCTTGATGGGTACCTGCTGGGGTGTGCAAGTTTCATCGTTAGATTGGGAATTTCATTAAATTGGGTTTTGTTAGTTCAAGATTTAATTGAAGTAGTGGTACATGAGTGCTCTGATGATTGCAGTTAAGTGAAATGGTGTTCAAATTTCAAACAGTGGCTTGTGCCATTCTGCAGTATGCATAACAGAGCCAATCATCATCAAGAAATTCAATCCATATTAGGCCAAGTTACAGTCATAGTAACCATGAGACATTGATATAACCTGCCAGAATAACTTGGCCTATTTTACTCTACTGTCCCTTCAAGTGCACATGTGGAAAGAATTATTCCTCACTCCCAAAAGTGCAAGTTTTATTTATTCTTGATGTAGAATGGCACAGTGGACATACTGATGATTTTGATAACCTAGGGCTTTTTATGTTCCAGAATTTTACCAGTAAATACTAGGTGTGTGCAAATAGTGAAGTTTCATCGCAATTGAATAGTGTCAAACAGTGACCAAACATGTCAAATCGAATATCGAATAGTACACTAACAAGATACTTGTGTCACCAGGTACAGCCAGGCGAACGAAAAAATTTGGCATGCTGTGGAGTGTTCGTGGCTTTATTATGCGCTATTTTGGGGGGGGGGGGGGAGGAGTGGGCTCTATTTCAGCTTTTATGGGCCTGCAAATGTGTTTTATTGGAACAGCTGCCATTCCAGTCAGCAATGCCACTCCTAACATCCTAACAGCTAACAGAAGGAGTACTGTAGCTAGTCATCGGCATGGTGATCTGGGCCCAAAAAATCTGGGCTCCTATTCACAGCAAAGCTTAAACTGCTTACTAGAATGATAGAAATTTCTGAATGAGTGGTGTAGTATGGCAGTGGCAACTGTACAACGTGAACAAGTTTTCACATGTGAAGCCAATCACTCAGGGTTTAGAGGGCCGAATTCTGGATGCTTCTGGGTGCTTACTGCATATGTGACCAAACTATGCAAGAAGTTGGTGCCTTCATTTCGGAAGCAAAGTTATGAACGGCCCTAAAGTTTTCTGTCGCTCTCTCTTTTTTTTTGTAACATGCTGAAATGATCATTTTCTTTCAAGTAAACATGCACTTTCTTTTGAACCAGAATATTGGTGAAGATGTTAACGAAAGGCCTACTGTAATGATTCTAGCTTAGTACCATTAGCCTTAGTTGTGCTTTAGCTATCCACTTCATTGAATTCTTCGAAAGTTAGAGCACTAACTATTCGAAAATCGTACTGGGTTATTTAATTGGGCATAATTTGATTCGAATTTGAAACTCAAATATTTGCACACCCCTAGTAAACACTTTTATTGTACTGTGTCATTAAAAAACAGACTCTATGGCTGGGTATCTACCGTAAAAACCTGAATATAGGTCGATTTTTTTTTTCAAATATATGCAATGAAAAGTCTACCCTCGTCTTATATATCGGTCATTAGCAGAAAAAAATGTGGAAGTCTCGCAGCAATGGGCAACTGAAGTCGAAAGCCTCTATTGCCATTGTGAGCATCAGCAGTGGTACCTTTGGGCAAGGTTAGACTATGGTGGCTAGAAGCAGAGGTGTCAGCATCGGCGCGCCAGAGAGGGAGCGAGAATTTATCTCGATGCGGCGGCACTGCTGTCGGCTCCGAGATGCCTCTCTCCCCTGCATGCCCATGTAGCAGTCGTTTTTTGCTGCAATTATTTCACGATAACATGCAGATTACAACAAATACTAGCAGGCACTTGTCTAGCGGCTCACTTCAAAGTGTGTACTTGGACTTAAAGCTAATGTTTTGACTTACTTTTTTGTTTATTAGCTCCATATGCCACTCACACACCGAGGCACTGGAAGATAGACCTGCCGTGAGGTTGGCATCAAAACAACGTCCGTGCAGTTATTGCTTTGATGCTGCAGTATTCTCTGTGACGTCTCTATTCACATAGAAGCATCAGCAACCATACTTCAATGCTTTATTTTGTGTAACTTGCATGTCAAAAAGCAAAGTGTATTTTTGCACACGCTTTTAAAAGCACATTTATTTTGACACACTCTCACAGTTGAATGAGAAAAACGCCATATATGCATCACAATGTGCTGAAGCATCCACTCTTATTTAAATATTCATTTGTTTTTCTACTTTTCAATGCTTCAAAGCATTCACGTACCTGCACTTGCTGCTTTATTGGCAGGCTTTGTAGTTATTCCTCAAAACCAGAGCTACTTATAGATTCGTTCTCCTGTTGCACACATTTCGTATGGAATCGCTCAACCTTGCAATGCTTTTGAGATGTTAAACCCCACATATCAATCAACTTTGCAATGCTGCACTTTTGCCGGTGCAGCTGCACACTTTTTGCGTCAACTTCTGTGTTAGGTTACCTCGACTGTCTTGTACGCTTATAGTACGTCTTATTTGTCAACAGCCTACAAATCTGCACTGCAAGCATTGACCTAAATTCTGGGCTTTTCCACAACACGTCAGGCTGTGCCCTCCAAGAAGTGTGCTTTGTTTTTATTTGCGCGCTTTGTGTTCTTGTTTCTGTCTCAAACCCCTCGCAAGAAATAATGGCATCCATTTCGAACAGGAGGCCCTTATTATTGGTAATGCCATTGACATCCTCTCTTTTTACAAGAATACTCTATACAGTCGCGACCAATATGAGTTGCAACATATCCTACCTGTTGCAAAAGCAGCACCAGCAATGCACAATGGCATAGACATAAAAAATGATCATGAGAACTTTTTGTACTGCTGGTACTTGCAAAAGCAATTTCACTCATCCCGTTGTAACAGCGTAGGCTGCGGTGTCTACAACCACGGCGCTTCCGTGTTGCAAGTCATCTTGAGCGCCACTGTACATATGCCGTGCAATGAAGGGTTTATGCCATCACTTTAACACAAAGGTAACTTTTCAGAGCACAGTTCTAATAAGAACGCTACATTGTCTGTGTCGTTTGGAATGACGTGTTTCTTGCAGTACTTACTTGGAGGGTCATGTTGCATCATGCCCTCCGAGATATTATAGCCACCGTTACAGTTAATTGGACTTGTAGATTGTCTGTTTTAGCATTGTGCAGTTCCTTATTATTAGAGTCAACCTTTCTACGCTTAGGAGTCGCACTTCTATTCTACAACGCGGTCTTTCTTTTTAGAGGTAGTTTCTTTGAGAGGTAAGCAGGCACATTTGGAAATATCGTGGGAATCGCGTCCGTCTGTCAGTGTAGGGCAATCATGAGAGACTTCCACAGGCTGAGCGTTGATGACATGCTTGTATACATGATGACATGTTTGTACACACATACAGACGATGAGTTTTAGCAGCGATGGCGTAGTGGTTAGAGCATCCACCTCGCATGCAAAAGGTCCGTGGTTCAAATCCCGGTGCCGCACAGTTTCTAATGGTGCATTCAGACGACGGACCGAATCCGGATTTGTCGTGGACGCAGACGGCTAATCTGCGGATGATCCACCTGCAGGCGCATCCACACAACGGACGGTGTCCTAAGAGAAAACAGCCGGATTACCCTCGACAGCAGGTTCGCCACTCACCTGCGCCTGCTGAAAGCAGACCGGTTTGAGAGTATTCAACATGGATACCTGCAAGAACCGACGCTTGACTGCGATGACTGTCGCATTGTGACAAATGAACGAGGAGTGTTATTCTGTCTGGAGAAAAGGGAGTTGCTGGCAGAATGTTCTTTCAACTACACTGTTTCCTACTTGTAGAACTTCTGAACGCGTCTCCCATCCTTTTTTAGAAGCGGAACGTCACCGGTTGCAGAAGTTAGAATATTTCACCATCATGACGGCTAAGAATCTCGCATGTCAAACGACGGCGGCGACATTTCCCGAACCACCAAAAGTGATTTCTGCGTATTTAATCACCTGAGAACAAAGCCCCCGGAAACTAAGTAAATCATGCTCAAGCGTAGATGATGCCGACCAGTCATGCAGCTAGCTGTCCGCGAGCCATGGAGGACATGCCGCGAGCAGACGAAAAGTGTACTGGTTGCCAGAAACCCCGAGCTAATCCGCTGAAGTATCGGCTTTCTCCCGCCAGAATCCTGATGTGAGAAACAGGTTGGGTTCATTCGTCCGCGAGCCGCGTGGACGAGTCGCGGACGAGGGAAATCGTTGATGTGAGGTCACGTGACGCGCCGTCCGTCCCGCCATATACGGATTCGGTCCGTCGTCTGAATGCATCATAACCGGATAAAAAAAAAAAATCCGCGTGGTGATGGAACTGCATTACGAGGCCTGGGGTGCGCCCTCACCGGTAACCACCGCCGGAAACGCACTCCCTCACCAGAGAAGGATTGGCCACCCTGGTGCAGTATCTGGCCACTACCTCCCACATGCATACATCAAATAACTCACGGCCCTCAGTCCCCAGCAGCTGCAAAGCAACTGACAACGGCGGCGGTCAGATCTGCAATGCAGCAGAGGGTGCTAAGAATCTCTGGATCCGGACAGGCCGCAATTCGAACCTAAACTTGGCAACGTTTAACGCAAGAACCTTATCTAGTGAGGGAAGTCTAGCTGTACTATTCGAGGAGCTAAAGGGTGTTAAATGGGATATAATAGGGGTCAGTGAGGTTAGAAGGACAGATGAGGCCTATACGGTGCTACAGAATGGGCACGTCCTTTGCTATCGGGGCTTGTCTGACAGAAGAGAACTGGGAGTGGGGTTCCTAGTTCACAGAAACATAGCTGGCAACATAAAGGAATACTATAGCATTAATGAAAGGGTGGTAGGTATCATAATTAAACTAAATAAGAGATACAAGATTAAGGTGGTACAGGCTTACGCGCCTACATCCAGCCATGATGACGCTTCAGTTGAAAGCTTCTATGAAGACGTGGAATCGGCAATGAGTAAGGTAAAAACACAGTATACTATAGTGATGGGCGACTTTAATGCAAAGGTAGGGAAGAAGCAGGCTGGAGAAAAGGCAGTAGGAGATTATGGCTAGTACAGGAGATTATGGCATCGGTACTAGGAACGCCAGAGGAGAGCTACTAGTAGAATTCGCAGAACGCAATAATTTACGGATTTTGAATACCTTCTACCGAAAACAAAAAAACCACAAGTGGACATGGAGGAGCCCTAATGGCGAAAATAAGAACGAAATAGACTTTATAATGAGTGCACAACCAGGCATCGTGCAGGATGTGGAAGTGGTTGGCAAGGTACGATGCAGTGACCATAGAATGGTACGGTCTCGCATTCGCCTAAACTTGAAAAAGGAACGACAGAAACTGATACGCAAGAAGCCACTCAATGAGCTAGCACTGAGAGGGAAAGTACAGGAATTCAGAGTCTTGCTTCAGAACAGGTACTCGGCTCTTAGTGAGGAAACCAACCTTAGCATAGATACAATGAATGATAATCTGACGAGTATCATTACGGAGTGTGCAGTGGAAGTTGGAGGCAGGGTAGTTAGACAGGACACTGGCAAGCTTACCCAGGAAACGAAGAATCTCATTAAGAAGCGTCAAATCACGAAAGTCTCAAGTACAACAGACAAAATAGAACTGGCAGAGCTTTCGAAGTTGATTAATAGGCGTAAGGTATCCGATGTAAGAAGGTATAACATGGAGAGAATTGAACACGCTCTGAAAAACGGAGGAAGCGTCAAAGCAGTGAAGAGGAAACTTGGGATAGGCGAAAATCGGATGTATGCACTAAGGGACAAAGAAGGCAAAATAACTACCAATATGGATAGGATAGTTAAAATAGTGGAGGAGTTTTACAGAGATCTGTACAGTAGCCGGGACAACCACGACTTTAATGCTATAATTACTAGCAGTAACCCAGATGACACCCCACCAGTAATGATAGAAGAAGTCAGAAAAGCTTTGGAGAGCATGCAAAGAGGCAAAGCTGCTGGTGAGGATCAGGTAACATCAGATCTGCTGAAAGATGGAAAACAGATTGTGTTAGAAAAACTAGCCCCCCTGTTTACGAGGTGTCTCCTGACGGGAAGAGTACCAGAGTCTTGGAAGAACGCTAACATCATCTTAATACATAAGAAAGGAGATGACAAGGACTTGAAGAATTACAGGCCGATTAGCTTGCTCTCTGTAGTATACAAGCTATTTACAAAGGTAATTGCTAACAAAGTAAAGAAAACATTGGAATTCAATCAACCAAAGGAACAAGCAGGAGTTCGAACAGGCTACTCAAGAATCGACCACATTCATACTATCAATCAGGTAATAGAGAAATGCTCAGAATATAACCAACCACTATACATAGCCTTCATAGATTACGAGAAGGCGTTTGATTCAGTAGAAATATCAGCCGTCATGCAGACACTGCGGAATCAGGGCGTCGATGAAGTATATATAAACATCCTGGAAGAAATCTACAGGGGATCAACTGCTACTATAGTGCTTCATAAAGAAAGCAACAGAATAGCAATCAAGAAAGGTGTAAGGCAGGGGGACACAATCTCCCCAATGCTATTTACTGCGTGCTTACAGGAGGTTTTCAGAGGCCTAGAATGGGAACAGTTAGGGATAAGAGTTAATGGAGAGTACTTAAGTATTCTGCGCTTCGCCGATGACATTGCATTGCTGAGTAACTCAGGGGACGAATTGCAACTCATGATTACGGAGTGATACAAGGAGAGCAGAAAGGTGGGTCTTAAAATTAATCTGCAGAAAACGAAAGTAATGACCAACAACCTCGGAAAAAAGCAGCGCTTTGAGATAGGTAATAGTGCACTTCAAGTTGTAAAAGACTATGTCTACTTAGGGCAGGTAATAACCGCGGAGCCGAACCACGAGATTGAAGTAACTAGAAGAATAAGAATGGGGTGGAGCACATTTGGCAAGCACTCTCAAATTGTGACAGGTAGATTGCCACTATCCCTCAAGAGAAAGGTATATAACAGCTGTATCTTGCCAGTACTTAGCTATTGGGCAGAAACCTGGAGACTTACAAAGAGGGTTCAGCTTAAATTGAGGACGACGTAGTGAACAATGGAAAGAAAAATGGTAGGTGTAACCTTAAGAGACAAGAAGAGAGCAGAGTGTATTAGGGAACAAACGAGGGTTAAGGATATCATAGCTGAAATCAAGAAGAAATGGACATGGGTCGGGCATGTAGCGCGTAGACAGGATAACCGCTGGTCGTTAAGGGTAACTAACTGGATTCCCAGAGAAGGCAAGTGGGTTAGGGGCAGACAGAAGGTTAGGTGGGCAGATGAGATTAAGAAGTTTGCGGGTATAAATTGGCAGCAGCAAGCACAGGACCGGGTTAACTGGTGGAACATGGGAGAGGCCTTTGTCCTGCAGTGGACGTGTTCAGGCTGATGATGATGACGACAGACGATGAATCTGTTCTCTAAATGAGCCTCCCACATAACACACTTGTTCTCCATTGGCTTGTCAGCACGAGGAATTGCGCGCTTCCAGGCCCTAAGTCCTAGGCCGTTCATCATCGACAGGAACAGCAAAGAGTCACGCCTTATTCGCTTGCTTTCTGGCCAAAGATGCAAAGCAGAATTTTTGCTATTTACAAATAACTGTGGCATGACCACATTGGCATGTTCAAACCAGCCCACCACCGCAGACATTGTCACAACTTGGGCTCATACCTGTCTGTAAGCGACGAAATGCATAGCGCCAGTGGGTGCTCTCGACAGATCTCTGTAGCGACGGGCGCGGCTTCGGTTATCTGCTGTCAGTCTGCTGTTTTCTTTTTTCTATTTCCTTCAGAAATGAGTGGTAGTTGATGGCAGTTTACGATAGGCTTTAAGAAAAAAGTTATCAAGTATGCCGAAGCACATGGCAACCTGGTGGCACAACAGGAATCAACAGGCGCATCAGAGAAAAGCATTCGATACTGGAGGAGCCAAAAGCAGCCCATCACATTTTGCAGCAAATAAAAAGAAATGTCGTTTCATGGACGGACTGCAGTGCACCCTGAACTAGAAACGTTATTCGACGAATTTGTCCGGGAGCTGCGTGCAAGGTTGCCACCCATAGCACCGGAGTGCATCTGTGTGAAAGCTCTTGACGTAATGCACAACTTGGAGCTCACGAGGGTGCAATTCAAGGGATCGCCATCGTGGGTGCTCTGGGTATATGAGGCGGAAGGGCTTTGCACTGAGGCGTTGCACTCCTGTTTTTCCGCAAACGCTGCTTCAGTAACGCATTGGACGGAACGGAGGACGATGCACTGTGCGACGTTACTAGTGAAAAACAGACGTCGTCGGACTCAAGTTTGGATGAGTCTGAGTGACAGCACTTTGTGGCCTTCTGGCGTTTAACTACGTAAGATTAGTGTCCAAATAAAAAGAATTGTCACCACAGTGCAGCTGGTTATGTCGCGTATTTATCAAGGTAAGGGTGCGCCGCGATACTTTGCAATTTTCAAAAATTTCTTTTTGGAGATTCAAAGTTTGGGGGGTCGACCTATATTCCAGTCCTACCTATATTCTGGTTTTTACTATAGATCATGCCTTCGAAAAGCACTGAACACTGTACACACCGAGTTCTCATGTGAAAGAGTGGATGCACTTATATTTGTGCATATGTAGTTCATATAGATCCCGCCGCGGCGGTCTAGTGGCTAAGATACTCGGCTGCTGACCCGCAGGTCCGGGATCGAATCCCAGCTGCGGCGCCTGCATTTCCGATGGATGCAGAAATGTTGTAGGCCCGTGTGCTCAGATTTGGGTGCACGTTAAAGAACCCCAGGTGGTCGAAATTTTCAGAGCTTTCCACTACGGCGTCTCTCATAATGATATGGTGGTTTTGGGGCATTAAACCCCACATATCAATCATTACGTAGTTCATATACTAAGCTGAACCAATGGAACATGCTTTTCATTAATAATAAGAGTTGGGGTGTCGTTTTCATTATTAATAAGAGTTGGGGTGGAGTTGGGCTAGATGTTTGCAAGGGAAGGGAAAGAAGCTTTGGTTAGGCCATGCAGGAAAAAAAAAAAACTCATCAAGTATTAGTCATTTTAAATTGATGACCACAATCTGAAGTGGTTCTTAGATAAAGCACAATGCCACTGCTTCTGGTATTCAACAACAACAACAAACTGGTATTCAACAACTGTACAACCTTTTTGTTCCTCTCTTACTGTACAACACCCATTGTCTCTTTTTGAAGCCAAATTTCCTATCTTCGATAGCCCTCTCTTTGTGCACAAGCCTGCTTTGCTCTTCCTCCATCTTTGAAAAATACGGGAAAAAGCACAGGGCATGCTCTCCCTGCTAAGGAAGGCAATTGCTGCCTTGATGATGTCTGCCCTCTTGTAATATTGACTCAAGCAACGTTTCCAGTATCAAGATTTCTCATCACATTTAATTCATGTGGCAAGTATGAAGAACGCACTGCGCTGCATACACGTCTTCAAGTGGTTTGAGCGGTCACAAGAGCAGAAATGAAAATTTATGCTTATCATAATTTCGGCCAACCTTTAGCCATTGTGTTATTGTATCATAATTTCGGCCAACCTTTAGCCAGTTGTGCCTATGAGAATGTTGAAAAGTTTTAATAAGCTAATGAGATTCTTCACCTCTTTCAAATATTTTAAACGCTGTTGGAGTGAGGGGAATTTCTCGCTAGTAAATTTTGAGTATGGTATTCGACATGTGCTCAAACATTTCTGCCGGCTCATAGAGGACAAAAAGAAAGCAACAAAGATTACTCCTTTGACTTTGTGCCAAAATTTTAAAGTCTCAATAAAGTCGTTCAGACCATTTAAAAATTATCACAGATGACGAAAGCTGGTGCTTTAGGTAACTTTGAAGTCAAGCAAAGCCTGTTGAAAACTTTTGCCATCAAGACCAGAAGACTGAAAATGCACCAAGAACATGTAAAGACATTGATCTCTTTTAAAGAGTTGTGCAGGGACAAATACATGCTTGAAGTGTGAGTAAGCACGAACAGACAAGGACCAAAAAGAGTTCTGACACGGACAGAATACTCTGTCCAGGTCAGTACTCTTCTTTTGGGACGTTAAACCCCTTATATAAATCAAATCAATCTGTCAATACTCTTCTACGTCCTTGTCTGTTTGCGCTTACTCACACTTCATGGATGCTAACCAACTAGCCCACCAATGTGCTTTAGAAATGCATGCCATTTTTCGCTCTCGAGTTATTGTTTTTTTTTTTAAGACTTGCAGCTCACTTGTTTTTTTATTGCAGCTAATGAGGTGGTGCAATACACACCAAGCCACCTTGACCTCGGCACTGACGATGACACCTCATTTCGGCCTGTTAGTGAGCTCCTTTTGTCCAACAATGAGCTCCCAAGCAGCTCATCTATTGCAGCTAATGGTGAATCTGCCCACAAGCCTGGAAGCTTAGTTGCTTCTGAGAAGAGTCTAAGCTTGCAGCCTGCATCGCCATTGTCCCTACAACCAGACAACACCAAACTGACCCAAACTGTGCCTCGGCTAAGTGGAAAGAAAAGAAGTATGTTGGGCAAGAAGCGCCGTGGGAATAGTAAAAAATAAAATGGACTGCATCATTGAAAGGGAAAGGAGCTTTGCAAACTGCATACGTATTGAACCCAGTCTCGTTAGTACCTTTACCCAGTTTGTCGTGTTTGTCTTTATCAGCACAGGATATTAACTGCCTAGTGTATTTGGCATCATTGCCTTCGGTTATGACCAATACGTCTTATTAGTACCTTTACATTCAATATTCGCATGCATTTTACAGGTATGCTGTAGCTTATTGTTTTGCATATTTATGTTCCATGTGTTGAAGAGTGTGTAGTTTTGAGCTATACACATATAATTATTCTCTTTACAACAGTGAGATTTCACCGCACCTTTTTTTGTTTTAGCTTGTGATAACATGATATCTATGCCACCCTCCCACCCTTTGTCATTTTTAAAAAATAACTGTGTTCTGCATCTTCTGCTCCTGTGTAACGTCTTGGTTAAACAAGATTCACACACACTAAGTACATTGTAAAACCATCTCTGTAAGCAGTAGTATTGGGAAAGAGTATGGAAAAACATTTCAATTGATTCTTTATTACTCATACTTTAAGGGGAGATGCAATTCGAAAAATGCAAGTTTCTTTCTAAATTACATATTTTTTGTTTTTATTTGCTTTCTCAAGTTTCGTTTCTCTACTTTCACTACAGAAAAACTTACTATTGTAATCGAACTCAAAGTAGCTTAAAATCGCTTTTAACCATTTGATTTGCTATGTACACAGTTCTATATAGCAGTTATTTCTGCTATTTATACTAACTAGATGATAAGATAGAGCAAGATATATTGAGCTTTGGATTAATTTAACATCCCACAAAATAGACATTCATTTAACTTCATTTTGTAGCACAATGTCATATATGATAACTTTTCTGGAGGCACTACCACGTTCAACTAGTTTTCTTATGAGCCACTTTCTCTCGAGCCATGTAAAAAGTATGTGTTTTCTTTGCTCAAAATGGACATGACCAAAAATTCATTTGCTCCTTAATTCTAGCCTGAGATTTAACTATATTTATGCTAAAGCAGAGCATTAATGACTTTGGGATAAATTGATATTTAATTACAATATAATTAGGATTAGTTACTATAATCATATCTTGGCAAAACCTGTGCAGCTCACCCAGACTCACTCATTTCACGCTTTGGACTCACTCGAACTTAGGCACATCAAAATTTTTCTGAGCTAGACTCACACTTGTAAAAATAGCGAACTTCAAGCGAACTCACTCGGACTCACTCAGCCGTGCTGCTTAACCTGAGTCTGAGTGAATTGACTCATGAGCCTGTTAGCCTGGAATTAGAAACCAAACTGTCAATGGTCTTCAACACTAACATCTTTGGTGCCGTTTCATAGAGTACCTTTGAATACGAGTTATGAGTTCTTGCAAACCGGTTAGATAATTCTTCTCGGAAAAGATTATTACATAACATATTTATCAAAAACTTTCCTGGAAGAGCTTGCAGAGGCGGGGAAACATCAAGGCACCACTTATGCAATTTATGCATCTGATCAATAAATATTGAAATGGTATATGAACAGCACTACTTTCTAATTTGTATGAATAGACGCGAGTATAAACGTTAATTCAGGTAAAGCTGATAGTAATGCTGAAGCTGAGTACCTTGGACTATAGGTCGGCAGAAGAATGTGGAATTCACTCAAACTCACTAAGAAAATATATCTTGCGCTTTGGACTCACTCGGGCTCAGACTCGGCAAAATTCTCTTGGGCCGAACTCACTCGGCCTCACACTCACCCAAATTATTTTCAACTGAACTAACTCAGACTCGCGGCTTGATCCAAGTCTGAGTGAGTTGACTCATGAGTGAGCTCGCCGACCTACGACTATACTGCATATAAATTAACACATTACGACACTGTTTTTGTTGACTAGTGAGTGCCTAGAAATAATGTTGTATCGACTTGACACATCTACAGAAAGTTCTTCATAGGCAGCGTCTGCGAGGGTTAAAGAGCACAACGTGGGTACTGTGAACTAAAGCACTCATTGTCTAGAGTCCTGTGGAAATTGTCTTCTGGGTGCTTGCCATTGCATTTCGCTTGAGTTCAATAAAGCCATATGCTCAAAATAACCATGATTTCCAAGCTCTTATAATGGAAGAAATCATCCTAAATGACATACCTTTTCTGCATCGATGAGCTTTCACTTATACCTTTAAATTTCGTTTTTCTCACAATTTTTGGGCAACTTATTGAGTTCATTCATTATGTTTTTGGTACTTACGATAGCTCGACTGGGATGAAATTTCCCTCACATATTCCTTAACATGAGAAGGGGGCTAGTATCTCCATTAAAACTTGATATGGCCTGTATAATTACCTAGCTAAAGCAAGCAATTAGTATGAGCTGAGGATTCTAATTCTCAATTTACAATTTTTCTTGTCCATTAAAATGTCTTCTATGATCTTTCTTGATAGTTATTTGTATTCTACAGTTTATGTCAAGTAATGTGAGCCATTAATGGCTCAGAACAACAAAAGTTTACTGGTGTAAAAAGATTGTCCAAAATGAACTGTACTTTACACACGTAGCATTAAACAAAAACTGTGCAACTTACTATAAAATTTATGACATGTTTGAAATTGACATAAAAGCCTGACAGCAAAAATTTTATTTACCTAGGCTACAGATCAAACCAACATTTTTTCTATCGCATCTCTTCTTAAAATTTCCAGGTGGCTTGTGCATGTCGACCATTGTTGTGATAAACCACAAAAAATTAGAAATGG
This sequence comes from Rhipicephalus microplus, assembly GCF_043290135.1. Classification (NCBI taxonomy): domain Eukaryota; kingdom Metazoa; phylum Arthropoda; class Arachnida; order Ixodida; family Ixodidae; genus Rhipicephalus; species Rhipicephalus microplus. The sequence goes on along the minus strand of NC_134710.1, from coordinate 186,121,471 downwards.
CTAAATAAAACTTTTTCTGTTAGCCATGTGTTTGCCTCCGTGTATGTGCTTTTGGGTTATTGCTAGGGGCATTTATTTCTGAATCAGTGGATCAGCCATAGACTTGTGTAGCTGTACACTGATAAGATTTCTCAGAATTTCCACTGCACACCATTGAAAGTTTAAAGAACCAGTTTGCAATGAATATATATATATATATATATATATATATATATATAGCCTCTGTACAATTTGTTGTAGGTCCACCAACAACTATTATAATATTGCTGGGCTAAATAATTGGTCTTTCATAACACAAGAGATGAGTTAGTGCAAAAATTGAAGCTGGCGCAATAAAGTAGGCAGGTGTAACTTAGCTGTCAAATATTGAGGAAGGCACTAAATATATAATACAACCAGTAGTGATGTGCATGTGCATACATACAGAGTAGAAGGAAAAGGATGTGTACATCTAAGGCAGTTTTACAAGTCAAACTCCAGCAAACTCCGGGGTCATATGCAACTGGTGGCTCACTAGCTCATTGATCTGTTTTCATGAATAAAGAAGGCTACCATTGCAAATCTAGAAGCAGCTTTTCCGCCCTTACCTGAAAATGGCTGTCCCTGAAAATCTGGTGACATATCCACAAGTGAAAATGTGGGACACCAGGTGTATGCTCTTATCACCTTTTTAAGCAATATGTTAAACATAAGTCCTGCTTTCTCAAAGTACCTACCAATTTGTTCGGGCTAATAAAAAGAGATAGGTGACCTTATTTTGAAGCCTGCCGGTAAAAATTCCTCTGGCAGGGACCTTCAAGCATCCTTGCGACTTTAAACCCTTTTGTCTAGAACCAGGTTGGCAGTTCCTTGTTTCTCTTTTACTGGCAGCTACCTGACTGCAGAACTAGTCTGCTTCCAAAAGCAGTGGTGAATGCTGAACTATTCCATCAATGCTATCAAACAGTTGTGAGTAGGACTTGTCCCTTCCCCTGTGTTAAAGGGGCCCTGAAAAACTTTTTCAAGTAACCATGGAATGAATTCACCCGAAGAGCTTATTGACTCACAAATTCAATGTTGCAAAAATTTTAAGAATTCATCCAGTGCGAGCGGAGTTACAAAGATTTGTCGCATGCTGCAGTTGCCTACTCTCGTCCCGACGAAAGTGCTGGAAGCTAAGCAGGGAGGGATGGAAGGGGAGAAGAAAATACCTCATGGGCGCCTAGTGACCTTGAGCACTTTTTTCTTCTTTTTTTCGAATGCATGGTTTTCTTAGTGTTATCGCACGCATGCATGGACAAGTTATGGCCTCCCGTGGCGATCTCTGTAATGACCGAGCGTGCCATGTTCAAATCAGCCAATGGCTGATAGATGGGCTTTCTACGAGTGGTTTTTGAGCATTTTCCGTAATTTGCCAAGAGAAGAGAAAGCAATTTTTAGCTGACTTTGATAATTTATTGTGAATTCCAGGCGGCATGCTGCGCTATAATATTTGGCTCGCGTGTCGTCGGGAGCCTCTAGTACCGATTGGCAGCGTTTTCTGACCATGCTCAAAAAGTGTTGCAAGGGCCCTTTAAGCTAATTCACTTCATCATTTTATATATAGAAATTACCGAGACTAATTATTTCTATGCACCCCATCAGTTTTGTTGTAGTGATAATCGACTGTACTAGTGTTGACTTCACCGAAACAGGCAAAAATAATGTGTTCCGACAACCTCAGTTTTATTTGAAGTAAACAAAAATTGTAAAACCACACACACAAGCATCCACATCAATATTTATACACCAAAAAATAAATTAGTGCACACACCTAATATCTTTTACAATGGGTTATTTATGCATAAAGGATTCACCTATTTCAGTGTAGTAGTTGCACCCAATACAGACTGCTGCATCTTTTCCTGTCTGGTCCAAGACAATAATATGCTTTAGAACTGTGATATCTACATTCCAGTCAATGTAATTACTGCCACAAGTTTCAATATTCTCTGATATTACGTAACAAAGGGATCATCTGAGGTCTTCTTTTACAAATGTTGTGAACAACACAGACATTGTAACGAGACTGCAAGGTTTTGCCTACCTACTCCATAGTGCTCACTACCACCTCAAGAATTCATTACTTGCCTAGAAGTCTTCAATAGGACACAGTTATAAGCTCCACAGCTTTAATTTACATTACCTATAACTGCTTGAAGGATCTGATAGTCTTTGTTGATAGGGTTGCTGCTCAACATGTTTGCCAGATTTTCGCCATTCCATTGACAGCTAGGTAGACATTGGCAAGTTCAATTTAAGGGGGCAGGATGGTCTTGGTGACCAAAAAGTGACAAAAAATTTCATTTTTTAAAATTGACATATTTGGTTTCTACAAGTATTTTTCTCTCTCTCTATAAATTTTCACACAGCACAAAGTGGTAATTTTTTTGTAATGTCATTCTAACTGTCTAGCTTCTTGGTGCTGTTAACATGCAGAAAAAGAATGGGGAACCGACTTCGAGGCTTCTTTATAATTTGACAACACCTGTGTTAGAAGCTCTGCTACGAGTTTATGAGCACCTTTATGAGGATTGAAGAACTTGCGCACCATGATTGTTGCTTTTTGATGAAGCTGTGTGTTTTCAGTTTTTTCCATTTTTCTCAAAAAAATTTATGGCGGTTCGATTTTGAGGCCTCAATATCTCTGCAGCTAGGGCAGGTACAACAATATTTTTTTTTGCTATGGAAACCTGTATGTGTGTAGAATGCAAGAATGGGAGCAGAATTTAGAGCACAAGCCTTTTTAATTAATTACTCATCAAAATTGTAATATAATTCCAACTGCTTTTGAAAATGAATAGTTCATTTTGCTGTAAAATAACCAAGAAAGGCCTAGAAACAAAAAACTCTTGCATACTTTCACTTTATAGTCATTAGTCTATGTTAGAATATCTTAAATATCATTTTTAATTAAGCAATTTTTTATATGGCGGCTTTAAACAATAGATGGTGAACTTAAGTTATCTCAGTAACAAGATTAGTTACAAGAAAACTAATTAAATATTTGAAATCAGCAGAAAAAACCACATAATCCTGTGCAGTTTAATTAATATCACTGAAGAAATGAACAAAAAATGTTTAAGACCAGTCTGCCCCCTTAACCGCGGATCCAGAAGAAGGTAGGTTCCATTAAAACCCAGTTTTGTAACATTGTTCCTATAAGCAGACAACCAAAATCAGTATTACTGTTCCACTTATTTTGGTGTTTTTATTTGAGCAAGTTTTCTCCACAGCACATTGTAGTTTGTTAAAGGGGCCCTGTACTACCTTTTTATGTAACACAGTGACCTCACTTTAAAGTCTATTGCTTAGTAAATCTTAAGCCGCAGTAATTATTTAAGTTCATCAAATATTTTATTTGATGATTAGCAGATTTTAAGTTCATCAAAACTTCTGACTATTACTTTATTGTAATAGCAATAATTTGGACACTCTGGGCAGGTTTTTGCCATCGCTGTCATGCTCCGTACTAAGTCAAAATTTATAACATCGTTCCACGCACTGTATGTTCAAAGTGCAAGTAAAAGCACGTAAGCACTGGTTATCAACATGGCCAAAGTGGAGATGGAACGAGCAAGCCATCTGCTTGAAGGGTGCATGCTGTAACATTGCCCAGCACGCGAGGCCTGCCATTTCTGCAGCTCCTCAGGCAAAGTCATTTTTGGTCATTGTTTAATATATCTGCACCAATTTTGCACGAACTTTTCTCAATCCCAAGTTTTAGGAAAATATTGCACACAATTGATCTGCAGTACGAGTTCAAATATTTTGAACTTTCACGAAGTTTTCATCACTTTTTGCCATTCAAGGGCATCTTGACCATTGTTCATATTCAACATATTCAACTTGTTCTCTTCCCTCCCGAAACAATTTGTGCCACTCAGGAACACTTGATCGATTCATGGCATCACTCTGATTAGCAGTTTTTATCATGTCATGGGTCTCACACACAGTTTTACCTAGTTAAACTTCAATGCACAATGCTACTAACAAACAATTTATTGTCAAGAAGACAAGGCACCTTTAAAAGGGTTCCCCTTAAACTTGATATACGTGCCGTGAAGGCTTGGAGAATAATGGTATGCTGGTAGTGCTCCACCACCCAACCAGTACAGTAAGATTACCCTCCATTATGACATTCTGCAGTGAAAAAAATTAGTCTCACCACTTTTGGAAAAACCCTGTATTTCCTGCTAAGTGCTGGTTGTCTTAGAGTTATGTCGTCTCGCTGATAGAGTTACGCTGCAGTCAGTGAATCGATAAGCACACAACATTGTTACTTTATCTGGTTGATTGTGTTTTATGGATGTCCTCACCTAGAGTATGCATCTTACACTGTCGTGCCACCTCACATCATTGTAGGAGGAAGCAAAACATTACACAGATGTCCATTGATAAAGGCTGTAAGTGCAAAGTCTTTTTCAAGTGTTTTTGAAGATTGACATAGTATAGTGGGTGTTTCAAGAAATGTGTCCAAAATCCTCAAAAGCCAGGAAAATGATATATTTGTTTGATGCCTTTATAACTGCTTCTTCTGGAGCCACAGGCATCCCAAGATGGCTTTTTCCCTAAACCACTTGGATCCTAAGCCACTGTTTTCAATTTCAGAAATGTGGTGAAAAGCTCCCATGTTTCAGTAGCAGAAGCTGTTCCCAACAAGTCGGTAATATAACAAAGAAACGTTTCATACTACGAAAAACAACAACAAAAAAATGGCATAAAGGAGTGTTAAAGCTTTAGGTTAGCCTTGTAGCTTATCTTCCTTGCTTTCAAATACACTAGAATACATATGTTAAAATACACTAGAATACTTACACAGTCGAATCCCTTTATTAGAGACTAGTTGCCTACATTAAGTAGAGGTAGATAAGAAAATGCATACATGGTATTCTGCTTATAAGAGAAGCTCATATACAGTAAAGGAAAGAAATGGAAACTTGAGGGCTTTTTTTGCTTTGTTAGACACAATATAAATGATATCTAACAGACAATGATGCCAATCAAAGTATAGGGGATGTTAATAGTAGTAATGTAAATGAGAAGAAAAGTGGACAAAAGAACTTGCCACTGGCGAGAATTGAACGCATTTGGTCTTTGCCAGCGGCAAGTTATCTTTTTGTCCTCTTTTTTTTTTCTTCACATTTACATTACAACTAATAACATCCCCTATACTTTCCTTGGCACCACTGTCTGTTAGACCTCACTCATATACAGAAGACTCTCATTAAACAGAACATTAAAGGATCAGAAAAATATGCTAAATTTAACAGGCATTCCATTTACTGAGAGATGAACAATCGTGCAGAACACAAGTATGAAACCAATTTTGTCAGAAGTATTGTTCCATCTAAACAACAGTTCCATTTAAGAGATTTTCATTTACTGGGCATTTGCTGTAACAGACAAGCATTGCTCCCCAATGCAGGTCTCTTGTGAAAGGGTTCAACTGTAATGTACGCAACCACTTCAGGTTATGGGCATCCTGAAATGTCTTCCAGCTCATTTCTAATCTCTGAACATGGAACAAATAGCTGCACATGTGGCCCCAAAAAATGGGCAGATATAATGAGATTTTACTGATAGCAGCATGTGTAACGCGTGTCTTAAAATATTGCCCCCTCGTAGTATAACACTGTGACAAAAATTTATGTAATACCAAATACACAGAAACATAAACATAACATGAATGTATATGGCTTGAAATCATATTATAAATGCTAGATGTGTCAGTGTATATTTGTAATAATTAGGACATTACAGTTTATGCAATGGATTGGAAGGGACAAAATTTTATTTAAAACTTGCAGATTAGCGGCACGGCCTAGGCCACCCAGGTGGTCGTGGTAAGATTTAGCTTTTGTGCCGCTTCCTGGGCCTGCTGGATGGCCCAAACTTGGTCTTCAAGTTCTGAGCTAGCCAAAGTGCCGAGCCAACGCGTCTCAAGGAAGTCCCCGTTTCGGTGATCAAAATACCCCTAATATATTTTTTTAAAACTAGCTGCCATCTGCAATTGACACCAACATCATCAGTTCTCTGAGGCAAGCCAAATGCAATCAGCTATGTGTTGAAATGGGCTTTACATGAATGACTATGTAGAATATACATTCATGGCACATCTCATTGTACTATACCAAATGCTTTTGATTATCAGTGTATAAAAATATGCACACAAACAAAGAAAATTTATTCAGAATACGTAAATAATATAAATGCATAAAACTTTTTTGATGTTGGTCTCTCACTACACAAAGCTTGTACAATGGCCAACTAAACGTTTTCTTCGTATTGACCGTATGACTGTACCATAAGATAATGACTAATCAAGTGTGTATTTGTTACGTAAAGAGTATAAAATGCAGAGGTCCTTACACAGGTGGTGTTGCTACTTTTTTATTTCTATTTATATTTACCAGTGGAATAAGGAAATAAGGATTGTGAAGACGTAGAACGCAAAGTTTTTCAGCATTCCTTTATCCCATCTACAACTGCTTAGAATAGCAGTGACTGTTTTATAAACAAGGGCACATATAACAGGCCACATTGGCATATTGAGCACAATCCTATAATGGTGGCAAAACTCCAACACCAACACCACCCTCGTGTGCACACATTGAAGCTATGGGCATCCACTGGTCAGCCTCAGGATCATAGACTTCAACTGTACTCAGGTTAGACAGACCATCATAACCGCCAACCGCAAAAAGCCGGCCACAGTTGGCAACAAGTGCTACTCGGCTACGTGTGACATTCATTGGTGCTACAAACTGCCATTGCTGGGTCACAGGGTCAAAAGCCTCTGTAGTCTGGAGAAATGTGGCCCCATCATAGCCCCCACAGACATAAATCTTCCCTCGCAGCACTGCCACACCAAGGCGACACCGTCGAGTCAGCATTGATGGCATGGGGCTCCACTGACCAGTCTGCACATCATATCGCTCCACCTGCATAGGCAAATAACCAAGACTTTATGACCTCCCAAGACCTTCCAAGTTGCCCCGCTGTGGTGGTCTAGTGGCTAAGGTACTCGAATGCTGACCCGCAGGTCGCGGGTTCGATTCCCGGCTGCGGCGGCTGCATTTCCGATGGAGGCGGAAATGTTGTAGGCCCGTGTACTCAGATTTGGGTGCACGTTAAAGAACCCCAGGTGGTCGAAATTTCTGGAGCCCTCCACTACGGCGTCTCTCATAATCAAATGGTGGTTTTGGGACGTTAAACCCCACAAATCAATCAACCAACCTTCCAAGTTTATGTGCACACATGGCACCTGAAAAGAATATAATATTCATAGTTTGAGCCATAACTATAAAAATATTTCTCTTAATCAGAAACCACTGACATATCATGACTATGACATATTTTTTTGTTTTAACTTTCATTAATTTTGGCCTAGATAAAGTGTTGCAAAATGGTGCATGTTCAACATTTTTTAAAAAAGAGCACAACATTTTTTGTCAGTATATGTTCAGATTGTGGGCTTCATGAATTCACATAATACATTATAAAAACAGTGTGAGATTCAATACAGCATGAACGTGACAATATTATGACAAAGTTGAAAAAAATTGCATTTTGAGACACAATGTAGCTTCATTTTCACAATGTAATGGTGCAAGTAAAAATATGGCTTATACATCATTGTGTAGTACACTTCATTAGTATACTACGCAAAAAGTTGAAGAGTTTTTTTCGTTTTAAACAAGAAAAAAAATGTCACCAACTAGTTGACCACAAAGTTGAACAAAGTTTGCTTTTTTGTCTCACCTTCACTGCACAGCACATCAGTGCTGAATTCTCGTGAATGCCTTGTTAAGTCCTACAATTTCTTGTAATTTATGTAATATCATTGTACACAAGGTGAAAAACACGAATAGTGGTAAAATGGTGAAATGCGGGGGTCAATCTTCTGGGGAAAGCAACAGGTGTCACAGAAACAAAGTGGCATCTGCACTGACAGTTTCTATTTGATGGTCTAAGGCAATGGTTCTCAAATGGGGGTCTGCGGACTATAGAGGGTCCGCGAAGCCATTTCTAAGATCCGCGACGCCCTCACCTGCTTTTTTTTTACATTTTTTATTCTTTCACATATGCAACTCTGTTTAATAGCGACTGTGCCACATATTGATGAACTGTCCAAAATGAAGGACACGTTTGATGTCTTTGCTAGCTATAAAAGGCACCTGTTTTATGCTCCAGTCGTGTTAATTTACCTATGCGCTCCACTCCCCTTTCCAAGGGGTCCCCAACACTTCAACCAGTCCACAAGAAGTCCCCGGCACATCCATGGCTGAGAACCACTGGTCTAAGGGGAATCAAAATTTCGATGTTTTGTTAGAAAATGTTGACTTCATGTGTCATTTATGTTCATGCTTTCAAATAATCTCAAACATGTATATGTATGATATATCTTCTCATCAGGCAACCCAATGGTGAACAATCTCACAGTGACCTATATCTTAAAGAACAACTCAGAAAAACTATATTTTAATCATGCCACGAATTATGACATTAGAAGATGCAACTTAATTATCAGAAATCAAACACGACGCTTTAGAAGTGTCCTGCACGCCCGCGATTACACCATAGTTCTGCCCTTTTGGACTATGAAGCTATTTAATATTATCATGTCCATTGATAGTCTAAGTGGGAAGACAATATACAGCAGTATTACTTCACTGACAAGCGTTAGTTGCTGCAAAAAAGCACTTGCGGGAATCCTCCAGTGATGTGCTATGAAATGAAGGTGAGACAAAGACAAACTTCGCACAGCCATGTGCAAAGTTTGTGATTGCTGAGTTTAAAAATCCTTTCATGCTTCCAGCTTTATGCACATTATACCAACAAAGCATACCACACAATGATGTATAAGCCATATTTGTTTTTGGACTGCTACAATACTGCAATAGGGGTCAAAGTGGTATTTTTCTCAACTTTGTCAAAATATCATCACAACATTGCTGCTGGGTCATTCTATGCTAAACACTGTAGCCATTTTGGCAACCATATTAGATGTTCTCGAAAAAAAAAATTGTGCTGATTTCTCACATTGAAAACAGTAAATTGCTAGAATATCTAACGAAAAAAAAAAAATTTGGTCACGTGGGAGCCTTCTGAATTTTTCAGAATATCATCAGAAAAATTACTCTGAAAGTATCATTTCTTGTTTCAATACCAAGTTTGGCTAAGATACTAGGCTAAGGTGTTTGTATAAGTATTTCCATAGGTGCCGTAAGAGATTTCTCTAATTACACTGATTAACAATCATGGGTTTAAATGAACATCTACTATACACTCTAAAATAAGATAGAGTGAAAAGAATGTCTTTTTCTCCCAAAACAGTAATCGTCATTCAGCTTGCTTGCACTTCCTTTTTTCAAGTTTTTTTGTAAACTCGGGGCTAGCCACTTTCCTATCAATAAAGATATGTCACGCTGATAACGTGTATCTCGTTCGTGACCTGAAAGTGCCAGGCGTGCAGCGATAGTGAAAGGAAAGAGACGCACAATGATTATTGTTGTGAGACAGAAAAGATGCCCTTTTTTACTAAATCTTTTCTTTTAGTGTACCCCATAAAGTTAACAGGGGGATGACCATTGCTGTAGCTCAGTTGGTAGATCATCAAATGCATCATTTGAAGGTTGCAGGTTCGGTCCCTCCTAGCGGCAATTGATCTTTTCCTCCACTTTTTTTTGCTTCACATTTATTTCATACTACAAATAATGTCCCCTAAACTTTCTTTACAATCATTGTCTGTTAAATCTCATTAGTATTGTGTCTACCAAAGAAAAAAAAAGCACTAGGTCTCTACTTCTTTTCTTTAATGCTGGTTGCACTACATAGACAAAATTTTGCCTGAACTGCCACTCTTTTGCAACCACTACAGCATTTGCAACTAGTCTTTTCTTTGACTATGTCTCTACGATTATTCTAATGAAGCTAATAGACAATGAATCCAAGGAAAGCACAGAAGACATTATTTTAGTTTTTAACTGCAGTGTAGTAATTATGACATAAATAGAAATGAATTGAAGTAGATGAAAATACAACTAGCTGTGAGAGTGGAAAATAGCATGAATTTGGGTTCAGTTATAAAAGTAATCATTTACAAAAACTAAACTTAAATTAGTGCACTACAGCACAAGCTTTTGCAAACTCAAGTACTCACTGATCCAAATATGGAGAGTCCATCATGTCCACCAAGGGCATAAATGTGGCCGTCAAAAGCAACAACTCCAGCTGCACTGCGGTGCTTGGACATGCTCGTTACCATGGTCCACCTATGGAAACTTCATGGTTAAAACGATGCAATAGAAACCTTACATCTGACAATGGCCACAGCTGCAAACAATATTTAAATGGCACTACATGGCCTGCAAAAACGGAGGTATCGCTGTCTTAATATGCAACTCCAAAGAAAATAAAATTATTATTAATGCCCCTCACAGGCGATTTCAATCACAATACAGCTATTTGAATCGATCAATCATATTCTTGTTAGTTCGGTCACACCTGGCCACAACCCAGTACAATCGGACAATCCTTGAAGTGCACCCAGCGCTACAAATGTGTGGCTCAAAGAAACAAAAATGGCAATAGCAGACCGACAACCAAGATGAGTTGGCACACTCCTGCACTGTTATCATCTTCAGTGCAAACTGTCAGGAATGGCAGGGAAAACAGAATGCTTCATGCGTATTTGTTTTTACCACCGTAAGTGACACTTCATTGGCCACAAGCTTTCAAAAAGGCATGGTTCACATCCACAATCGCATTGTTGCAGATCAAAGAATCAGCAACTGTGGCAAACTTATTTCGTTTTTTACTCAACCTCAACTGCACTCCCTGTTATCACACTGATAGAAACTGCTCACACTGATAGAAACTGCATCATCAGCAAGCAACAGTTTTGCTATCGTCATCTTTCTTTACAACTGTGTTATTGCCGGTGCATAAGTGAGCCTGGTTTATTTTGCAGCTGCTGCGGTGCTCAGGGATAGTTGAGAGCGTAGATCACGCATGTGCCTTCAGAACTGCACAGACGATGCCTAAGATCACATCGTTATTGACCAGGATTTTGTCTACAATGGATGCAGCACTCAGTAGCTCTGTTTCGGTTTGCTTCACTGTGTGCCTAATGTCACAAAACTCAAATACGGCACAGGCAGTTTAAGAACTTTTAGCTATGGTCCATATTCTGGCTCAAAAATATCTTGCTACATCGCGATGGACGAATAATCGGTGTTCAGTCACTTTACCGGCAAAAAAAGTAGCACGTGCATGTGGTGGTGTTGGCCGTGACAGTACATACCAGGGAGCAGTGCACAGCACATTTCTATAGCTAATAAAAGGGTCATGACCACCAATTTTCGACCATAATCTGTTTTGTGTGGGTTGATTCTTTTACGATCACAGAGAAGCTGGCGAAATTTTTTTGGTTGAGCTGCTAATTTATAATCGAATATTTTTATAAACGAGCGAGTGGCCTGAAAGTCGGGCAACACTGGTGCACTCGCTAGCCGTGACGTAACAAGCCGCTTGCTGGGCAAGCTGCTGCACGGTCTGCATTCCGGAGGACGATTGTGTTTCGTGGTCAGCTACGCTTGCAATCGAGCTTTTTCTGCGTTGTTCAATTTGCCACGAGAACTAGATTACTTGCAGCAGTTGAAACAATGCCACCACGTCACTTGTTTAGCACTGGTGCTTGAAGCAAACGATTTTTGTCAATCTGTCTGAGGCCAAAAAGTGTCCTGTGAATGGATAACGCGTATTCCCTCTGCCACTATGGATAAATATTTATTGAAACTCCTCGCAGGCAGTGCCACAGTTAAGCGTGGCACTTGCAACATTTTTTTTACCGGATCCGAATGCAATCGACAGTGTACCAGCAAAACTTCGATCAAAATGTATATCGACGAGTCACTCTAGCGACGCACTGACATGCCGTTCGCTTCGGCCAATTTACATATGCTGCACACAACCGATGGGAAAACAACAGTCCCAATGCATAGCATTGTCACGACCACTTATTTATTATTTTTAGCACTAAAAGTCATGCATGCACGTATGCTAGAAAACAAAAATCTGCAAGCTTTACCAATTCCACTGCACAAAGTAATACTAGGTCGCGAATGCAGCATCGATGATGATGGTGTTTTGTGGCGCAAGGGCCAGCCAAAGAGCGCCAGTTCATGGAACTAGAGATGTGAAAAATGATTGTGACAAGCCACTGTATAAGGGCATTAAAATTCCTCGTGCTGGGGTGGGTACACATAGAAGTATTAAAAACATGACCACGTCGTGAAATGTATGTGGAGGCAATGGATGGCGAAAGTTTGTGATAATAAAAATCATGGTGGACATGTATGGCACTAGCACAAGTGTCTAAATTATCCACACCCTTGCGTCCAAGGGCCGCGAGACAAGTGCTTTGTTCAGTGTAGCCACCACAGCGGAGAGCTCACTGGAGAGAGGTCATGCTACAAAATTCCCGGGTACAGTGCAACCCCGCTAATACATACCTGCCAGGGATGGCGGCATAACTATGCACTAAACCAACTACGCATCAATCACCAGCTACAAATTTGCATCCCCTGACATGCACCATCGCGGCCAACAATAGAAGAAACGCAATGCTGCGGGAAATATTGCCTAAAGTGCCCATTGCAAAGCCATTTCTTTCTTTTTGCCAAGGTACAGAAAAGTTTCCGACTCTTGAAGAACCGCCCGATAGCACGCGATGGAGACGCCAATGAGCATTTTGAAACCACTGCGAGATCCGGGATATGCAGCCTGGTACAGCTACAGAACCATGGAAGAAGGAAACAACTTTCCTTCCTGCGTGTACAGAACAGACACAATTGGCTGTCTGTGATAAAGTTGTTTCGTGGTCTGCTTCTAAGCAAAAACTGATGCATTTTGCTTTTTTAAAACGTGGTATAGTCGCAAAGAGCCAAATCGTTAATTGCATGGTTAGTTGTGTGCAGCGCTTCGCTCACCCAGCGCACACCTTGATTGCCGATCCGCTTGCTGTACAGATTTGGCGAGTAGCTTGCTGGGTTAACGCAGCGCCGAAGAGCTTTTCGCAAGCAATGTGTTCTCCATGATGCTCTAGCAGTCCTGGCAGCGGACGGAGGCGCATTTCGGTTGTCACTAAATAAAAGTGTGCAGCATGGTAACAACAGCGCTACGTTTGCTGTATGATGCGCGTGTTGGCATAGTACAGCAAGGTTTCTCGGTGCCCGCGATTCACAGCACTGAACTCCGTCACACCGAGCTCCTTGCATTTTTACACGTTTCCGCAAAACAAAGCGGCAGCGATCGGCGGCCCAGCGCGTTTAGGTAGCTGCCCACTAAAAACGTACAGTAAGCCTAAAGCGACGCTACGCCACACGCATGCCTGAGGAGATAACCGCGGATGCTTAATGCGATAAAACTTTTCACCGGCTGTAAGTCATACCGGCGCCTTTGTTGGTGGTCGCTACCTCGCCTTCGTTTTTTTTCCTTGATGGTTACTCGCAGCGTCATCGCCGCAATCACGCGAAACTCGTAATAACTTATCGGCTCATCTCAGCACTTGACGTAAAATCGTTCACAGAACATTGTGGCATCTGCAAGTTCAGCGAAGCAGTAAAATTTTGTCGCGCAAAATGTTATCGCGGTATGCAGTTAGTACGCACTAACCGGAAGGCATAGGCCGAACACTACGACTTAAGCGATTCACGAATGCATTAGTCTCTAGGGAACTCAGTCAGGGATTCGTCGCAACTACGTTTCAACCGTTAGTTAAAGCGGGTATGCACTAACGAGGTTTCACTGTATATGACATGGAAAGTATGGACATCTCTCAAAAAAAAAAAAAACAACATCGATTTATGTGTGAAAAGTGGTTCCCTACTGATGAACATTGCCCGATGGAGTGGTATTTGTTGTCGGTAGGGTAATGGAAAGTGTTGTCTTCTCAGTGTGTCTAATTGTTTACATTGGATTAAAATGTGAAGTACGGTGCGTGCTTCTCCCCATCTATCACACAAATGTTTATTGCCACCAGACAAAAGAAATGAATGTGTAGTGTGTGTATGTCCTGTTCCCTTGTAAGTATTACTTTTGTGTGGCCTGATTTTGATACTGGCAGCCAATGACCAAGTTGCAGCTTGATAACATGCAGTTTATTACCTGTGTGTGTGTCCCATGTGCTCTGCCAATAGCCCCTAAGCCTTCGTTTTAGAAAAGGTTTCAAGTCGAGTGCAGGAACTGGTATCGATGTATTGGAAGCGGTTTTGTTGGCGGATCCAGCTAGCTGGTCCATCAGAATGTTGCCTTGAATTTCGCGGTGTCTTGCCACCCAGCAGACTACAATGTTGTTTAGATGAGTAGACTATGCAAAAGAGCGAATAAAGTGAGACAATGTCAGCGTTTTTGTGCTTTTTAAGAGTTTAAGTATATATTATTGCCTTCTGTAGTTTTATTTCTTTAATGTGTTTGACGACTGTAAGTATCGCATAAGCTTCCCAGGTGAAAATGCTTGAATCAGAGTGCAGAACCCCGGCTTCCAAAAAGAATGGGCCGACGGCTGCGTACAAGACAGAAGTGTCGGCTTTGAAGCATCGGTAAAGAACTCAGTACGTGTGTACTTCTGTTGTAGTTCTAGGAAGTATGTCTGGATATGTGCGATTAGTGTATGCTTCGTAACCTCCAAGAAAGACACGTCGCAATCTATCACCTGCCATTGCCACGGTGGCAGGCATACTGCGAGAGCCATAAAACGGTGTTCAAGTGGCACACCGGTTTCTTCGCTAGCCCCCTCTCACACGGAGCGAGTAGGGCTGTCTCATATAAGGCCGTTTCTCAAACACAGCAAGGCTTGACATGTCATTAATTGTAGAACGTGAAGGGTGTTCCCTGTCTGCGTTAACTTTAAGATAATATTTAAAAGACATGTACCATCTCTGTAGGTAAAGCGACCATTCATTCGATTCCACGTACAGGCTTTCAACGGGGCTAGTGCGAAGAGCACCAGTAGAGAGACGAATGCCTAGATGATGAACAAGGTCAAGCATTTTAAGGGCAGTAGGTGTCGCAGACTGTATTATGCTATTGCCCTATAGTCTAGCTGGGTACGTATGAGGCTTCTATACAAATTCATTAAACACTTCTTGTCACTTCCCCACGTAGTGTGTGACAACACTTTTAGAACATTCAGGTCTTTTATGCACTTGTTTTTTAAATACTTGATATGTGGTATGAAGGTTAGCTTAGTGTCCAAGATTAGGCCTAATAATTTATGTTCGGTATTTACAGAAGAACGTTGCACATGCAGTTGAATATCAGGTTCGGAATGAATGCCTCTCTTCCTGAAGAACAAGACACATGTGCCTTTTTGTGCATTCAGTCAGAACCCTTTCTCTTCCGCCCAATTGGATACTTTGTTCAAACCAAGCTGAACCTGCTGCTCACAAATGGCCAGATTACAAGACTTGAAACCAAGCTGGATGTCATCGACATATGTGCAGTAAAACATATTGAAAGGAATAGATAAGTGCAAAGAATTTATTTTGATAATAAAAAGTGTGCAACTAAGTACACCACCTTGCGGAACATCTGTTTCTTGGACAAATGTTTGGGAAAGAACATTGCGCACTCCATACCTACCAAGTTTAAACATTCTGAATCTGGGAAATTTCTCCATTGGGGGGGGGGGGTGTGAATTATTTGCCTTTAGTTTTTTTAGTACCAGAAGAAATATCGCAAGTGCCACCATCAGCGTCGCAGTCTTATGGTGGCTTAGAGTGGCCAAACACACGAGGGTATTATAAGGTTTCCCACTAAGGTGAAAGTCTCAAAGGATCAACACAACTAACAGAATCTATTTCCGCCCAAAGAACTCACTTATGTCTTCCCGGGACACATGTGAACAGATGGGGTGGCGCAGCTGGCTGCCGAAAAAGCACTGGCCAAAGCTTTGCTCACTACTAGATTCTTACTTTTGACAGGAATGCGAAAATGCGTCTGGCTCTTTTTATTTATTACGATAGCAATTATATGGACCGTCTAGGCTGGTTTTCTTGCCGTCGCTGCCATCATTCACCGTATGTATACGTGTTGTTATGGCGTTTATTAGCAGGCACACAGCGAGTATAGACAATGCCGACAGTAACGGCCAAGCACGGACTCCCAGCGCGAGCGGCGTCCTTTTTTTGGGTAGACCCACTAGAGAACACTTGAGAGTTTGACCCACTTCAGTGTTCGGCGGCTTCTCTACAATCACCCCGGGGTCGAAGAGGGAGCCGCCTGGCGACCTAGCAGCTTGTCACTACGAGTGGGTCATAGTAAGCCTTCAGGCGCTCCACGTTGACTATGTCGCGCCCGCGGCGGCGCATGTCCGAAGATTGTTTAATTGGCTCGATAAGATAGTTGACCGGAGATGTGCGCTCGATCACACGGTAGGGACCTTCATATTTCGGGAGTAGTTTGGAAGAAAGGCCAGCTACACAGGTCGAGATTGAGAGCCATACAAGGGAACCAGGAAGGAACGTGGGTTCAGAAGTGGCGGAGCCATCACGAATACTCTTCTGCTGCTCTTGCTCATGCGTCGTAAATGTCTTGGCCAGCTCGCGACACTCTTCAGCAAGCCTGGCTGTCTCAGAAATAGGTGCACACTTAGATGGATCCGGCGTGTACGGGAGTATAGTGTCGATGGTGTGTGACGGGTGCCTTCCGTACAGCAAGAAGAAAGGTGAAAAACCGGTCGTGCTCTGAGGGGCGGTGTTGTAGGCGTAGGTGACGAAGGGCAGTATAGTATCCCAATTCGTATGGTTGGCGGCGACGTACATCGAAAGCATGTCGCCGAGGGTGCGGTTAAAGCGTTCGGTCAGGCCATTCGTCTGCGGGTGGTAAGCAGTTGTTTTGCGGTGGACAGAATGGCACTCCATGAGAATGGCTTCGACGACTTCTGACAAGAAGACACGGCCTCGATCGCTGAGAAGCTCCTGAGATGGACCATGGCGCAGTATAAATCAGTGCAGTAGGAAGGACGCAACATCACGCGCAGTAGCCGCAGGGATAGCGGCGGTTTCGGCGTATCGCGTTAAATGATCTACGGCGACGATGGCCCAGCGGTTACCAGCCGACATCAGAGGAAGCGGCCCATACAAATCGATACCTATGCGCCCAAACGGACGCTCAGGGCAAGGTAACGGTTGAAGACTGGCTAGCGACATGTGTGCTGACGGTTTGCGGCGTTGGCAAGCGAGGCAGGAGCGAACGAACTGCTGCACGTAGCGGTATATCCCGCGCCAGAAGTAGCGTTGTCGAATGCGACGGTAGGTTTTGAATACCCCAGAGTGCGCGCATTGCGGATCAGAGTGGAAGGATTCACAGATCTCTGACCGCAGACTGCGGGGTATCACGAGTAACCACTGCCGGCCATCGGCGTCGTAATTGCGTCGGTGTAGAAGGCCGTCACGGATGGCGAAATGGCGAGCTTGACAACGCAAGGCACGCGTGGATGGCGTTGCGGATGGATCAGCGAGCAAGTCGATGAGCGGGCCGATCGAATTATCCTTTCGCTGTTCGGTAGCGATGATGTCAACATCAATGGCAGAAACTGCAGTCGAGGATACTGAGCAGAGCACATCACCTTCAGGCAGAGGGGAGCGCGAGAGGGCGTCGGCGTCAGCATGCTGGCGTCCGTTACGGTAAAGCACGCGGATGTCGTAGTCTTGTAAGCGAAGAGCCCAACGGGCGAGACGGCCTGAGGGATCTTTCAATGATGAAAGCCAGCATAGTGCATGATGGTCGGTGACGACATCGAATGGGCGACCATACAAATAAGGTCGAAACTTTGTAAGGGCCCAGACGATCGCCAGGCACTCTTTCTCCGTGACGGTGTAGTTTGTCTCGGCTCTCGTGAGCGTACGGCTTGCATATGCTACGACATATTCAGGGAATCCGGGTTTGCGCTGCGCCAGGACAGCGCCGAGGCCCACACCACTGGCGTCTGTGTGCACCTCCGTCGGGGCCGTAGGGTCGTAGTGGCGTAGAATGGGAGGAGACGTCAGCAAATGGCGGAGCTTCGCAAAAGCGTTGTCGCACTCAGACGACCACGAATTGAGGGGCCCGTTACTTCCAAGGAGCTTCGTCAGCAGTGATATAATCGTAGCAAAGTTTCGTATGAAGCGTCGGAAGTATGAGCACAGGCCCAGAAACTACGCAGTTCTTTGACAGACGCAGGTTTGGGGAATTCAGCCACGGCCCGAAGCTTGGCTGGGTCAGGAAGAATGCCATCCTTAGACACGACGTACCCTAGGATGGTGAGTTGCCGTGCTGCAAAGCGGCACTTCTGCAAATTTAGTTGCAAGCCGGCATTGCTCACACGTGCGAAAACTTCTTTCACACGTTGGAGATGCGTGGATAAATCTGGGGCGAACACAACAACGTCATCGAGGTAACACAAGCACGTGTGCCATTTCAAGTTGCGCAGAACGGTGTCCATCATGCGCTCAAAGGTCGCAGGAGCATTACATAGACCAAACGGCATGACGTTGAATTCGTACAAGCCGTCGGGTGTGATGAACGCAGTCTTCGGTCGAGCGTCATTAGCCATGGGTACTTGCCAGTACCCCGAGCGCAGATCGAGAGAAGAAAAAAATTCGGCTCCGTGAAGGCTGTCAATTGCGTCATCGATGCGCAGCAGTGGGTAAACATCCTTGCGCGTGATCTTATTGAGCCGTCTGTAGTCCACACAGAACCGCACAGAACCATCTTTCTTTGCGACAAGAACAACAGGAGACGCCCATGGACTGTCCGAGGGTCGAATAACGTCGCGTCTGAGCATATCATCAACCTGCTCGTTAATTTCCCGACGTTCAGCAGGCGACACGCGGTAGGGACGTTGCCGTAATGGTGGATGGGCACCAGTGTCGATACGATGTGTAACAGCGGACGCGCGACCGAGAGAACTTCGCCCGACATCGAAAGAAGAATGATATTCTCGCAGCAGGTCCAGAAGCTGGGAACGCTCTACCGACGTAAGATTGTCATCGATGTAGGGGCCAAATACATCAGGAGATGATGAATCATAAGTGGAAACAGCGCTGACGGTACACGAACTGGGACAATGCGAGTCATCAGGTACGTCCAGGACTTGTGCGTAATCCACTGGTTCCACTCTGCCGAGACATTCCCCTCGAACCAAGGTAACAGTGTACGGGGATGGGTTGGTCACAAAAATAGCGGCGTTGCTCTGGGTGATTTGCACGGTCGCGAAAGGTACTAGCAACCCTTTCCTTCGGCAAGCACGGTCGGATGGCGAAACGAGCGCAATTGTGTCGGAGAGTCCAGCGCAGTAGACAGGTACACCCATCGCCGAGCTTGGAGGCACTAAGGTGTCGTCTTTCACGAGAATCTTGCTCAGTTTTGAGGGACTGTCTTCCGGCATCAAATGCGAGAAGGGTGAGAGTTCAATTTCGGCATTGGCACAATGGATGACGGCGTCGTTGCGGGAAAGAAAATCCCAGCCCAGGATGACGTCATGAGAGCATGCAGGAATGATGATGAATTGGCCGACATACAGAACGTCCTGAACGACAACGCGAGCTGTGCACTCTGCTGAAGGATGGATACGATGTGAACCGGCAGTACGAAGGGACAACCCAGAAATCGGCGTCGTCACTTTTCGAAGCAAGCGGCAAAAGTTTTCGTCCATAACGGATACTGCAGCTCCAGTGTCAATAAGAGCAGACGCATGAACACCGTCCACAAGCACGTCGATGACATTAGATGGGCGGCTCTGAGGGCTTTCACATCGCAATAGCATCGCAGTCCTTGCCTCGGGGACTGCGACGACTAGTTTTCCCGCTCATGAGTAGCCGAACTTGGCCTCATGGGGGACAGGGAACGACGTCGTGGAGACGGCGACCTTCGAGGAGATGGACCTGGGCGAGACGGCGGTGGCATAGACGGTGGTTCGTCGTGATAGGGATGGCTGAGGTGGCCAGCACTAGGTGAAGAAATTCGAGCCGGCTGTACACAATGGCAATAACGGGCTACGTGACCAGCGTAACCACAGGCAAAGCAGATGGGCCGGTTGTCGGGTGTGCGCCATCGGTTCGCTGGGGTAGGTGTTGTCCATGACGCAAGAGCCGATGGACGGAACGGTGGCTGGAAAGGCTGCAGGGGGTGCTGGAGCTGAGTCTGAGAGGTCACGCCAACATACGTAGCCGGCATAGCCGCTGCAAAGGATGGAGGTCGTGCGGCAGCTTCAGCGTAAGTCAGTGGGGCGGGCGGTTGAACGACTGGAGGCGGCCTGGCGACCACTTGGGCGTAACTTGGGGGCGCAGGGGCCGGAAGCTGTTGTGGTTGGTACGCA
The DNA here is from genome assembly GCF_043290135.1 of Rhipicephalus microplus. Taxonomy (NCBI): domain Eukaryota; kingdom Metazoa; phylum Arthropoda; class Arachnida; order Ixodida; family Ixodidae; genus Rhipicephalus; species Rhipicephalus microplus. Next base: position 186,101,088 of record NC_134710.1, on the reverse strand, counting down.
GGCATGACCTCCGCTATTTCCTGCTCAATCGCTCGGCGGATGGGTGGAAGAATAGTAGTGGCCGATTGTTGAGCAGCCGGTGGGTGGGCAAAGTGCAGGAGAGAGAACTGCCGCGCGATTTCCTCACGTATGAAGGACTTGAGGTCTGCCAGCAGTGCCACCTGATCACAGCTCGCCTCCAAGCCTGCAAGCCCTGCATCTCGTGGTGTGGAGCGACGGGTCATCGAACGCTGCCGGCGGAGCTCCTCATAGCTCTGGCACAGCGTGATGACCTCAGCTACTGTGCCTGGGTTTTTAGCAAGCAGCATCGTGAAGGCATCATCGTCAATGCATTTCATGACGTTCCGGATCTTGTCTGATTCGGACATGCTGTCGTTGGATTTCTTGCACAGGTCCAGGACATCTTCTATGTAACTGGTGAATGACTCACCGGCTTGCTGAGCGCAATCGCGCAAGCGCTGCTCGGCTTGCAGCTTACGAACGGCAGGGCGGCCAAAAACGTTGGTGATAGCGGTCTTGAAATTGGACCAGGTTGCGATATTGGACGCGTGGTTGTTGTACCACAAGCTCGCAACGCAGAACACCAAGTTTGTCAACTTGCCGTCCTCGTCCCATTTGTTGGGGACGCTCACGCGCTCGTAAATAGCGAGCCAGTCCTCCACGCCAGTGCCATCGGCGCCCGTGAAGATGGGTGGATCTCGGATCCTGGGGACACCGGGACAAGGGGGTGGCATGGGAGGAGGCGTTTGCTGAGAGGCGTCGTGGGACATGGTAGATTGCAGGGTACGTGAGCGCAGTTCCCAGGGCATCAAAGGGGATCGTAGCACACTCCACCAATTTGTTATGGCGTTTATTAGCAGGCACACAGCGAGTATAGACAATGGCGACAGTAACGGCCAAGCACGGACTCCCAGCGCGAGCGGCGTCCTTTTTTTGGATAGACCCACTAGAGAACACTTGAGAGTTTGACCCACTTCAGTGTTCGGCGGCTTCTCTACTTACTGTCTGTCTGTCTGTCTGTCTGTGGTCTGTCTGTCTGTCTGTCTGTCTGTCTGTCTGTCTGTCTATATATATATATATATATATATATATATATATATATATATATAGGTATGGAATATGGCACAACGGGAGCGTTGTCAACAAGGATAAATATATTTATTTCCCAACAGTTTTGGGAGGGGTCCTCCCTTCATCAGGGGATGAGTTATACTGACACGAACTTCCAAACTTCGTTGCTGCGCGTCCCTCTTGCCTTGAAAGATGTTTGCGAGAGTGAGAGGGAACTTAAAAAAAGGAAAAAAAAAGAAAAAAAACAAAAAGGGGGAGAAAAAAGACGAAAAAGAAAAAGAAAGAAAAGAAAGAAAGTAAAAAAGAGGAAGAACCACTGTCAACACTGAGAACGAAACCAACTGTCGTGTACGTACACATACAGTTCTTATCACGTGCTGTTCAGTTCTCGACGTGTGTGGGCCACCAAAGATTGTCGCCGTGGTGCCGGGAGGGTCCGTGACGGCATGCGTAAAGAAAGGGTTTCCCCGTAATGGGTCGGTCGGCGTGCGGCGTGCGTAAAGGAAGGGTTTCCCGTTAATGGGTCGGTCGGCTCTTTACCTTGAATCTTCGTCCGTTTCCCTTCAATGGTCATCAAGTGGTAGGCGAACGTAAACACTTTGTATGTGCATGTGAAAAAAAGAAAAAAAGGAAGAGAAAAAAAAGGAAGAAAAAAAAGAAAAACAAAAAACAAGAAAGGACAGTGTACACGTACGAGTCAGTCAGAAAAAAGCATGGTCTCCGGCTATCAATCTTTGTCACCAATTTCCTTCTGGCTTACTTCTTGGAGGCAGTTGAGTTTTCCGGGGTCCACGTTGATGCCGGCTACTAATGTTCGAAATTTGAAAATAAAATATGCCTCACGCAGTTCGCGCTCGCGTGTGTTTGAGAAACTGGACTGCAAAAGAGTTACGCTGATATTTTCAAAACTGTGGTTTGGCAGGCGCAGATGTCTAGATAAAGGTAGCTTCGGCAGTGAAGTGGCGTGGTACCGGTGATTATTGAACCGCAGCCGAAATGGCGTGTCTGTTTCGCCGATATATTCTTGTCCGCAGATGTTGCAATGTACCATGTATATTACGTTACTGGAGTCACAATTAAGGCCTTCAGTCATGCAGAATTTGAAATCCGAGAAGTTCGCTTTGGATTCACGTGTTGTGACCATCTGTGGGCATACCTTGCATCGAGCTTTTCCGCAGGGATGGCACCCTGATTGAAATTTGGGGGTGTTTGTTTTTGCTCTGACAAGAATGTCCTTCAGCATTTTATCCCGGCGGTACACCACGTGAGGTGGCTTCGCGAAAATAGAAGTTAGTCGTTTGCTTTGCCTGATTATGTTGAAATGGCGGGAAGGTATGTTGTTGATTCGTGGCGCTGATGAGGAGTAAGTTAGCACAAGGTTCGTTTGGGAAGTCGTTTTAGATACTATGTTTGGTCCCTTAATTATATCATTCCTGTTCACATTACAAGCACGTAGTATGGCATCGTCAATAATGTCTTCCGGATAATTTTGTTTCAATAAGGAATGCTTTAGGTGTTCCGCGTGTCTGTCAAATTCCCGCATATCGGTGCATATTCTTCGGTACCGGTAGGCCTGAGAATATGGAATACCCGTTTTGCAATGCTTTGGGTGGCTGCTGTTGAAATGTAGGTATATTTGACGGTCTGTAGGCTTTTTGTAAAGGTTTGTTGACAAGCGGTCATTTTTGATTGTGACAGTGATGTCCAAAAAGTTAATGCTAGTTTTGGAAATTTTGTGCATGAATTTTATTGACGGGTGGCACTAGTTAAAATCCTCTATGAAGTGGAAAAGACTTCCCTCATCATGGTTCCATATCATAAAAATATCGTCTAAGTATCTTCTGTAGTAGAAAGGTTTCAAGGTACGTTCCTCAATGAATGAGATTTCAAGTGAAGCCATAAAGGTGCTCGCGAAGTTTGGGGCCATTTTCGTGCCCATTGCAGTTCCACAGATCTGAAGGAAATGCTTGCCATTGAACTCAAAATGGTTATAAATTTAGTACAAGTTCAAGAAGTGTAAACAGTACCTCGCCACTTACACTAGTTGTTGAGTCAGATTTTACATATTTAGAAACCATAGCCGCTATTCCGTCATGGTGGGGTATGTTGGTGTACAGAGAGCAGACGTCCATGGTCACCAGAAAACTGCCGCCTGGGATGTCGAGACTTGAAGTTTCGCAGATGAAGTGGCTTGTGTCCTTTAGGTAATAGGGAAAATTAGGGGGATGTTTTTTATATTATGAATTCTGGCATATTTTCTGTTGATGTGCTGTTACTGGATACTATCAGACGTCCCGGATTACCTGCCTTGTGTATTTTGGGGAGCAAACAGAATCGACCGGGAACAGAATGGGCCGGTAACATTGCTTTTAACATTTTGCCGGTAATTTTCTCGTCCCGGCGGAGATTGTTTAGGGTTACTTTTATCTCCCTTTCAAATTCGGGAGTCGGGTCCGTTGGAAGTTCTTTGTAGAATTTTGTGTCTGATAGCTGTCGTTCCCCTTCCTTTAAGTAGTCCGACGTGTTTAGAATTACTATGCAGCCCCCTTTATCAGCCGGTTTGATAGTAATTCCAGCGTTTTTTCGTAGTTCATCGAGTGCCCTTCGTTCTGACTTTGATATGTTGTTTCGAAATGGCCGATTTTTTTCATACGCTCTGATGATATCTTTTTGAACTGCTGATATATACATATCTAGGTGTTTGTCCCTCTGCTCACTCGGACATCATGATTTGTCACCACCAACCACTCTATTCTCGTCCGTACAGTCCTTGCGATCATGAAAGTATTCACGGAGGCGGAGATTACGCGCAAAGTTATCGAGGTCTTGGTACAGTTCAAATTCATTGAATCTACCGGATGATGGACAAAAGGTTATGCTTCTCGACAAAAGTTGAAGCTGAGCGGGTGTGAGTGTTGTGTTTGACAGATTGAGGACATTTTTCTCATAAGTTTTCGGCTGCTCTTGGCTATCACGTGGCACGGGAGTGTCAGCGTCATATTCGAGAGTAAAGATGTTTTGATTAGGATTGCACTGTAGTTTCGAGTTCCCATTTCGTTCGCCTACCACTTGATGACCATTGAAGGGAAACGGACGAAGATTCAAGGTAAAGAGCCGACCGACCCATTAACGGGAAACCCTTCCTTTACGCACGCCGCACGCCGACCAACCCATTACGGGGAAACCCTTTCTTTACGCATGCCGTCACAGACCCTCCCGGCACCGCGGCGACAATCTTGGGTGCCCCGACACACATCGAGAACTGAACAGCACATGATAAGAACCGTATGTGGACGTACACGGACAGTTGGTTTTGTTCTCAGTGTTGACAGTGGTTCTTCCTCTTTTTTATTTTCTTTCTTTTTGTTTTTCATCTTTTTTCTTCCCCCCCTTTTTGTTTTTTTTGTTTTTTTTCTTTTTTTCCTTTTTTTTAGTTCCCTCTCACTCTCGCAAACCTCTTTCAAGGTGAGAGGGACGCGGCAGCAACGAAGTTTGGAAGTTCATGTCAGTATAACTCATCCCCTGATGAAGGGAGGACCCCTCCCGAAACTGTTGGGAAATAAATATATTTATCCTTGTTGACAACGCTCCCGTTGTGCCATATCCCATACCTTCACGAAGACTAACTGGCCCATTGAATTATCACTCCCACTATATATATATATATATATATATATATATATATATATATATATATATATATATATATATATATATATATATATATATATGTGAAAGAAGTGTATACATAAGGGCTCGTTTTTCCATGTTTTGACACAATATTAATGAGATCTAACAGACAGTAATGCCAAGGAATGTATAGGGGAAGTTATTAGAACCAATGGAATGTAAACAAGAAGAAAGAAAAGTGGATGAAAAAATAACCAGCCGTGAGCAGGGATCCATCCTACGACCTTCGAATAACGCGTTCGACGCTATATATATATATATATGTGTGAACAATAAAAAAATGTCCCAGCTAGTCGCGATGCACCGACGCGCGCTTATCTTTCACGCGTCCTTTGCCCCACGGATTGGGGGGTGAGGGGGGGGGGGGGGATTTAGATGCTTGTGCGCACGCTTATTTTTTGGTGGGAAGAATCATGTTCGGCTTTTATCAGAACAACTGCATTAGTTCTCGGGTCCACAAAAGTCACTTTGGTCTGTGCACAGGCCCCGTTTCCCGTTTGCGAAAAAAGCACGCTTTTCATACACAGCGAGGTATAACAAATGGGACACTTGTTAGTTTGTACTCATCAGTACCTGCGATTACGTATCGTGCATCGTTTTTGTTTAAACAGTGCAATACGTGCCGAGCGGTAAACGTTGTTAGTTTGCTCTTGTCCTGCGTGTATCATTTTCGTGCGTCATTTGTGCGAGAGCAGCGCACTGCACATTACGATCTGCTTGCCATTCTCAGCGTGACGCTCCAAGTTGTCGCTGTCGCATTCATTGCTTCGCCCTTACGGCAAAACAGTGATTTTTGTTTTTTATTAAATATTTACGGCCTTTAATCTACCGCTGCCTGCTCTCGCAGCTCGTGAATCGCTATCGCGTCCCCGCAACCACGGTTATGAGCGTGGTGATTGCGGCAAACTGTAATTCGTTTTACAATTCTAGTGCGCTTGGATGCTCAGGCGCTAAAACTAAGTCGTTTATGTAATCCGAGATCGCACATGTCGCAGTTCTGTCCACAGAGTTTGCAGAAAGCAGCATTGATTTGACTGGTTGAGTGCACATTTTCGGGGTTCTGTCAGTTACATCATCGCCAAACATGATCGTGTCAACAGCGACCGCGGTTTCGTCCACAGTAGTTGTGGCAACGACAATCATACGCACTGTAGAAGACAGTGCGTGCGCCGATCACACGCGTACTTCCAAAGCTTCGAGTACGCTGCTTTCGGCCTTCATTCGACCGTTTCCGTACTAAAGTTCTTATCACCCACCGCGATTAGGAAATGTGTTTGGAGCATTCGAATCCAGGCCCATAGTGGAATTCGGCCAGAGATTTTCACAAATTCGTATTTGCCGTGATTACACATCACTGAGATTCTACTGTACATTTAGATGAACACCTCTTAAACTCATTTATATTAAAATGGGGTAGGTTCAAAAAGCCTGGAGCAGATTTAGCTGCTTTTTTGCCAATGCGGCCAGATCAACCCCAGAAATTCCAATTTCCGGGAGATTTTCATGACAACCGTACAAACGAAAGAAACAGTCGAAATCCGGGAGTCTCCCGGCCAATCCGGGAAACTTGGCAGGTATGCCACTTGGACACAAAATGTCCAATTTGACAAGTAACTTTTGATTATGGCAAACATTCTGCCACGCACGCCAAGGTGGGACAGGTATCTCAATATTCCAAAGCGTCATGTTGTATCATAAGCCTTTTCGGTATCGAGGAACACAGAGAGAAAGTATTGTGTGAGGATGAAAGCGTCTCTGATCTGTGCCTCAATATGAACAAAGTGGTCTGTGGTGGATCTACCCTCCCGAAACCCGCACTGGAATTGGTCGAACAAATTATTTGTTTCAAGAAAATGTACAAGTCGGCAGTTTATTACTTTTTCGAAAAGTTTGCAAAAGCAGCTTGCAAGTGCAATAGGCCTATAACTCGAAACTAAAGAAGGGTCCTTGCCCTGTTTCAAAATGGGAATAACAATAGCCTCTTTCCAAAAAGTAGGAATAACGCCAGAAAACCAAATAGCACTGTACAAGCAAAGTAAGGCTTTTTGCATTTCGATTGGTAGGTTTTTCGACATTTTGTATACCCCACGATCGGAACCTGGGGCTGAATCACTGCAGGATTTTAGTGATGCTTGGAGCTCAGCTAAGCTGAAAGCTCGGTTGTGTGCCTCGTATTTTGTACATTTGTGTTCTAGTTTCTGCTTTTCTATTCTTGTTTTGTATTTTTGGAAAGCGTCAATATAGTGTGACGAGCTGGACACCTGTTCAAAGTGTGCGCCGAGGAAGTTTGCCTGATCTTCCAAGCTGTCACTCTGTTGTTGAATTCCAATGGCGGAGTCGGTGCAGCCGACCGACTTCGCGAGCGAGCACTCGACTCTGGCGTAGAGCAAATTCTCCAAATCCATCATCGGAACACAACCCGCCCTGCTGGAGCAAGGCGGAAGCTGCCGCGTTACCCAGGATACCTTGCGCGTGGTCTTTTCCGCTGTCTGTTTCCCACGTGGTTTACCAGCATCGCCGCATCGTTCGTTTGCTTGTTCAGCGCTATTCACCTGTGTGGAATGGGTATCACGCCAAGCGTGCAACAGCTATTGTCCACGATGTCTGCTGTTGCTATCGAGTAGCAGAAGCATTGCCGCACGCTTTGCTGAAGTAGCCGAGCCGTCCATGCCGTCCGCCATTATCAACACAACTTGCGTGATGCTTGCGCCAGCCACGCCCCCAAGCAGGCAAACGTGTTAAAGGAAATGCGTCGCGCTGAGTTCCGGTTCACTCCACCGATTTCGGCGGAGCAGTTTTTCCTGCTCCACGGAGGGACTCCCGCTCTGAATCCCCTCCTGCTCTCTCATTGGAACTTTTGACTCTCGCTCTCACTCTGTCATTGGAACACACTTGCTCTGAAAGGAGCAGAAAAACTTGCTCCGACTCCGCCATTGGAATTCAACATGTGTGTTTATGAGTGGAGTGAATGTGCTTGTCTTCCTGCTAGTCCACTAACCATGTTCCAGACTTTATCCTCCTGTGTATATGAATTGATCCCTGATAAGAACTTCTGCCAGCTTTCTCTTCTGGCCTGCCAACGTATTCTTCTGCCTTGAGACTTAATTTTCTGAAAGCTGTCAAAATTTTCGGCTGTCGGTGAGTTGCCAAGCAACCTTCATGCCCTGTTCTGCTCCTTTCGTGCAATACAGTCGACTCCCGTTAATACGAAGTTCACGGGAACCGCAAAAAACTTCGAATTAAACGAACTTCGAATTAAACGAACTTCGAATTAAGCAAAAAGCACTAAAAACGGCACTTTTATTAGTTTAAAAGCGCGACAGTTTTGAGGAAAAATAGTCTGTCATCTTATTCTGCTTGCCGAATCTGGCTGCGGCTAGCAAGTTTTGTAAGGAATACACGTGTCGAAGTGCTTCTTCGGCGTTGTGTTCTCCAACAAAAAACCGCTGCGCAAGAGCAAGACCCGCAGCTACATCGGCAGCCCTCGGTGGTGGCTCATTTCCGATGTCGTCATCATCGTCATTTTCAGGAATGCAGTCATGGGGCCGAACCATTTCACTGTCCGTTAGTGGACCGCATGTTTCGACGTTGCTGTCCACAGCAACATACTCGTCAAAACGGACGTCACCGAGAGCGGCGCGAAAGCTACTGTCGTCGAGCTCATTTGTTTGCACTTCCACTGGCGCACAAGGAGAAGCATCCCCCGAGTTTTCCATGAAACCACAGGCCCGGAAACAATTGGCGATGGTTTCTTCTTTCACGCGGGTCTAAGCTCGCGCTAGCATGTTGATGGCACTAAGCAAACTCACCTCGTATTGCGACGAGTTGTCCATGCACAAAAGCATGCGCTCGACGAGATGCTGCCTATACAATACCTTCACATTTTTTATTATGCCCTGGTCCATGGGCTGCAACACGGACGTCGTGTTTGCAGGCAGGTACACAAGACGGATGGCACTCAAGGCAGGTACGTTCATGTGGGCACTACATTGGTCCACAAGGAACAACACCTTACGGCGTGACTGCGCGAACTTGCAGTCGAGTTTGGTGATCCAGTCCTTAAATATATCGGATGTCATCCACACCTTTCTGTTCGAGGCATAATCCACAGGAAGCGTCTTCACGCCTTTAAAGCACCTAGGCTTGGCAGCCTTCCCGATCACAAGCAGGCGACACCGTTCTGTGCCAGTGTGATAAGTGAAGTGCGCGTTTCGTGAAGTGCGCGAGTGCAACCAGTGTTCGGTTTAAAATGTGCGCGAGTGCACCGGCATAGGAAAGAAGACGACGACGACCGATGGTGTGGACGCGCGCTTTCGCTATGTATTCGGTGAGGAAGACGATGGGCAGACGAGGCGCGTGAAGTTCGGACCAATGAGAGGCCCCCACGCTGCTTTGGAAGAAGCCCGAACGAAGAACGGGCAGACGTGGCCGGGACGCGACGGTGGCAAGCAGGCTACCAGGGCGCGGGGGTGGCGGCCGAGTTCCTGAGGCAAGGCGGCTGCGGGCTCCCACCTGGTCGGGTACCCGAGCATCATCTATCGTCTGGCGTTGGCCAGGCTGCTCGTCGTTTGGCGTAGGCCAGGCTTCTCACCATCTGGCTTTGGCCAGGCTCGTCCCGTTTCCAGGGCTACGTCCCAGCGTCGGAGGACGAACGCTGAGAGGTCACTGACCTTGGTGCGCCCGGAGCTACCTTCAACCACGAGCAACGCTTGGACCTCTGATCTACCTTGTCTGCACCCCATCGCATCAACACTCGCCGTCTACAAGAGTGCCGCGACTGAACGGTGACAGTCGCTTTTGCTATTGCGGAACTTACGCATCCTTAGCATTTCGTGGTCATTAGGTTAATTTCTCCTCGAATTTGTGTGCTTTGTTTGCTTTTCCTTTTATTCCTTTCTCTTTATCTAGTTTATTGAAAATATATTTAGTTGTTTTTCTTGTGTGCATAAACGGTCTCATGTTCTCTTTACCGATGTGGGTTTTCTCATCGGTTTGTATGCACAAGAACCTACACGAGAGCTTGTGGGTTGACTAGCCTCGTGACAATTGGCGCTCGCTACGACAGGACAAGATTGTTTATGCAATTAAGGTTTTTACAGAAGGAGAGAAATGACTACGTCTGATTTAACGGCGTTAGTGATACGCATGGGGCTAGAGGGCGATGAGTTGAAGGCATGGCTTGATGAGCGTGAGGCACGAGCTCGCGAAGAAAGGGCAGCTGAGCGAGAGGCAAGAAAGGACAGGATGGAACAGGCGGAGTTGGAACGAAAACTTGAGGCCGAACGCGAGAAGACGATTCAACTGCGTCTTCAACTTGCTCAGGTGGAAGGGGCCAGGGGATCCACGGCGTCGGACCATGGTCGACAGGTGCGAGAACCGTGTAACGTTAACCCGCACAATTTCATACCCGGATTTAATGAAAACCGGGATGACCTTGATGCTTATCTCAAGAGATTTGAGAATGTGGCCACCGGTCAGGAATGGCCTAAGGATAAGTGGGCCACGGCACTGAGTCTGTGTCTGAGCGGAGAAGCTGTCAAAGTATTTGGTCGCTTGTCTCCAGAAGAGGCACTTGACTACGAGAAAGCCAAGTTAGCAATACTGCAGCGTTTTCGTTTCACGGCGGAGGGCTACCGGGAGAAGTTCCGGCATAGCAGACCTCAAGATGGAGAAACAGGCAAGCAGTATGCAACCAGGTTGGCAAGTTTTTTCGACAGATGGGTGGAGATGTCCAAGACAGCAAAAGAATATTCGTCTGTTCGAGATCTCATAGTAGCTGAACAGTTTATCAATCAATGCCATAACCGCGTGGCGCTTTTCCTACGTGAGAAAAAATGTCGTAAGCTAGATGAAATGGCCGAGGCTGCGGACAATTTTTTAGAGGCCTAACGACAGTCAAATTTGTTGGTTTTTCGCGACAAAACGGAGAACGGCGGCCACAGGAAAATGCGGAAGTACAGCGGGGAAGTCTCCCACTCGATGTTTTGTCTGTGATAAAACAGGTCACAGGGCAGCAGAATGTCGTGCTCGGACAAGACCATACTGTGACTACTGTCGCAAAACAGGGCATGATATTAATGTATGTACCAGAAAGCAGAACGTCACGAAGAGGACTTCTTGTATCTTGTCGCCAGAGGAAAAGGCAGAGGTAGTGAATGATATACCTGCGGACAAGCAGGAGGAGAATATGACCAGTGCGGTAAATACGCAGCCAAAGTCAGAAAAACATTCGATGCCAGTGCTACAGGGCATTATATTCGGCCAAGCTGCTTCCGTCCTACGGGATACAGGAAGCAATACAATGGTGGTTCGGCGTTCTTTGGTGCCAGATGAAGCACTGACAGGAACCACGATGGCCTTGTTCTTAGCAGACGGGAGCCGGATCACGGTACCAGAGGCGAAGGTAAAGATTTTTTCGCCATATTTTTCAGGCACGTGTATCGTGAAATGCATGTCCTCCCCGCTATATGACATCATCGTTGGCAATGTGCCAGGATCTCGTGCTGCTGATGACCCTGACAAGAAATGGAAAGAAAAACTGGCTGAAGGGAACTTCACTCCGAACGGCGTAACCGAGACCTTGTATAAGAAGAAAGAAGACCATCGTTTAAAGGCATCACTTGGTAGTATGGAGAGCACAAGCGTCCGGCCGGATTCAGCTGCAGTTAGCGTCAGAAGTTTGAAGATGAACAGGAGGGAGCTCGAGAGGGCCCAAGCAGAAGACAAGACCCTGGAAGCTTGCAGGGACAAAGTAGGGCAGGTTTTTTATGGCAGAGGATCGACCCAGTATTCCTTTGTCATGGAGAAGTCATTGTTGTATCGAAATTACCGACTATCCTCTGGCAAATTGATACAGCAGGTCGTAGTTCCTCTCAAGCTGCGAAGTCAAGTGTTGAAAATGGCCATGAGAGTTTGATGTCCGGGCATCAAGGAGTAACAAGAACGATTGATCGGGTGTTAGGTTCATTCTATTGGCCAGGGGTCCAGGAAGAGATTAAAAGATACGTGCGGTCCTGTGACACGTGCCAAAGAATGTATCCAAAGCACAAAGTAGGAAAGGCTCCTCTTGGGAAAATGCCCCTGATTGACACTCCTTTTGAGCGCGTGGCCGTGGACATTATTGGACCCTTAAAGCCGGTCTCAAATAGGGGCAACAGATACATACTGACCATGGTCGATTTCGCTACGCGTTATCCTGACGCCATTGCTTTGCCGGCGATTGACGCCGCGACTGTGACAGACGGGTTGGTCGAAATGTTTTCCCGCGTTGGATTTCCCCGCCAAATACTATGCGATCAGGCCTCGTGCTTCACGTCGGACCTGATGAGAGAAGTAAACGATCTGTTGGCAATCAAACATCTGAGTTCGACGCCCTATCATCCCATGTGCAATGGTTTGGTAGAGCGATTTAACGGGACTTTGAAACAAATGTTGCGCAAGCTATGCCAAGAGGATCCAAAGTCATGGGATCGATTGCTTGCACCACTTCTATTTGCATATCGAGAAGTTCCTCAGGCCAGCATGGGGTTCTCTCCTTTCGAACTCATTTACGGGAGATAAGTCCGAGGACCACTCAACTTGTTAAAGGACAGGAGCGAAAGAAGGACACGGTACAGCGCTGTACCGTGTCCTTCTTTCGCTCCTGTCCGGGTGTTTCGCGCTGTTAACCACGATGAATGCTCACCAACTAGCCCAGTTTTCCATCTTGTTAAAGGAGCTGTGGACTGGAGAAAAGATCGAAGAGGAGGTGAAAACGACCTATGGATATGTCCTCGATCTCCGGGATCGTCTGGAAAAAACGCTAAAATTAGCCCATGAGAACCTGATACGAGCGAAAACGACTCAAAAATATCACTATGATCGGAAGAGCAAGAGCCGTCAGCTGAAAGTTGGAGACCGAGCTCTTATTTTGCTTCCTACAACAGCGAATAAGTTGTTGATGGAATGGAAAGGGCCGTTTCCGGTCATTGGGAAAAAGGGCGACTACGACTATTGGCTGGACTTGGGGCATGACGCCAAACTTTTCCATATTAATATGTTAAAACGATATGAAGACCGGCAACCAGACACAATTCCACAAACAGCATCTTTTGTGGTTATGAAAGAGGAGGAGACAGATACCCCTCTACCAGCTTGCACAGTTAAGCCGACTGTGGGTGTAGAAGCGATTCCGATTGGCAGTAGCTTAGAAGAAGACAAACGTACAGAACTTCGGAAGATTCTAATCACCTACCAAGATGTATTCTCTGAGATACCGGGAAAGACAAATCTGTTGGAATGCCGACTTCAATTGACGACCTCTGAACCGATCAACACACCGCAGTATCCTTTGCCGTTGGCCATGAAGGAAGTAGTAGAACAAGAAGTTCAGGACATGTTAAGACTGGGTGTGATTGAGCGATCCCATTCACCCTACAATTCGCTCTTGGTACTTATTAAGAAGCCGGATAACACCGATCGCACATGCGTCGACTTCCGTCGCATCAACGAGATACTGGTTTCCGACGCTGAACCCATACCTAGGACCGACCTAATGTTCACAGAGGTGGGCACAAAGAGATACTTCTCAAAGTTTGATCTCACAAAGGGGTATTGGCAAATCCCACTTGACCGGACATCGAGGCCAGTAACGGCATTCTCAACGCAATCCGGTCATTTCCAATTTATATACATGCCGTTTTGCATAAAGACAGCTTCTGCGGTGTTTAGGCGTCTAATGAGAACACTCCTACAGGGCCTTGAAAATGTAGTCCACTACATCGATGACATTCTCATAGCCACGAACACCTGGGAAGAGCACATAGACACCTTGCAACGCTTGTTGCAGAAAGTACGGGAGTCTGGCTTAACCATCAAGCCTCAGAATTGCGAAATTGCTGTGGAGTCGACAGTCTTCTTGGGACATCGTCTAGGAGGCGGGACTATTCAACCTGTGGAAACTACGGTTTTGAAGATAGCCAGTGCACCTCTACCTGACACCAAGAAGCAACTCCGATCTTTTCTGGGACTAGCTGGGTATTACCGAGATTTAATACCTCGCTATGCGGAGAAAGCACAGCCTTTAACTTAGCTAACCAGAAAAATGGAGAAAAACAAGATTTGTTGGACTCCTGAAACAGAAGGAGCATTTCAAACGCTGAAGCAAGCCCTTGCTTCTGGGCCGATCGTGAAGGCACTAGACCCAAAACGTGTGTTCATACTCCGTACAGACGCATCCGACACATGCATCGGTGCAGTCCTCATGCAAGAACACGAGGGGCTGTTGCACCCAGTGTCGTATGCCAGCCGCCAGCTGTTGCCTCGGGAGCACAATTACTCGACTATTGAACGAGAATGCTTAGCGCTAGTATGGGCGGTAGAAAAATTTCATATTTTTTTGTACGGAGTACAGTTTATCGTACAGACAGATCATCAACCGCTACAATACTTAGCGAAGGCAAAACACCTGAACAGTAGGTTGCTAAGGTGGAGTCTAGTACTACAAGAGTACACTTTTCATATTCAACATATCAAAGGTTCTGAAAACGCAGGTGCCGACTTCATGAGCCCGTTACGGCCATAGATACGAATTCAGGTGTTGCTAAAGATGGGAGGCAAAGCATTTCAACCAACCATCGGAATATTGTTTACCATATGTGGATTTTTTTTTCCTGTAAGTGTGCTCCTTAAGACTTGTTGCAGTGATACCAGTGTGCATGTGTTCATGCGAACTCCAAGAACGTATCCTGTGTGGTGAAACACGCATCCGGCAGTTTTTTCCGTTGGGAAAAAACTTTTCGAAAAAGGAGCATGTTGTGATAAGTGAAGTGCGCGTTTCGTGAAGTGCGCGAGTGCAACCAGTGTTCGGTTTAAAATGTGCGCGAGTGCACCGGCATAGGAAAGAAGACGACGACGACCGATGGTGTGGACGCGCGCTTTCGCTATGTATTCGGTGAGGAAGACGATGGGCAGACGAGGCGCGTGAAGTTCGGACCAATGAGAGGCCCCCACGCTGGTTTGGAAGAAGCCCGAACGAAGAACGGGCAGACGTGGCCGGGACGCGACGGTGGCAAGCAGGCTACCAGGGCGCGGGGGTGGCGGCCGAGTTCCTGAGGCAAGGCGGCTGCGGGCTCCCACCTGGTCGGGTACCCGAGCATCATCTATCGTCTGGCGTTGGCCAGGCTGCTCGTCGTTTGGCGTAGGCCAGGCTTCTCACCATCTGGCTTTGGCCAGGCTCGTCCCGTTTCCAGGGCTACGTCCCAGCGTCGGAGGAAGAACGCTGAGAGGTCACTGACCTTGGTGCGCCCGGAGCTACCTTCAACCACGAGCAACGCTTGGACCTCTGATCTACCTTGTCTGCACCCCATCGCATCAACACTCGCCGTCTACAAGAGTGCCGCGACTGAACGGTGACAGTCGCTTTTGCTATTGCGGAACTTACGCATCCTTAGCATTTCGTGGTCATTAGGTTAATTTCTCCTCGAATTTGTGTGCTTTGTTTGCTTTTCCTTTTATTCCTTTCTCTTTATCTAGTTTATTGAAAATATATTTAGTTGTTTTTCTTGTGTGCATAAACGGTCTCATGTTCTCTTTACCGATGTGGGTTTTCTCATCGGTTTGTTTGCACAAGAACCTACACGAGAGCTTGTGGGTTGACTAGCCTCGTGACAGCCAGTCATGTTCGCCGCGACTAGCACTGACACTCTCTCTTTGCTTCTTTTGCCTCCAGAACAGTTGTCGTCTTTAAATGTCAGGGTCTTGTCCGGTAGCAGCCGATAAAAAAGCGCAGTCTCGTCTGCATTAAAAATGTCTGCCGGCTGGTATTCTTCGAGGTACTCGCGAAGCTTGCCCGCTTTCCATGTCAGGCACGTTTCCTCATCGACTGACGCCTTCTCCCCACACACGCTTTTAAAAATCAAGTCGTGGCGATGTTTGAAACGCGTAAGCCACCCATCCGAAGTAGCGAAGTCGTTGATGCCCAACATTCCAGCAAGCGATGATGCTTTTGCCGTGACGACTTCACCACTGAGAGAAAGTTTGTTGTTTCGTGCCTCTCTGATCCAAATCAGCAGTGCTTCCTCCAACTCGGGGTAGGTGCCGGTGCGCATCCGCTTTCGCGATGTCTTGAATTTTTCACTTTCAAACGCATCCAATATTGAGCGCTTATTCTTTATGAAAGACGACAGCGTGTTAGGCTTAATGCCGTACTTTCTTACAATGTCTTGTTTGGCGGTGCCTCCCTGGTCAACTTCCTTCAAGACTTCGACTTTCGTCGCTAGGTCTAGCGTTCGGTAAGGGCCACGAGTTGCCATTATCAAACGTACGTCACCACCACAACACTCAAAATCAGAAGCGCAGAAACACGTGTGGAATCAACCCAGCGCGCGGATGACGCGGTGACACACTCGAGTCTCAACAAAAGTCAACTAAAGAGTCAGTCGATGCCGCCGATGCGATCCGCCAGCGTTAAAAAGATTTCCGCTTCAAGATCTGTGGCGCTGCGGACAGTAGTGCTGGCGAAGACACCAGCGCGGTCCGGCAGATGTTTTGGCATATGAAAAGTTCCCCATTTTACTGTAAAATTACGGTCGCGACGAGACGGTCAATTGAAAAAACTTCTAATTGACCAATATTGTGGGTTTTTAACTTCGAATTATTGAGCATTTTTTTCTATACGATTGCATGCAAAACTGATGGGACCACTTGCTCATTTCTAATTAACCCAAACTTCCAATTAAGCGACTTCGAATTACCGGGAGTCGACTGTACTACGCTCTATGTTCCACCATGGGATGCGTCGCTTGCCGGGCAGTCCAGATTCTTGCAGGATGCACTTGGCTGCTGCATCAGCAAGAAAAGCTGTGAAGTACTGCACAGCTTCATTTATGTTCAACCCACATATGCCAGTTGAACTTAAACGAGTAGTGTTGTGAAACTGTTCCCAGTCGTCTTTGTTTATCAGCCATTTGGGAACATGGGGAGGACATTCATATAATGTTGGTGTACTCAAAACTACAGGAAAATGGTAACTTCCATACGAATTATTTATGATTTTTCATTTCAGTAGGGGTAGAAGTGAAGGATACACGATACTGAGGTCAGTAGATGAGTATATTTTGCAGGCAATGTTATAGTACATTGGCTCTTTCCTATTTAACAGACAGGCACCAGAAGAGAAGAGGAACTGTTCATAGAGACAACCTTGCGCATCACAGCAAAAATTACCACACAGACCATTGTGCATTCAGGTCCCCAAGGACCAGATAAGGTTCTGGTAGTTTGTCTATTAAAGACTGGAATTCATGTTTTTCAAGACGGCGGTGCGGAGGTATGTACAAAGAGCAGACGGTGACGAGCTTGTTTAGAAGAACTGCTCGGACAGTTACCGCCTCAAGGGAAGTTTGAAGGGGTAATTGCGCATACATGCTATACCTTGACTAACTATAACAGCTACACCACGGGATGATGTCATGGCATCATCGCGGACCTTTCGGAAGATTACATAGTTATGTAGGAAGTTCGTGTGTGTTCATTTTAGGTGTGTCTCTTGTACACACTGCACTCTTGGATTGTGTTCATGGAGGAGTTCTTGTAGGCATCGAGGTTTCAGAGAAGGCCTCAGATGTTCCATTCTAATATTTGTCTGCATATCAAGAAAAGATGCTGTAGTGTGTACAGAGAGTATCCTGTCTTGAGGTGAGCTTGTTGATTCAGGTGGCAGAGTGGTCGTCCGGCCCCGTTATTGGCTTTTTATTTCTCTTGGCGTGCTCCAAGGAGCCATGCCGCTCTTTTGGCACCAAAGATACCGTCATATCCATTGCCTCCTCGGAGGCAATGGATACCCGCACGTGCAAGATGGTGGTTTGAATTTTAGGCCTTGTCTGGTGAGGTGAGGCTTTGAGACCAGAGGATCCTGGAGTCTCCGGTCTTGATTCACTAGGAGGAGGAGTAGACTGAACTGCTGCCGCCTTGGGGGCAGGCGCCACAGCCGACGGCTCGCTCTGCATTGGCCGAAGGAGTGGCGAAGGCTGGTGCGGCAGTGCCCCCTGACGCACCGTATCAGCTAATGTAGGTACATAGAATGGTGATACTCTTCGCCGTGCTTCCTTAAATGAAATGTTCTCTTTCACCTTCAATGTACTTATCTCGTTTTCTTTCTTCCAGCATGCACAGAAGTGTCAATATGTGGCATAATTTCCTAGGAGCTAGCGAGTTCAATGCTTCGTTGCTTGCGAAGAAGCACGTGGCCACGAGTGCGCTAGCGCGTCGTTCTTTCCCGCAGTCTCGCCGTGAGCAGAGTTAGGCCTAAAGACGGCTCGGATGATGCGTCGTGCAAAAAACAGCATGCCCGCTCGTAGTAATCTGATCATGAATCCATTTACAGCTTCATTGTTTGCAAAGAAGCACGTCGCCACGAGTGCACTAGCGCGGCGTTTTTGCCCGCAGTGCCGCCGTCAGCGGAGTTTAGCCTAAAGACGACTCCTATGACGCGCCAGGCTGATAACACGCCGCGCTCGTAAACTGCATGCTTGCTCGTAGTAATCTTATTGTGCATCCGCTTACAGCTCCTAACTAAAGCGTAATTATATCCTAAGTGATAGTCGAGCCATGAACACGTCGTGAAGTAGCGAGTTTCGAGAGCCATGTCCTCGCGACGCACAAGCAGCAGACGATGATCTGCCGGAGCGAGCATCGGGCCAATGGGGAGGCGAGCCGAAGCAACATGGCGGCCACAGCTAATCAGAGGCCTCAAAATGACCTTCAAACATTTGCTTTTTGTGCGTCTGTTTTTAAAGACAGCAGCCAGGTGAAGCGGGAGATTTAAACACGGAAAATTTCTCTTTCCAATGAGCCCAAGAAGCAGGCTCACAGCCGCGCCATCGCGTTGCTATATAATTTTTTTTAAAATCGCTGTTTTCAAGTGATTTCCGGAAAATAGTTTCGCTACCTAGGAGGGTGAAACGAATTTTCCGAAACACTTCTGCGCGCTTTTAAGTGTAGATATTTTGGAATCAGATAGAAAAAGGGTTCCAGGAACTGAAAACTTGAATTAAAAAAAATGAATTTTTTTTGCCATTTTTCGCAATACCAAAGCCGCATCTCCCCTTAACAAGCTTTTACTTTGCTTCCACCACATGTCGCATTAATATCTAAGGTTCTAGCTTTTTTCTGAGGCCAATTGAGAATTTGGAGCAGTGTATCACTAAGACGTGCCCTTCAAACAGAATGGCATCTATATTAGATAACTTTAGGAAGACAATCGCTTGATACTATGCATGATTATAATAAGGAAGTCTTGCACTAAGAGGGTTGGCTTACCATTTATGACCTTGCTATAAATCTTGTGACAGAGACAGCCACTGCTCTTCTCACATTAAAACTTCATAAAAAAATGAGCATGTGGCAAAACTAGGAAAATTTCAAATTGTATGTTGTTTAGTGGTTTTCAATAGTACCCTTGGGGGAAATTTCGTAGTGATCCTCTATGGGAATGAACGTCCTAGTTTTTTTTTTTTCGTTTTTTTAATGCAAATAACATTGTCAAAATGCTATAGTAAATAATAGGGTAGAACCAAAAGCACTCACTCATTTTTTTCAGGGTTGTAGCATTCCACTGTGTTTAATGAAGATATTCCATCATAACCACCGCACACATACAGCTTGTCGTGAAGCACAGCTGCACCCACAGCACTACATAGAAAGATGGAACATTTATTTGCATAAAAACTAGCAGAAGTTCAAGCAAGAAAAGCGCAAGTTGCATAATATACATTATTTGGTCTAAAGATACAGTGTACTCATAAATCATGTGTGGTATTGGAAGTTTGCCTTAATTATTTTATGTTTTTAAATTAATGTTTTTTTCAATGATGATATCCAAACACACATTTTCGCACATTAAGTGACCGGAAAAAATAATTGTGGACAGTAATTGAAGAGCTCTGCAACGAGAGACTAAATTATGCAGAAACACTGTAGCAACATTCAAACAAAAAAACAGAACATCAGAGAAAGATGGAAGCTTGGAGAGATGGAAAATTCGTGAACACGGGTTGTCTCTTAAGCCAATGTTTCAACAAGCAGACTTGTCTTCTTTAATGCTGCAACTGTTATCTTTAATGTATTTTTATGTATTTAATGTTATCTTTAATGTATTTAAAAAAGGAGATTGACGTTTCAGTGAATTATGGTTGCCACAAGAAAGCCCATTACCTGACAATAATAATTTCACAATGTTCCGTATTGTAGATGAGATCATTGTTGATTGTAACAGCCATCGTGTACAAGGAGAAAAAATAAATAAATAAAAATTCAGGATCAAGCGGGATTAGAACCTGGATTCTCTCTGCGTTGTACTTGGGTACGATACCAGAGCCATATACCTCTGCTTGAAATTCCTTCAAAAAAGAAAACCTATACGGAAGTCATGTCGGGCAAGGCATCACATTACCATTTGTAACATAGTATGGTAGAAGAAGAAAATAACACCAGGTGTCCCAAAATGTGCATTGTATAATGGGTGGGTTGTTTAAAGCCTCCAAATCAGTAGAAGAAGCTTAGACATATTTTTTTGTCATAAGCCACCGCATCAACAAAGTGCACACACAGATGCGTAGCAGGTACCTCACTTGATGGCAGAATGATGAATGGCATAGTGGTTAGTTTCCTCTTAGCAAAATTATGATTTGTGGTGTAGTACATGTCTTGCAGCTGTACTAGTAGCTTCACCCCACGAGAGGTTACAATGGGCTCTACAAAGGCCACTCCTTCAGCTTTTGCTGCGACTGTGCTGCATTTCTCGCCCAGGCCTGGCATTTCTTTAACTACCAAAATAACGGGATATTGACAGGAATCCGACAAAAAAAATCTGTGTCAGAAAAAGGATTGCCTGAAGGATTTTTCACCATCAATCAATGATGAATCAATGCCACTGGTTCTCTTAAAACATAAAGCAAAAGTAAACCCCACAAATAATTTGGAAGATGTCCTCAAAAAGCAGATGCTGCATTGGGCTGAATCATACTTTGGCCATCAGGATTCAACTCAAGTTCACATGGCCAAAGTGGTACACCCATCTTCCATGAAAGAGTTCTAAAATAAATTTCAGCTTCATGTTACTTCTGGCTATGGCTCTCATTTTTGTGGCACGTGATGGCTCTCAATGCTGCACAACCATTGGGCTAAGTGGTTTCGTTCAGTAAACACGATAGAATGTTGCATTCCTTTAAGCAACCTGCAACATTGAGATGACAAGTTGTGGAGACAGAATCGGCGCAATAGCTTTATCCCAACAGTGCATTAGAGCTGTTCGCATGTTTTTTCTTTTTTACCAGCTCTACATGTAATGTGGAGCAATGTGCAGAGGACTTCACGAGAGCGACGTGAAATTATAATTACTGAATCTCTGGTTCGTCAAATTTTTTAATTACTGAAATCAGTTTTTTTTGTTGTGCCTTTTTATTTGAACATTTTTGCATCACCTTCTGGTTGATAGAAAAAAGAATTTCGATGAACTATAATATGCCTAAAACACCTTAAATTAATTGAAGTTTCAATATATATAAAAAAGCCAGCATCACAGATGATGTTATATTGGGGTTCAACAGTAATTACAAGGCTGCCTGATAATACAACTGATTCGCAACAATTACATGCAATTCGTTACATACAGTTATGGAGTCCCAATGTAACTCTGGCAACAAGAACCATTCTTATTTTCAGAAACACACTGTGCTATTTTATCACATAGCTTGCTCTGCCCCTCAAAAG
The DNA here is from genome assembly GCF_043290135.1 of Rhipicephalus microplus. NCBI lineage: Eukaryota > Metazoa > Arthropoda > Arachnida > Ixodida > Ixodidae > Rhipicephalus > Rhipicephalus microplus. The sequence goes on along the minus strand of NC_134710.1, from coordinate 186,079,578 downwards.
ATTCAGTACACCGCTTGATCACAACTTCCCGAGCAGTGCTCTTTCATTGGTATAAATATTTAAAATGATGCAAGAACTTTATGCAGGGAAGTCAAGAGAAGTGCACATGCTTACATCTTATTAATGCCATGGAACTTAAAGGAGAAAATTGGAGAAAACTGAGGTCACGGTTTCTTCTAAATTTCGCGTCGAAATTATTGAACATGATATAAAAAGTTTCAAAGTGCACTTTTCGTATTATGGTGACATTGGCTCAATGAAATTGCCTGAAACTGGGTAAATTAAGCCTGTCTCCCTCAGCTGACAATGTACTTTAATTTCACTGATAGAAAATTACATTGGAACTAGTAGACGCTGTCAAAATATATGACGTCACGAAGCTTGATGCAGAAATTTCAACGTGGAGTCTCACATGCTTTTTCTTTTTGCGTATTTTCTTGCTTACCAAGTGCATTCTAATGTCTAACACAGTGATTTTAGAATTTTGAAAAATTAGTTTGCTAATATAAAAAAAATGTTTTACTGTTTAGTGTCCTTTCATTATAGAGGCATATCAAGGTGCAAATGCACCTGTTCCAAGTAAACTTTGCGCAGATGAAAACTACTGATAAAAAGAAACAGTATACACAAAGACACACCTGCGCTTGCAATTCATTGATGCTACCCGGCTCCAAATGCGGCTTTCAGGGCTAAACACTTCTACAGTGCGAAGTCGTTCCAAGCCATTGTAGCCACCAATGGCGTAAAGTTTTCCTCTAAGTACAGCAACACCAACTCGACTTCTAGTCATTGACATTGCTTCGGCAACCTGCCAGTGCCCGATCTTGGGATCATAAACTTCTACAGTACTCTGAGAATCACCTGCAAAAACAAAAAATAAAGAGTTCAGACATGTAACAGCAGCTGGCAGTGCAGCGTAAAGTACGAGAGACAAAAGAAAATGTAAAGAAATGCCAAATTTTTTTTTAGCATCTTGTTCATAAGCCAAGTTTCTCACATTTTGTTTCAGTTGTAGGCTTGAAGACAATAAAGTTTGATCAGGCCTCCGAGACTCTCAAGTTTCCGCAATGGCCGTAGAGGGCAAAAAAATCAACCATGGCGAGTTTCGTCATATGCGCGTATAGTGGAACTACTAACTCCTCTTTGAGCGGTCGGATAAGTTAGTGTGCATTTTCCCTGTTAGGGGCGCTCAACGCGGCTGAAATTTTTATTTCTGGATGTATAAAAAAACCGTTAAAAAAGTAGTTACTACGTCGTTTTTCATAAAAAATTGAATAAAATATTTTTGCATTACTTTTACTAATAAAACAGAAGTGGTGATTGTTTCAGTTCAAGTACCGAGATTATTCTGATGCTTGAAAAGCAGCAGCCCATTGGCATCGATTGCGTTTCTGTCAGTTAATATGTTCAAATTGTCCGCGGCACTTTTTGTCGATTGGCATTGCAAAGCTCCATTTAAATTCAGCTTTGATATATCAATGTGAGCTCGTGTGTCAGACTTTATGGGCCGCTACGATGAAGCGGAGATTGCCTACAAACACGAAATAATCTTGCACAATGTGGGTGTGTTTGCCGGTGGATGAAAATGCGCTGCTTTGCATCTGAACATGGCCCTTTTCTTTTGCATGCACAACAGTTTTTGTCATTTCATAAGGCTTTTCGACTTGTACATCTAATGAGATGCACACCTTGTGAATGTTTGAGATTTTTTACTTCATTGTCACATTTGCTGAAAATATCTTTACTGCTAAAATTTGTAACAGAGATCACAGCATAAGTTCTACCTGTTTCTGCTCAAAATGAGTCTCCTGCAATATATACTCATAAATTCCATGCATAGTAGAGCCAAGAGAATCTTTAGTACATATACGCATTTGTACATTTTTTGCAAGTTTACAATGAAACATTACATTTGCATGAACCATATAGTCCATCCAGGTAAGGAATTATCTAGCTTCGTCCTCTAAAGAACGTCACAAATTCATTATAATGCCATCCACAAGACAAATTCACAAAAAACAGCAATGTTATGTCCACACTACCTTTCTTATATGCTGTGTTACCATATAAATTCTTCTTAGTCATGCATCACAAATCCGTTCACGCTTCTACCAGAGTAACCAGGACTGTTCTTTTTTTTCTTGCAACCCAACTGCAGCCTTCAAAGAACTGCTCATATCAGTGTATGCTTGGATGCCTCATCACTCTGAACCTACCTCAAGTCAGCAGAGAATGTGTCATCACTGAAAGCAAGCTCATGGGCTAAAACCCTTGTAAGGCATGGTTGAAGGCACTTTATTTATTGAACATATTTTCTTCAACCATTTCTGTCGTACCCTGCTCATGACTCTGTTTTTTTTCTCAGAAAACTGGACTAAAGAGAGACCATTAATTTTCAAGCCACCCACATCCAGTAGCGAGAAGTTCAACAGTTGCCATAGTGACAACCCCATGTGCCACCAATATGGCAGGCAAACAAATGGAAGCCTTATACTGAAAAGCAGTGATGGCGTACGGTATGCTCAAGCTGTACGAAATTGGGTGCAGAGATTGTTGTTTCTCACTTTATGAATTACTCAGTTTAGAGAAAATATGCACACTTCAAAATTCTTGGACAGTGCATGCCATGGGGTGCACATACTGTACTTCACTCTACGTGTCAAACTTTGCATAGAGTATCACATATAACTAGGTAACAAATGGGCTTGTAGTAGTGCATATTTAGCAGCACTTCTGTTTCACATTGTGTATAGATTGCTGTGAATGTAAAGACTGTTGCAAGGCAGCGGTAGGTACAACTATAGTAGTGTTGAGACAGTTACTGATACCGCGTTCATGTTGAAAGTAACACTATGAAAGTGCTAAAAAAAAACTGTGCAAAAACTCGTGCCTTCATTAAACAAGACATGTCTTGCAGAGGTAGCAATTGCGGAGCCAAACCATGAGAGTAAAATACGTAGAAGAACAAGGAAGGATAAAAATGGGTGGATCACATTCGGCAAGAATTCTCAAATCATGAATGATAACTTGTCACTAACCCACAAGCAGAAGGTATCTAACAGTTGCGTTTTGCCCTTACTTACCTACGGAGCAGAAACCTGGAGGCTTACAAAGAAGGTTCAGCTTACATTGAGGACGATGCAGCGAGCGATGGAAAGGAAAATGATAGGTGTAACCTTATGACACAAGAAGAGAGCAGAGTGGGTCAGGGAACAAATCTGCGTTAAGGTTATCGTAGTTGAAATCAAGAAGAAATGGACATGGGCTGGGCATGTAGTACGCAGGCAGGATAACCACTAGTCATTAAGGGTAACTGACTGGATTCACAGAGAAAGAAAACGCACGAAGTGAAGACAGAAGGTTAGGTGGGCCGATGATATTAAAAAGTTTGTACGTATAACGTGGCAGCAGAAAACACAGGACCAAGCTGATTGGCCGTTTATAGGAGAGGCCTTTGTCTTGCAGTGGGTGTAATCAGGCTGATAATACGCCAAAAACAAGCACAGACATGCACGCAAGCAGTGAGCGTTAGTGTTTAAACATATGTCAATATTTGTGCTTCAAAACATGTTTGTTTACATGACAGAGTTAACGCAATCAAAATGCAAAGGAATCAGTAATTTGCATTCGCTTGCATTTTTTCCACTGTGACTCCACGACCATCATTCCTAGCTTGTCCAAGGGCTCCAGTTCAGCATCCAAAATTTCATCTGCTGAGAAATGCTGCTGTTCGGTTGTTTTCCTCCTCTAATAACTTTAGTTTGGTTTGTTTTTGCAAAATGTTGTGATCACTCTGGACAGACTTGTGCGAGCAGCAACGCAAACAAGGGCTCCCAGTTCGAATTAGCTGTTGTGGATACCAATGTGTTCAAACTGTTGAGAGATTTCCCCCAATATAAATACACAGGGCTGTGTGCTTTTACTTAACCGAGTTGATTGATTTGATTGATTTGTGGGGCTTAACGTCCCAAAACCACCATATGATTATGAGAGACGCCGTAGTGGAGGGCTCCGGAAATTTCGACCACCTGGAGTTCTTTAACGTGCACCCAAATCTGAGTACACGGGCCTACAACATTTCCGCCTCCATCGGAAATGCAGCCGCCACAGCCGGGATTTGATCCCGCGACCTGCGGGTCAGTAGCCGAGTACCTTAGCCACTAGACCATCGTGGTGGGGCTACTTAACCGAGTTCAAATAACGCTCTTATACTGTAATATTATTTGTTCTTTATAGAATACTTGATGCATGACAAGGCATTTTTAAAGGTCTGATAATTTTTAACAAAACAATGACTGAGTGCACTCAGTAGGTATAATCAAAGTTGGCCAGTGTTCGTATATGTTGATAATTCGAATATCTACTAACAGCTATTTTCTTGATATTGCTGTGAAATATGTAGCCAAAAGGACTAGTTTTGTATGATACCCGTGTTAAAGAGTGAGGCAGACAGTTAGGAAGTAGTGAAGAATAAAAACTTGAATTCAGCTTCTGCCGTAGTTCATCGTTTGAGCAGTGTCTGATGACTATGCACCATTGGCACAAAAAAAAACTTTGAAGGTCATTCAAGAAGTAAGGGCCATTTAGTTCCAAGCAAGTAAATATTCATTAGCAAAATTTTTTATTGGTGGGCTTAGTTTAGCAAAAACCTATTTCATTTTTCTACAAAATCATTGCTAACTTCTTAGTGCGGTGGTGGTGGTGGTGGTGGTGGTGGTGGTGGTGGTGGTGTTGCAGCAGGCGGGGTCAGCCTGGCCTGCATGGCCGGCAATTGTTCCGCCTGAGCATCTCCTTAATTTGGAAAATGTCACCACGTGTCAGACAGCCCAGTGTCTCGCAGGAAGACCAACAAAGTTCGTTGCACGTTCCTCCTAGTTGCCGCGGGTCCTTCAGGAAAGATGATGTCATCAACTGTCCGGTGCCTATGACAGCCTTTTCGCAAGGTGCGGATCATCGCTGCTCTTTGCGCATCAAACTGTGGGCAAAACCAAATGAAATGTTCAATATTCCCGATGTCACCACAGAAGGCACAGAACGGGGAAGCGTATCTCCAAGTCTTGAATGACCAGGCCGGGGTGTATGCGGAGCCGGTTCTAATGCGGTACAACAGCGTCGCTTCTTCACGAGAAAGTCCATGAATTACACATGCTTGGTGTGGAAACCTGTAGATCGCCTTGAAATGATTGCGTATCACATCTTTGTTGTTCTGGTAAGTCTTGGGAGTTCTTACTTTTGGAAACGATGTACGTGCTTCGCATGCAAGGGCATCAGCCTTTTCATTGCCCTCAATGCCAACGTGGGATGGGATCCACTGGAACTTTATATTAAAACTCTTGCCATTTAGGTGTTTGATTAGTGCCAGAGATTGCCTGGTGAACTTTTCTTGAGGTAGGCCACGATGCAGTCTTTGTAGCGCCGATTTGGAGTCCGTCAGCACTACAAAATCTCGTGCAGAAAAGGATCGCAGTTTTCGCAAAGCCGCCGTAATTGCAGCGCTTTCTACCGTTGTGGACGAAACCACGCGATCCAGGCGGCCCGACCATGACACGCCCAGGCTGGGTATGCAGAAAGCCGCTGCGCAGCTATCAGTCTGTGTGCACACTGATCTGTCGGTGTACACTTGTAGGTGGCAACGGTACATGGTGCTCAAGTGGTCCAGCGCAAGAAATTTTGCTTCCGCGGCTGGAATGGTGCGCTTCGCTGGTAGATTGGGTACGCTGAAGTTGCACGCAACATCCACAAAAGACCATGGCGGGTCCATAGGGCGCCGTTTAGGCAGTTTCAAGCCTAAATATTGAAATGTGTTTAGTGCCGCGTTGAAATGTGAGCCAGTTCTTGCTCTTAGCCGCCGGAGAAGCGCCGTGCCTGCGAAGGACTTGCCCAGTCTTGACAGCTGCGTCAATAAGGCCTGAGACGCCAAAAGGCGGAGCGGAAGAGACTCGGCTTCATTGGTGACCTTCGTGTTTGAAGCCGCCTGAGGGACTCCCATCGCCAAGCGAAGACCCTTTCTGTGCACTGCCTCTAGGCGTTCGAACTGGCTTGGTGATGGTGATATCAGGGGCAGCTGATAAAGAAAGCGGCTTGTTATAAGCGCATCATTCAATTTAAGCATGGACATAGGATTGTTGCCCCAACGAACCCCTGCCATGCGACGAAGAGCGTTGATCCTTTGCACTGATGCAGTTACTATACCATCAACCGCACGTCGCCATAATAGCTTGTTGTCGATGGTAATGCCCAGGAAGCGAAAACTTGTTGCACAACGAATTGAGTGGCCTCGAATATTCAGCGACAGACGTGTTGACTTCCGTCGCACTCCCGGGAAGAGCATGAAGGCCGACTTTTCCGCTGATAAAGATAGGCCAAGTGTCAACAAGTGACGCTCAATGATTGAAATAGCGCTCTGTGCTATCCGGGCCAAACGTTTGTGCTGGTACCCTGAGATCCAAATGCAGATGTCATCGGCGTAGATGGATATTTTAACTGCTTTCAGAGCTGAGTGCAGAGTGTCGGGAAGCCTGGCCATGGCAGCGTTAAAAAGCAAGGGAGATAGAACACTTCCTTGTGGGACGCCGAGGGAAACGCGTCTCTCTTCGCTCGTTACATTTCCAAGCTTAACACGGACACAGCGGTCTCTGAGAAATTCATGTACGAACCGAAGAGCATTTCCCGACACACCCATGGCTTGGAGCCCGTTCACGATGCCTGCCTGAAGCACACAATCATATGCCTTGGCAACGTCCATGAAGACGGCGAGTGTCGAGAGTCCGCTGACGCGGTGGTGTTCGATGTGGCTTAATAGGTCCAAAACACTGTCCTGGGCACTCAGTCGTGGGCGAAATCCGGTCATACACGGTGGCCATCGTCTTCCTTGTTCAAGGTACCAAGTTAATCTTGTACATATTAATCTTTCCATCAACTTAGATACGCATGATGTTAGAGATACCGGTCGATATGACGCGAGGCTCGCAGGATCCTTTCCGGACTTTAGGACTGGCACCACCCATGCTGTCTTCCAAACAAGTGGGATCTCTCCCGTGCTCCAGACATGATTAATTAAATATGTCCAAAAGAGCCCTTTTTCGCTCATATGGTAGATTTGTCAGCATTTGATTGCTGATCAAATCGGGACCCACGGCACAGCGTCTTCTTAATTTGCTAAGTGCCATATCCAGCTCTCGGAAGGTGAATGGCGTATCCATCGTGTGGAAAAACTGGGGTGACAGAGGAATCGCCGCTCCTGCTGGTCTACCAGGTATGTACACGTCTGCGAAATCCTCTGCAAGGGTTTGCAAATCTATCCCTTGTTTCAAAGCGAGTGCTTCGAATGGCCTGTTTGTTCGGATCTTCCCAGAAAGACTATTTATTACTGCCCATATCTTAGTCAAGGGCGTAAACGTTGATAAACTCTCACAAAAAGCGGCCCATTGATTTCGTCTTAATTTTTTTGTATGGCGACGAATTGCAGCGTTTATCCTGTTATATTCGGTTTTCGCAGACGGATTTCCTTTTGTTCTCATTATTTTCCGCTCCGCTTGTCTACGTGCTGCGCAGAGGTTCTTCAATTTCAAGTCTGGAGCAGGAAAATGGTCAGGCAGTTTCAGCAATGAAGTTGCTGATCGCTTGCTTTGCAACATATCTGCAAACAGCTCACCAGTGGATTTGTCCAACACTTCTCTGTAGGTGTCCCAGCGTGTTACATTGCAGAATTGCCGACCAGCAGTTCGAAATCCCAGGATATTGGTGAAGATGGGGAAATGGTCGCTGCCCATCTTGTCTGGAGCCGTGGTCGATGATACCAGAAGGTCCGTGGAGTGAAGTACAAGGTCTATTGCACTCCATGAATCAGGTGGCCTGAAAAATGTAGGTTTACCATCGTTCGCCACACATAAGTCGGCAGCATCTGCAGCTGCTAGAAGTTCCCTGCCTCGAAAATCTACACTCTTATCTCCCCAGAGTGGATGGTGCGCGTTAAAATCACCACAGATTATTCGAGGAGCGGGACATCGAGTGCAGAGGTCCTTTAGGAAAGTCTCCATAGGGACCTTTTTTCGTGGGCTTATGTACACCGATACCACACTCAGTTTTCGGTTTCCCAGACACACTTGCACAGCAGCGACTTCCAGTGAGTTGGAACAGAGGTCTTGCACTGGTAGGGTGACGTGAGGTATTTCCCGCCTTATGTATATCATTGCGCTTCCATTTGCAAACGACGTTATGCTCGGGTTGCCGTGTCGGATGTACCCTGGGAGCGTCCTTGCATTCGGTAGACCGGCTTCGGAGATGGCTAGAATCGGTATTGGAATGTCGCGCAGGAAAAGGTTGAGTTCGCACAGGCGTTTTAGAAGACCGGCGCAGTTCCATTGCATTATTAAGGGCACTTTTGAAGGACGAAATAGACCAGGTGGGCGAGACAGCGCCATTATTCTACTGTGTGTTTGTGGAAGCAGAGCAAAGTAACACTGACTCTAGAGCCAGGACTGCTCCCAACATATCCTTCGTTGAACTCGCAGGCATCTTAGCGACGTGTGAACGCAGTGCTGTGAACAGAGCGCGAATAACGTGCTCGAGGTTTTCTTGCTGTTGGCTTCCAGATGGTACTTGAGATGGGCTCAGTGCATCAGCGTAGGTGCGCTTGGCGGACTCTTTCGTGATACATTTCTCACCAGCGTTGAGCACTTGCGTTGACTCAGTACCAGCTCTTGTCGGATTTAGGCGTGGAAAATTTCCTGCGCACTCGTTATCCGAAACGGCAAGTTGTGGCGCGCCGGAAGTCTTCTTTGTGAGCGATGGTTCGTTCACAGTCTTCGGGCCGAGGACAAACGTCTTATTTTTTCGCTGCGCAGCTGTTCGTGCTGGACATCGGCCGTAGCTAGCTGGGTGGTCGCCGCCACAGTTTGCACACACAAGTTTTTCTTTACTTGTACACGTCTTAAAGTCATGAGGCCCCCCACAAACTTCTTAGTGCTGCATGAACCCTTGCAGTAGTTTCTTTAGTCAATCTGAATAAAATATCACCACTTGGTAATTGAACCTGTTGCGAACGGTGATTGTTAATTTCTCACTGTCTTCAAATCGTACCCCGAGCCACTGTTTCGAGTGAAAAAAGAGAAAATAATTGCATACTGCTGGCACAGGACAGTAGAGCAAGGAATTAGTGTTCCCTACCAAAATATTTGATCTTCCCATTGGTTCTGATTGTGGTGCAAGGATGCACGTTGTCATGTAGGAGGCCGATTCCGGATGAGAATTTGCGACATCAATGTTTATCGTACTTATTACTGTGGTGAGTGTTTCACAGTATATGTCATCTGTAAGTGTGGCCCACATTTTATGAAATTAAACACTAAACATGCCCTTTTTGTCTTAGAAAATGGTAGCCATAATTTTCTTATTGGAGTAAGCTAATTGCTTGAATTTTTTTCGATTTCTGTGAAAAGGAGTGGTGGCACCACTGTGTTGTTTCTGCATGTACACTATGAAGAGTCGTCACCTGTGCAACAGTGTGCGAAAGCAAATCATCCAAGTTTTATCGGTAGCAGTCAAAAAACTTCACGTCATCCACTTGATGCCCTTTAGTATTTGAGTTGGTCGGTAAGCATTTTTGGAACCTAGCTTTGGGCTATCTGAACATATCGGCTACAATTGTGCAAATTGTAGCGAGGCCAACAAGGGGAACTTTGTTTTACTGACTGTTAGTCCTCAATCTATTGCAATATCTTGTCCACTTGAACAGTTTGGTTGGTCTGGATGCTTGGCGTGGTGCTCCAATCTCTGTCGTACACGATTGAGCAGCCATTTCGGAAGTCTCAACACCGTGTTCTGACACTTGTTTCATTCCTCACAGTTGGTCCATGAACTGTGCACTACTCATTGTAAATTGGAAAAGCTAGTGATTCTTTTGCATGCAAAAATGTAAATACAGTGTGCACCCCACAACAGGCGGGAGCAACAATATTCACCAACATTGTTGTCTGCGTTCCCCATCAAGGATATGACTACTGAACCAGAACAATCACTTCAGTACTTTCTTTGAGAAGTAGCAGATTGTGCTATGCACATAACTCTTCAGTCTGATGTGCAAATACTTCAAGATTACGAAATGGCCCTTACTTTGAGAATTAACATCGTAGAAAATTTCATTATGCAGGTTTGACTGCAATGATTATTCACTGCCTATTTTTCTAACATTGCTACCGTGACTTACAGCACTTCTCAGCTGTCTAGCGTTACTAGTGTTCCATATGTCTCTATTGTATGCGTATATGTCATGTGCAGTGTATTGCGAGTGCTACCCACTGGTGCATAATTTCTTTTTTATGAATGAGTGCTTTTTGGAGCATCAACAGGCATCCTCTATCTTGTGTGTCATCTTAACTTGTCATCATGACAATTTTCACAAGAATGTTGACTTGCTGAAATGTTTGACTAAGGCTTTCATTATTCGCCAACTGTTACTCAAAGTGCCTGTCACTGCAACCCTTGTACATCTTTTGAAATGTAAACCAAGTTTCCTTTTCAACATGATCCTGTAAATGGTGTTTTCCAGAATGCACTTGCTTACCACAAGTGGAAGTTGATCTAGTTAGTCGTGAGAAGGTCGGACGCGCAGGTAAGAACACCGATTCTAAACACAATATCGACAACAATGTTATATGCAGGGATACCTAGGACAACAGCATTGGGTTATTTCTTTTTATTCAACGCGATGTGCTTCTCGCCAATGCGTTGCCAAATATCATATTGCAGCTCAGGCTAATCATACTGACACTGCACTTTTTGAGAGCATGTGTGGTAAGAAAGACAATGGGCAGGGGGTGTCCAGTGTAAATATCATTGTCTGACTGAACGAGCCAAGAGACAAAGTTGCACAATTTCAGCAGGTAATTTTATTAAACAGGTGGCTATCACTGTTTTTTTTTGCATGTATTGTTCAACTCAACGAGAGACAGCATTCCTTGTTTACATGTATACTACTGTATAAACAATGTAAGCTTACATGCTTGGCGTGTTTTTTGCCAGTTGAGGCTTCTTGGTCACCTGGCGGCATAGTGGAAATATTTATAGTAACGTTAGGGTGCTGTTCACACGAATACCACACTGCCATAGGAGCGAATAAACACCCATTAACCTGTGGGTGCGCACCACGACCCCCCACACCCGCTACCAAAGCAGCCACCATACTGCCCTAGTGCAACGATGATGATAGGCCTACTAGTGCCCTCTCTAAGTCAGATAAGTTAGTTCACAACGCCACTGCTACCCTTATTTTCGTTGCACTGTCCAAGGTACAGTTTCTCTTCTCTAAGTGGTAGTATATAGGTGTTCTGTGGTTTTATTAACAAAGTTTATTATCAAGTTACCGTGTTTTTGGTTTATAAGCAACTCTTTTTTTTTCCCAATGTTTTCGGTGTGCGTCTTTTACAACGGTGTGTCTTATGTACACGAAAAGTCATGCAATTATGTGAGACCACTATGTCAATATTTTATTTGCGAGCACGATAAACTGAGCGCAAGAGCATTCATACAAATATATATTTAATATTATTATAACAATGAAATCGGTGTGGTGTTACATGTCGACTACTTTCTGTTCAAGCACTGCGGTGACCACAGAGATTATGACCACTATAAAAAGCACCATCGTCACGCAAATTATCCTATTGTTTAAATAGTTTGTTCTTAAATGAATCATTAAACCCACAGAAGTGAGGCAATGAATAAAGAAGAGCACTACAACATTCCGTAGTGATGTTGCAGTGCCCACAATACCAGTTACAGAAGCAAAAGTGCAAAAGTAACACATCATTATCATCATCATCAGTTCCCGCATGAGGCATCACTCCAGTCTAGCAGCAGTTACAGCTTTCGGCTTGCGGTCGCTGTTTACATTTTGTATGCATGTGTGTAGTTGTCAAACATGCGGTGCAATCGTTTTTGTGTTCCCACAAAGCCTCATAAAATGTCGAAGAGACAGAGCCAATAATCTGCTCCAAGGTGCTTTCAATGCCACGTAAGAGAGTTACTCAGAGGCTGACAAGAGCAACCCCATGATGCTGCCAACCAAAGGAGAAGAACTTATGACAGTATCGCCAAGGATGTGGCCTCAAATGCTGTGGGATAAATATTGACTATCTGTTATTACATTTACAAGTTTTATACTTCATTATTTACAATTTTTATACTGCTCCCTTAGAGAATTTAACACTGTGAGTGACTACACATTTTGCAGTGAACGTACTCTGCATGCGTCATTCTGTTTTACGATGTTCACAGAGTCTGAAATAGGTGCATCTTACATGTATTTTTTCCCCGGAAGAAGTCGTAAAAAGTAGGGGGTGCATCTTATATAGAGTTGCGATTTATACACCAGAAAATACGATACATAAAAGAGCACTGACATGAAATCTTGAAGGCAAGATAGCTTGCCAGATACATTTATGGAGACATACACATATCTACAAAAATATTAACAGCAAACATGGGCTAGAACATATTTAAAATCAACTTTGAAATGTATGCTGCAGAATTGTGCGGAAAACGCAGCACCTCGCAACATGGACACCATTTTAAATTTAATGTATACCATCAAGCCACCCACTCCACACTTGTCACTAGCATTCTCTTGCAGGTGGTCTGCCACAGTAGTCGATGTGGCACTCAAATGCCTGCGTTTCCATGCACAGCACGCACATCACTCTTATCTGTGGTTACGTAGCCAGATGTGTCTACAATAAAACCTCCCTAGTCTCTTTTTCCTGGGTACTCCACGAAACCAAGACTGTGAGTGGGTACTATAGAAATGTCTCCAAATAATTCCCCATGAGCACTCACACAAACAAGGTTTTCAGTCGTGATAAATGGGTCATTAGCTACTTTGCAAAACAAAAAATACAAGACTCAAGGGTGGAACAGGATACATAGGTTTGGGAGCAGTCCCTAGAGCAGGCAAATTTGCTTTTTAGT